>NC_086321.1:113018281-113370781 GCF_036172605.1 Pelobates fuscus | reverse complement strand
TATTTAAAAATGATTTGGCCTCTGTATATTTATATAAGTAAAGATACCTTGCTCTATGGGGTGGCCATCTTTGGAACAACCATCTTAAAATCATTTTTAACAACAAAAACAGGAGGTAACACAATGTGCAGCTTAGTTGATAATGCCCACTTGTGGAACTACACTTTTATTTGAAGAGCATACAAAAGACAAATGCTTCTGGGCCCCTGTCCCTTCCTCTGTGTACAAATGCCCTTAAAATTATAGTGCACTTACCACATATATATAGTATATATAAACCAAATCGGCCACCAACCAAACCCTAGTGTCTCCAACTCCAGATTCCAGAGCCATTGCTCCAAGCCAAAGTCTTGCGAGACCGTATTGACCGTATATAGATCAGGGTGGGTCTTGTTACCAAGCAACTGTTACTATGTGATCCCCTAAGCATGGAGAAATGATCCTGACTGCAGGAGAAGCTACAAAGTGAAAAATATTTTTTAAAGATTCAGTCCTACAAAATGCAGTAAAGTAAACGCAATCAGATAAGATAAGGCTGTACACACACAAGTAAAATTATGTATAAAAAGAGATCCTCATATATTCAGGGAACTCATAAGCCTCTACGTAATGTACATAAGCAAATGCATCATACATACATTATATATTACAATTAATGCATAGTATGTGTAACTAAAACAGCCATACAATTTAGTGGAAAAAATGAGTACAACGAATATATTCACATAATAACAACCAGAGTAGTTTCAAATCCAAGACAGGACACACTTACCATCCAACGGTGCCCCCATAAGGAAGAAACTCACTGGAACCAGTGCCACTCCAGCTTCTCGTTAAGACCATGGGGTGACACTGTATCCAGGAGGTACATCCATCTAGCCTCTTTTTGCAGGAAAATCCTATCCCCTGCTAACTGGGGAAACATGTTCAAGAACTTGATACCTTTGTTGTGACACATTGTGGTGCATTTCATAAAAATGCTACGCCACTGGCTTATCTGAGTGCGGGTTCCTAATGAGTGCGGGTCTTGTGTTGAAATATTCTCTCATTCAGTGCCAATGTGGTCTTGCTCACATATCAAATACCACACGGCACTACATAAAATACACCATATGATCTGTCAGACAAGTGAAAAAGCCTTTCAATTAAATGTTCTGCCCAGTCCTTGGGTGGGAACAAATGTCACCCTTAATGATACCATTGCAATGGTTACAAAGAGATGGTCCTGACATACCTGTCCCTTGCTCTCTCCTAAAGGGCAGCACTCTATTCTCTCCTCCAGCTCTGCTTCACTCCACATTGTTTGATTGCCATCTCCTGTCCTACAGTGTTTTATACCCCACCTCCAATAGACTGTAAGCTCGTTTGAGCAGGGTCCTCTTCAAACTATTGTTCCTGTAAGTTTTTGTAATTATCTCTTTTATTTTTAAACCCCCCTTCCCTCCTGGTAATATTGTAAAGCTCTATGGAATATGCTGGTGCTATATAAATACCAATAATAATAATAATAATAATAATAATAACTGAGACAAAAAAAAATTACTGTACTTTTTTTGTCATATATAACTGTTTAGATGAACAAGAGATTTCAGCTTTAACCACAATATCTCTGATGTTAGATGCACAATGGTACAAATGTCCAAAATCCATATCCTGTTGCAGGATGATCCAGCTAGAACAAATAATTATCTTCACATGGTTTGACATATCAGAGTATGTGCTCACAAAGGGAATACATGAGATTTTTTTCTTAGGTATGGTGGACAAGAGAGGTTCTTGGCTCTTAACTGTAAGCTTGGCTTACTGTAATAGCAGCTTTTTATTTGAACTTCACAGCAATAAACATTTGCTTAAAGTTCTCTTTAGTCTTTTAGTTTAGAAGTACAGCTTATACAATAAAAGTATCTGTGAGCTTGAGAGAGCAAATGGAGTCACATGGCTTGGATGGATGAATTGGAGGATTATGACCTGATACATATTTCCGTAGTGAGATGAATTGTGGGAAAGAATATTAGAAATGTATTGGTAAAATATGGCAATAGGAAATGAATTGGGGGAACTGTACAAAGAAAGCAATGTTATATATACATATATATATGTTTTAAATGTGGCAAAGGATATTAATTGCAGGATGGAGAGGAATAGGTTATTAAATATTTCATTAAAATGTGAATATAAACTATGGGAGCAGCATGGGAAATTAATCATGAACAAAAGTAGAGGAAAGTTATATTTTTGTGGTAGTTGGCTAAGGATAAGCTATGTATGCTTGCAGCTATATGAGGTGTTTTGGGAGCTGCATGTTGTCTTTTGACACAGGAAGCACAAAGGCTTGGTCTGGCATACCCTTAAAATACCCCTTTTAATGTAGGATTGCAAAATGGTTTAGTCTGTTGGTCAAATCAGTAACTCTAGCATGTTAGCTATTTGTGAATAGAATTCGTATTGGCTGGATTGAAATAGCTAGGTTGAAGTGATATGAAACCACTTTTTTAATGTGACTGCTTCAAAGGTCCTTATATCCTTCACCACCGTTGCCCTCAAACAAGACATCGAACACCTTCTATAGTGGATAAAAGCAATGGCCGCAGCTTTATTAAACATAACCAATTTAATATTATCCATAAAATTGTTAGCTGTTGGGTGGTTGCCCAAGAGACAGTTATACAACCTTTTTCCAAGAGCCTAAACAGCTGGCCCTTACCATCTGCTCTTGTGCAGACTGTCATCTCCCCAATGCGTCTTTTCGTCTTGTTCCTTTTCCCATCTGTGCTGTCTGGGAATGCCACCAAGCTATGACAAAACAAAAACAAACAAAGAGACACCACATCACAAGCCTCCTGTACTAGGGTGGGAGGGCAGGAAATTCAGTCAGATCCTATCAACTGTTTTTGCTGACTGTTAAGTCTCCTCCAATTCATGCAGATAGGATATTAGTTCACCTTTAATATACTCCAAAATCTCACTTTCCATGTTGTTTAAAACTTCCACCCAACTTCAAGGTAATAATATTTGCTCTATTATATTTATAAAGTCAAGTTGTCTATTAATTGGGATATTACATTTTCTACTGATGTGTCTCATTTTCACATTATTGAATAAATGGAGTTGCAATCTTACAGAATAGCCCTTCTTCCTGAAAACAATCTAATGCACAATTACAAACTTAACAGTTACTTAAACAGTTATTACAATATATAACAATTTGACAATTTGACTACTTGTCTTGTAACTTGATTATAAGCTAACCTCAGTCAAAGTACAAATTAAACAATTTAGGCAACTGAGGACGCCATTCAGTGTTACGATATGAGAAGGAGAAGCTCATGATGTATTGCACTAAAATAATTGGAATATGGAATATATCATGGAAAAAACAGAACATAGAAAAAAAAACATTTTATACTAAAATATATACATGCCAGATGATTTTAACTACAATCTGCCACTTATATATAGCTTTGTCAAATTGCACTACCAAGTTTTCTTTGTTAAGCTCCAAATCCTAATTTCCACTAACTTTGCTTTGCTTCTTTTAGTCTGACGTTTAATCTATTTTTATACTCTCTCCAGACCCTTCAATAAAACTATACTAAGGAGCAGGTCAGGTTTTACATATACACCAACCCTAGTATGATTTTCTCTAAAGAATGCACTTAAGAAATGTTCTGTCACTTCTTAATACAAATGTATGTAAGCCTATCCTTAGTAAGAGGGTCAGTTAACTAAATTAATTTTTAACATATAGTTTTTATTATTTGGCTTTTAACTGGGGACAGGTTGGTCGAGTTTCTTATAGCTACCAGAGCCTGATAATTTCCTTAGAAGTTAAATATTAATTTGTCGGTATGGACTTTATTACTATTTTATTTTACTCGACTTATTTAGCAAGTGCCCAAGATTTTCTTATACATTTAACAATTAGATTTTTTGGACAATTCATTTATTTTTGAGACAGTAATAATGTTAGACTGTTTTTGTTTGTTTGTTTGTTTATTTGTCTTTTTCTATGTGTGTCTAGAAAAAGAGTGGAGTGATTGTTGTAATTTATACTTCAGAGGACAAAATATTGGACTGCTCTTATTCTTTATTCAATTACATGGGTACTGCTAGACCAAATCATATTGCAAATCCCAACAAAGATTTACAAAGCAGGCTTAATAAGAAAGTAGATTGTATTTAGAAATGATAAAGGAACAGCATTATTCAGTTAATGAAAATGTATCGTCCCTGTTTTTGTTTCAGGGATCATTCATCCAACATGTACAGTATTTGCCAATGTTTACATGGTAGCTTTTTGGCTACCATATAATACAAAGCCCCTTCAAAGAGCCACCAGTAATGGTTCAGCTCAGGTTAACATTGTGCCTTGTGCTATAACGAGCAAGAGAAGCACGTCAATAACATAACAATCCGGCTAGCTTCCAAAAATAAGACTGGTAGCAGGTGCAGTCATAAGAATCCTCGCTGGCAGTCGATCAATTCATCAGTATGCCTTCACTACATTTGGCAGCGAGATTGATAAAAGATAAAACACAATCTAAGGAAAAAATAAATATTTTGGGAAATAAAAGCATACATCCTACATGAGAAGGACCCTTTTACTGGTTTATGAAAGATAACCTGAGTACTCTGACCTGGAGGCAGGAAGTGCAAAGAAAGAGGAAGTGATCTAGAAGGGATTCATTTTCATTTGGTCTTACTGTTCTCTGATTGGTTAATGGTTTTTTTTCTAGATTTTTACTGCTGTTTGGAGGTTTGCAGGAAAGAGAACAAGCAACATATGAAGCCTCCTGTCATGTTTTCAAATTTCAGTTTAGCGTGTGCTTAGATTTTCGTTTTACATTATGAGTTTACTGAAATTTATGGGAAGAAATTACTTTAAATAGAAGAAATGAAAAATCAGTAACCAGTCATGCAAAATGAAATAAATAAATAAACATATAAATACAAAGAGTCAGACTACAAAACACAGTTTGCATAAAAAATGTAGTACTTTGCAAAAAATCATATAGAATATTTGTGCAAGGGGCAAATAGCCGTATATGGAGTAAGGATCCAGCATAAGCGTAGGATAGTATAAAGGGAGAAAGTCGGTTGTGGTGTGCCGAGACCGACGATACGGTAGGCCTGTAAATAAAGAGGGCCCACCAAGGAGTAAGAAAGTAAAGTAAATGGAAATAAAAGAGACAGTGTTGAAATGAGGAGTGGGTGGGAGGGTCATTCTGATGCTGACCTCAAGCGATATGAGTCAGGTAAGGGGTGTCTCTTATATAGGGGAGTGAATTAATTTAAGCCCCTCCCACAAATACAGGCCAAACGGCCTTAATACTTGTGCAAGGGGCAAATAGCCGTATATGGAGTAAGGATCCAGCATAAGCGTAGGATAGTATAAAGGGAGAAAGTCGGTTGTGGTGTGCCGAGACCAACGATACGGTAGGCCTGTAAATAAAGAGGGCAAAAATGAATAATCAAAGATTTAATACAGTCAACAAATATATACAAATTAACCAGACATTTCCTTAAATACATTACAGTATTTACACCATTTGTTGTGGGTAGGTACACCATAGTATGTTATCTCTACTGTTGGTCCGTGTTGACTCGTTTCGGAATGTGGTAGAGCCAATAGGTAATGATATGTGTTTACGTACGTGGGATCGTTGAAGACAATGATCTGTCTGAGTGGTAATGATGGTAATGGATTCTCTGGTCTGAGAAAGGCATAAAAGGCAATGTGCATGGCTGGTAATGGCCGACTTGGTAGTATAATTGAATGGTTGTAGATCTAATAGGTCCGATAAGGATGAAAAGTTGGATGGCTATTGGTAATCTCTGAGAGGAACATGGGGGAATGGATTCCTGAAAACCTCTGAGTATATTCTTGTCTGGTATGATAGCATGAAGTTATGGTAGTTTTGGCCATAGGTTATCCTGTGTTGTTGAATGCCTGTAAAATATATAATTAATGGTGTGTGTGAGATAGTTTAAGTTTAAGGTGGCAAAAAGAAGCAAAACCTAGGAGAAATGTTAAGACACAGGTTGAGTTATGTCGTGTTCCAATGAGATTCTTTAAGCCAGGTGAAAAGCTGTGTTATGTGTTCTACAAGTATGGGACGAAAGTGCTAGGTGGGATAGTGCATGCTATGCTGCATGAGTATGTCTAATCCATGATTTTGTCTCTGGAACGAAAGAGTGACCGTGCTGTATGGGCGGCTGTAGGAATTGTATGATGAACATGCCTGGAATATAAATGAGACAATTGTCGGCAGGGATGTATACCCCCGTCTGGTACATGAAAGTGAAATGTGATAAGTGGCCAACCAAGTGAGTTCCCCAGAAATATCATGACCTTATGGATGAGTAGTGGCGTTTGTTGATGATATGACATGACATGTGCCTAGTTGTCTGAGTAACAACGGATTGATGACCCTGACCATGATTTACCCCATGCCACAGCAGCTGCTACAATGGGGTAGATCTCCCAAAGGGGCTGAGGTGGTGGAAAAATGTCCAAACCTGGATTCCATGGCCAACAGCTCTAAAGCAATCGTTCCCGGTAGATCGCTGCCAAACCTGTGATAGACGCCGCGTCTGACCATCTGGTTGGAGAAGTGTCAGACAATCCTGGAAGGAACATGCTTTTACCATGCCAAGTGGTTAAGAAATTCCCCCCCATGTGCAGGTCTGCTGTTACTGAGGTGTCTAGGGACATCCTCTGATCGTCATGTTGGAAGTGTGGAAAAAAAAAAGGGGAAAGTACTCTGGATGTGAAAGCGTGGTCTTGTGGTATGATTGGCATGGCAAAATTAAGGAACCTGGTAGGGATTGTAGTTCCTTGCAGTTGTAAATACTAAGCAGGAGGTAGTGATTGATGTAGTTGAGAATGTTCCCTATTTGTCTTGTGGTAACTTGCGTGTATGGATGCCGACAAGTCATATGCCCAGTAATGTGATGTTAGTGTCTGGCCTTCTGTTTCTTATGGGGTACTGGGACGCCCAAGTGGTCAACCAGACTAAGCTGCCGTGAGGTTTCTAGTGAAAAATATGTTATCTTTGATCAACAAGAAGTATTCTAGATAGTGTATGACTGTAAGGCCTCTGGATATGTTATCATAACCAGCACAGAGTATCTGCGAATATCGATAGTAGGCTAATCTGTAGCTCGAAAGTTGAGCGGGGAAAGGATTGCCCAATTTATGCCATGTAAGTGACAGTGTGTAGGGTAGATGGTAGCCGTTTACTGCGTTGATGATATTGGTCTTACTTAACCAAGCTTCAACCCATGCTTGAGTGATAGCTGTAAAGGTAGATCAATGGTGTTGTATAGTAAGAAAACTCCTCGGAGGGTATGAGCGAGTTGAGACTTGGGGTAGCGGAGGTGTGTGGTGCCAATAAGTCTATGGTTAGTCTTTGTTTAAGGGAAGATTCCTTGTGACAATACCAATGTGTTTGTGTTTGGTGCCATGCTGTAAATTGTGGAGATTGGAAGACCCTTCTGCAAATCTTTGCTATGAGTGTGTTTACAGCCAATGGTTTTGTTGTGCTGACTAAGTGAGGGCATGCTATATTCCTTGAAGGTGTGTTTATGATACCTGTATGGGAGCCCTTTGAAGCTCCAGAGCTTTAGTAAATCTACTACAAGTCTGGAAGGGTGATGAGTCAGTAGTGTTGAAAATGCATTAGTGTGTACAGATGGTGAGTACGTTATTTGTAAGTTGTATTGGGACACATGGTTTGTCATGTGCCCTGAACCATTTGAACATATATGCAACAGTCTATATGCAATGCAACTACTCATATCAATGGTCTCTGGTAGTTCAGAGGTGCTGGTACCTGGAGCCTGAGAGTGCTCGTCCATTTGTTTGGGACAAACTCCCTTCCGTATGGGTACCTGCACAAATAAACATCTCTACATATTCCAAAATGCCAACCCAACCAAGGGATGGTCAGTTCCCGATTTACCTGGAATCCCTGGATCTGACCATCACAGATACATCATCATACATATATATGTGCTGGGATCATACGTGCAGGGTTAACGTCTTGTGTGTCATAAGAATTGATTGTACCAGGTAACCAAGTTTCGGTTGGTGCTGGTTGTAGAGTAGCGTGAGGCCCAGCCTTGTGAGGGCTGTGGTGACCAACTCGAGATTGCCAGTCTATCATAAATTTAGCCTGGGTGTCACCTGAGTTGATGTAGCTGGGCCTTCCCCTGCCTTCGTGTTGTCCGTTGATGTATGGAGGAGTTTGAATAACTCTGCTTTCCTTGCTGTAGCAGGGTAGGGGATTTGTCACCTCCTTAGGTCGGTGGTAATGTGTGGGATCGTCCAGGATCTAATTGCTGATGGACTAGCAACATCTCCTCTGCTTGAAGGTGTATCAATTCTAGCCGGGGTGCTAGGAAGAGGTGATTCTTCACCATCTTTTGGAGAAATACTTAAATAACAATAAAGATTGCAATTATTATTTGTACCCAGGGTTCTTGTACTGGCTTGCTAGCTAAGCCGTAAGGCGAAACGATTAGGCTTGGGTTTTTTTTGGTGACTGGTGAGGCCCTGCTAGTTGCCAAGTGGCTTGAGAGGCTCTATCTATGCTTGGCCCGAGGGGATTTTGTGTGGCCACTGAACGTTGTGCAGGATGTTGGCCTCTCGGTGACAGTAACCAGAAAATAGGAAGGGGAGTGACAGGTGAGGCCCTCTCTATGATACAATGCGAGGCGGCTAGCTCACGAGTGGCCCGAGGGGTGTATGCCTCAGAGTGTGAGGCGAGGTGTTGGCCTCGCGGGACCACTAACCAAAGCATAATGCAGAGAAAAAAGGGGGTAATACCTATTGGGCCCTAGAACCCTAATTGCCAGTACACTATTACTATTCCAGGGAAGGTAAGAGATGAATAACTACGTGAGCAGGTGTATGTACCTGGTAGTATGGTATTGAACCTGACAATCCGTATAGGTTTTTTAGTAGTAACTGTAACCTGAATGGATAAAACCGTATGGCATAAGGAAATATGGCATAGACCAAGCTTATCTTAATACGTACAGTATATGTGAAAATTAAAGTGCCGTGATGTGTAAATATTAAACATCGTAGCCATACTGGTTAAATATGTATCAATCTTAACCCATTAAGTGCCGTATGTACAAGTGAAAACGTGGTCTGTCCCCACCTTGTAAGTTGTATGTCCCCTTGCTAGGGGAAAGTCTGTTGCGTGAGCAGCGTGCTGTGAAAAATGTATGTGAACTATATTACCAGTTACGTATATACAGATGCGTCTGCTACTGTGTAATAATATATGTATTTATACCAGATGTGGATATAGTGCTTGCTATGTGAATTGTTGTATGTCTTATTGAATGGTAGGGGTCAGTGAACATGGTGTTGCAAAATGCAAGTGCACTGGAGATCTGCCGAGTGCCCTATAGGTGGCAGTGTAGTTGGATACTGATTGGTATGTGAAATGCTGTTTGTCTGTTGACCTATAGGTGTCAGTGTTTTGGTGTTTGTAAAACCCCATGAAAATTGTCAATGTACTTGACAGACCTGTAGGTGGCAGTGTTGATAGAACCACTGTTGGTCTTGGTGTGAAATGTAAATTATTGTGAATTAAACCTGAAGTTGAGCCCATGCTGGAGTTTAATTTATGGTTTATGGTTATGTTTAAAACAATCTTATGTGTAATTTATATTGGCTGGTAAATTGTATATGACATGTGAAGACAGTTTTGCTGTTGACCAGTAGGGGTCAGAAATGCTGATTGTATGTTAAAATACCCTTTAACACCTTAAGGACCAAACTTCTGGAATAAAAGGGGTCATTACATGTCATGTGTGTCCTTAAGGGGTTATTCCTACCATTTGACAGATAGGAGTCAGTATAAAAGCGAAAATGCTGTAGTTAGTTTGTTTGCTTATGTAGTGAAATAAAGTCTGAGAAGCCTGTAGTATACCGATTGACCGGTAGGGGTCAGCATGTAGGCGAAAATGCCGTGGTTAGTTGGTTTGTACATGAAATGCAATAATGTCTGAGAAGCCTGTAGTACACTGAATGACCGTTAGGGGTCAGTGTGTAGGCGCAAATGCAGTGATTCGTTGGTTTGTACATGAAATGCAATAATGTCTGAGAAGCCTGTAGTACACTGAATGACTGGTAGGGGTCAGTGTGTAGGTGAAAATGCAGTGGTTTATTGTTTTGTACATGAAAAGCAAAAACGTCTAAGAAGCCTGTAGTACACCGAATGACCGGTAGGGGTCAGTGTGTAGGCGCAAATGCAGTGGTTCGTTGATTTGTACATGAAATGCGATATCTAAGAAGCCTGTAGTACACCAAATGACCAGTAGGGGTCAGTGTGTAGGCGAAAATGCAGTGGTTCGTTGATTTGTACATGAAATGCAATAATGTCTAAGAAGCCTGTTGTACACCAAAAACCGGTAGGGGTCAGTGTGTAGGTGAAAAATTCAGTGGTTTATTGGTTTGTACATAAAAAGGCAAAAAACGTCTAAGACGCCTGTAGTACAGCGAATGACCGATAGGGGTCAGTGTGTAGGTGAAAAATGCGGTGGTTGGTTGGTTTTTACATGAAATGCAATAATGTCTGAGAAGCCTGTAGTACACTGAATGATCGGTAGGGGTCAGTGTGTAGGCGAAAATGCAGTGGTTCTATGGTTTGTACATGAAATACAATAATGTCTGAGAAGCCTGTAGTACACCGAATGACCGGTAGGGGTCAGTGTGTAGGCGAAAATGCAGTGGTTCGTTGGTTTGTACATGAAATGCGATAATGTCTAAGAAGCCTGTAGTACACCCAAAGACCGGTAGGGGGTTTAAACGAATGATATGCATGAACATGCAATGGTTTTAGAACAGACAGACAAAATGCAGCCATAAAGTGAGGACCTGACCCATGCATGGTGCCGTGGGACTGATGCCTGGCGTAACGGGTAGGTCGACTTACGGTTTGTGAGTCACTTGGACACCATCCACGGCGATGGATTAAAGAAAGAAGGTGGTAGGCCGGAAAAGCCTGTGGCTGGATTCCTGACACTGTTCTGCTTAGAAAACCTCATGGATTAATCAGGTAAAATGGCGTCTGGATGACCCGGAAGTGAAAATCATTCTGATGCTGACCTCAAGCGATATGAGTCAGGTAAGGGGTGTCTCTTATATAGGGGAGTGAATTAATTTAAGCCCCTCCCACAAATACAGGCCAAACGGCCTTAATACATATGTAATCATTTAAGAAGTGTAAAAATAATGCAATTTTGCAAACAAATAAGTTTGTCAGAATCTTGCCCCAAACATCTTGTTCTGTATACTTTGTATATGTTTATCTAAAGTGAAATATTCTAAATTAGTTCAGTTATTCTATTTATTAATAACAATTATTTTCTATATGTCATTTTAGAAGATTCATTCGTATGAGGGTTTTATATGTTTTATACTCACAGATTACCAAATAACTTGCTCTGTTTCTTCACTGTACAAACTTGTAGATAGGTAATAACACAGATTTCCTGAAAGTAATATGAAGTCCATACTTGCATGTTCTCCTCCCATATTTTTTTTTTTTTGGCAGGCTATTCTGTGTGCTCTGACATACAAAAAGAAAAGACGTTAATGATTTTATGGAATATTCTAGTAAGTTAACCTTACTAGAATTGAAAATTCATCATGCATTCTCTTCCTAAATATCAATGATTCTTAAATGTGACTGAGTGAAATAAATATACCTCTGTTATTTCAATTTTGGTTTGCTTAATGTGCAAATTTGACTTGAAATGCATGATTTCCAGCAATAAACCTCTGCGAAAATGAATGTCGCTAATGACAAACACAGAGTGAGTACGTAATAAAAGATATATTATAGACTATAAATCATTAACATAATGTAGAAACAAATTACTAGTATTTAACTTCCTATAAAAGTTCTAAAAATGATATATTGCCTTTTGCTATACTATATGAGTTGTGAATATCACAGTCAAATCAAAGTAATTGTTCTTCAGCTCATTCATGTTTGTATGATAAAACCATGAGTGTACAAAATATTGTATTCATGTAATGGAACATAAAAATATGTTTCTCTTAAAAAGTCCTGACTAAAAAACAGTGCAGAGTGCCACACAATTAAGGGTCATTAACCATATCACATGGGATCTCCCACCACAATAGAATAATACTATTGCTCTGTATTTATAGTTTATTCAATTCACACATCAACATTTTCACCCAAGTTTTAGATATCGAAATATATAGTATAATAAGGTACTATACTAATGGTGCTAATACAATTATTGCACATAACAAACATGCTTTTGAAATTAAAATAAGCATCAGAACAAACGTTAGCATATCTTACAGTGAGCAATAACATTTGACATACAATACATTCTGTGTGTTAACATAGTGAATAACATTGGTTAACAATGGAAGCATTTATCATTCTACAATAAAGTAATGACCATGATCAAGTAACATTCTGTAGATTCGTACTAGAAATAGGACTGTAAAGAAACGCGGGTCAATGTGTTATAAGGACATCCCTTATTACACAGAAACTTAGTGAGAGTGTCTGAACAGGAATAGGTTCTCCTCCCAGGAGGACCTTCAAAGAATACAATGATTTCTATTGAAAGCTACTTTTACATTTAGCATGTAACCTATCAGTAACGAGGTAGAAATGAATGCCATTTTGCAAATAAATGTTTGGTTAAGTTATTCTTTTTATGGAAATACATGTTCATTCTAAATAAAAGACAGCAATGAGACAGGTAAAATTTTAAGTAAGTGTATCGGGTGGAGATTCAATCTATTGCGTAAGAATGGCTTTGTGATATACTGCCGCTTAAAGGAACACTATAGAGCCATGAACACAAGCAGTTAAAAATACAATCTAGCCCCCTGGCCCAATTTTCTCACCCTAAATAGAGTATAACCTTAACTTTATTCCAGTCTGCTGCATTTGGCTCTACCTCTGATCTGCCTTCTTGGCTGACATCTTCAGAAGTTGTGATCTGAGGCAATCACAATGCTTTCCCATTGCAAAGCATTGGATTGGCTGAACTTGACAAGGAGGCAGATCAGGGGCAGAGCCAGCACAAGCCAAACAAAGCCCTGGCCAATCAGCATCTCCTCATAGAGATGCATTGGATCTGTGCATCTCATTCAGGAAAGTTCAGTGTCTACACTCTCTGCATGGAGACACTGAACTTTCCTTATGTTAGTGCTGCACCAAGAAGCACCTCTAGTAGCCATCTGAGGAGTGGCCAGTAGAGGTATCCCTAGACTGCAATGTGAACACATTGCAAGTATTTAAACTCACTAGAGACTTAGCAGTATTTACTGCCTGTTATTTTATTTGTATGTGTTCAATAAACACATTATTAAGTGAAGATCTTTGGCACACTTCTTGATTCTGCTCAGCCAGGGAGTGGAATCCCTCCTAATATTCCCACCAGCCTGGCTCTGTGTTTGTGAGTACAACATCTGTTGATTATTATACATGTATATGTACCAGATTATATTGCACTAGGTTGTGTTTTTTATATACTGTCAGCTGTCTGTGATACCTGAATTCAAGGTCCACCTTACACTCCACCTGATTTGTATGTACATATTTTGCTTTGTGTGTGAGTAGAGAGGTTATCACACAGGTGTTTTAGAGTGTGGTGGTATATATTTGTTGTCACATACTGAGACTCTGTATTCTGTGCATTTTGTGTAATGTGAACACTGCCTTTTCTCTGAAAAAAACAGTGTTTACTGCAAAAGGCCTGAAGGAACTAATTATACTCACTAGAACAAATACAATAAGCTGTAGTTTTTCTGGTGACTATAGTGTCCCTTTAAGTATGAAGAAGTGTTTTTTTTTTTCCTCCTATGGTAGGTTTCCATGTCTCCTTCTCCTCTGTCATTCTGAAATCATCCTATTGGAAGTTTAAAGAAAAGGAACATTTTGCTTAGCGGAACTGTAAACAATGGTTGACCTTTATTTCAAACATCTGTCAGATAATAACAAACCCTTGCATAGTTGTAGAATTGTTTTAATTGACCAAGAAAGTCAAAATTTTAGGCAAACAATAACCAAACTGAAAAAAATCTTACAAATCTTCCTTGTCAGTTATAGACATGTCACTGTCCATTGACTAACCCTGACAGTGGTTAATGGTGAAGGGATTTTCAATAGTGAATTGATAATTATCATATTCCATCAAGTCTATATGTAAAACAAATCAATATTAAATTTAAGTCATTGTGACAACTTTGGTAGGCAATCATGGAAACTCACCCAGTGATCTTCAACTCACTCTAGGTGATTTTCACAGTATATTGAGTTTTATTATCTCATTTCATGTGTGTGTTTTCATGTTTGCTAATATCTATACTATGCTCATAATATTTTTTTTTTTTTGTTCCTTAGACTACAGAACCGGACCTTGTTTTACTCAAGTCACCAATCAAATGTGTCAAGGTCAAGTGACTGGCATTGTTTGCACAAAAACTCTCTGCTGTGCTACTATTGGACGTGCTTGGGGACACCCATGTGAGATGTGCCCTGCTCAACCCCAACCCTGTCGACGTGGTTTTATTCCCAACATACGCAGTGGAGCATGTCAAGGTATGAATGTTCATACTAATAAAATTAAATTAAAGAAAAAAATAAACATTTTGCAACATGCATTGGTACAAGAATCAAAGCTAGTCAAATCTCACCAATGTTTTTCTTAACATCTCAGACCCCTAAAGCACTTCTGCTTGCTTAAGTGCTTTATGTGTGTAGTGTGTGTCATCTTTTTTTAATTTTACAAAAACAAATTGGAACTTTTATAAATTAGCCTTGTTACATTTCCCTGGCTGTCAAGTAGACAACCTGTCTTGATACTTTATGTTTGTTTTGCTCAGTGAGGCTAAACCCATGACCGACAATTGCTCAGGGCAAACGCAAGAAATCTGCTACTTTTAAATATACTACCAATGAAAAATGTGTAATTGAATGCATGCTTTCACTGGGACTGTAACTAAAAGCAGTGAACTTCTTGCAGTGGCTCTTTAATTGTAATGCTAGTACCATTTTTGAGCCCTTTTGGCTGATTGTGGATATGTTAAGGGTATCATTACAAATGTCCCATACATTAAACAGAAGTTTGGAGAAATGTCAAAAGAATTGCACACTTTAAAGGAAAATAGCTGAATTGGAAAATTATCTAATAGAAATGCTTTTTTTGTGCAGTGAAGATATAGGAGGTAATGTGCATACATTTTGTGAGCTATCTTAAATAGTTGCGTGTGATATGACAGATACTGAGAGCATCAATGTTTTTGCAAGTGAATGTATGTATATACTTAGACCTCTTAGTTAAACAAAAATACATAAATGAGGTTAGATAATCTTTTCAGACATAAACATAAACACAGAGAATTATTTTTTTCCAGATCTGATCTGTTTTACTGGGGAGAAATTACTCAAACATCTGTTTAACATAAATTTACCCCCTTAGAGTACAAATGGTCTACAAAATGAGGCCACTTTGACAATCAAAGTGGTTAGATCTGCTTTGGAGTGTTATGCTAGAAAATCCTTTGGCCAGTACCCCAAATAATTCAAGTGCATTTTTGCAGGTGTGAAATTACTACCAGTCCTTACGGGAAAACCAACAACAATAGTAGGTTACTTGGTCAGTTTGAGGTTAACTTTTTCCATAGTTTTTCTTAAATTTTACTTACTGCTGCTATCTGAGCAGATAATGACTTTGTCTGTTTATCCACATGTAGCCTTAACCTTTTTGTTCCATATATATGACTATAATAATGAAGTACATCTCAGTAAAGTATAACCCAATCCAGTTGTCCAAATGCACACCAATAGTCGATTTTTTTGTAAATATCGACAATTGACTAAGAATATTCACCCTTTGAATTATGCGATGCCTGCATTGTTGGTATGCCTTGAGGAAGGGGTTCAAACTTATTTTAGCATAGTTTTAGAATAGTCTGAAAACATAGGATGTACTGTTAAAGTCAGTCTGCAGAGCAATAAACATACAGTATTACCTGCACAGAATTATTAACTCCAAATTGACCTATGTTGCCTTGTTAATGGCATTATCCATTATGAAACATGTTTGTCTGTACATGTAGTACATTACACATCAACCATCTGCAATCTACAGCCTCTTCCATGGACATTGACTAATGCTCAATAGATTTTGAAAACTCTCTTTTGTATTATCAATGACCTAAATCACTAACGTTCAAATAAATAAATGGATTGATGGAACTATTGAATATGCGAAGGTGGACAGACTTTGAAACACCAGTGTCAAACTGCTTTTGATATATTTACCCTAATGTGGAAAATATTATTAGGAGTAGAAAACTAGACGATTAATAATTTGCTGACAAATAAATGGAAGTCATTCGTGAAAATTATATATATCCTGATGTAAAAACCTAGACATAAGACAGTAATCTGAAATAAAATGGACTATTTTATGCGTTTAGAAAGTGCTACACAAATTTGGTTGCGTAATCTTACGAAACATATTTTTATTTCTTGATGAGCCCGGGTCTGCTGAGATTTCTTTTTTTCACTTGTTTATTTTGAAAATGGACTGGATATTTCAACAGAGATCAAAGAAATAAATGAGAGATAAAGTAATGAGCAGAGGATGGATTTGTCAAAGGTTTCCATGGACATAAATACCCAAGGTCAATGACATTGTGCTTTTAAATTGAATGCAACTTATGTCAAAATTCTAAACTTTTATTATTTTAGTGACACACTCTACTTAATAGAGAGCTGTTATTGGATCTCAAATGTATGAGGTGTTTGCTTTGGGGGTCTTTAACTCCTTTGTTTTAAGGAACAACCTAAGCACTATAATCACTAAATTTCACTGTTTTAGTTATGAGGTCAGGAGTGCCCTGGTGACGTCCCACGTAAAATACTAAAACTATTTTAGTATACATTGACTTACCAGTTGCCTGCACTGTATCTAGTCTTGCAGAAAAAAACTGATTTCTCTGCAGAATAAACTATAGTTGCATGGCCGTGTTCATTGGTTGTCGGGGCTAAGACATCCCGCATGCTCCATACTTTGCTCTATAGAGCAGTGGGGATTCTCTGAACATTTTCATTCTGTTTATATGTTCTGTAATTGTCCTGAACTAAAAAAAATGTGGATACGTACCTTGCCACATATATTATTAAATTTAGCTTCACCACTAACAAATATGCAAACAGAATTGTGTTCTATTCACCGCAAACAAATTGCCAACTTTATGACATGAATTCAGGAAGATGAATGCATACCTCCAGCTCCGTCATTGTCCATTCTGCAACAACTTTATCTGCCAACAGAGTGGGACTCTCACAACTGGAACTGGATGGAAAACCATCGAAAAATGGTTCTGGTTTGGACACATAATTTACAAGCTAGAAAAATAATGAGATAAAAACCAGGAAAGACTAGTGATATACTGAGAGATGTACCTTCCATAATGGGAGAGAGTAAAGTAATAGGTCTCAATGCACATATTATATGTTGAGTACGCACTGTGTAACACCCATTTTCTCTCTTCCATGTCCTGCTGCTCTATTACATTGTCTGTCTACCTTTAAGTCATCAGAAATAATCACCCCTAAATCCCTTTCCTCAGATGTTGAGGTTAGGACTCTGTCAAATATTCTGTACTCTGCCCTTGGGTTTTTATGTCCAAGATGCATTATCTTGCTCTTATCCACATCCAATGTCAACTGCCACAACTCTGACCAATTTTATAAGTTACCTAAATCATTTGCCATTTGGCTTATCCCTCCTGGAACATCAACCCTGTTACATATCTTAGTATCATCAGCAAAAATACATACCTTACCATCAAGACCTTCTGCAATATCACTAATAAAAACCTTAAAGAGAATGGGTCCAAGATCCCTGAGGTTCTACCATACAGGTAACTAGACCTTGCTTCGAATATACTCCATTGACTACAACCCTCTGTTGCCTGTCACGCAGCCACTGTCTTACCCATTCAACAATATTGGAATCCATACTTAAATATTGCAGTTTATTGATTAACCTTTTAATCAGCAAAAGTGTCAAAAGCCTTACTGAAATCTAGGTAAATCAAAACATGTCCCTATGATCTTTCTTATGGTTATCAAGGCAAACATCCTTAGAAATATTTTCTTTAAGGCTGAAGTTATCACAGTAAATTATAAATTATTTCCTGGGTATTTGTCTAATGTTTCTGAATGTTTTCTACTTGCATATTGTTATGCAGGCTGTGGGGCAAGTCATCATTGCACATTTTTCTGTGCATATATGTCTTTGATTTGTGTTTGTGTTTCTAATGCTTTGGCAATCTACAATGTGGTACTTCACATATCACTGAAGTATTAAGAGCCAAGGTGTTTCTAATTTGAGATATCATCAAAATTATTCTTGTTCTTTTTCTTCTTCATCATCTTCTTGATCTAGGTTCTCATTCCCCTTATCTTCTTCATCTCTAACGTTACTCTACAAGAGCAGCTTAAATAATATCCCTAGATTTATGAAATAAAATGTTTAAAATATATTTGATATAAATGTCTAAGGAAGGGAATGACATAATAATCTGGAGATACTAGTCACCCTTTCCTTCCAGTCATGTAGTTCCCCTACACCTTAAAAGTAATTGAGTCCAGAGCCAGACCAGATTAACTATCAGGGAACCTAAACGATTTCCTAATGCCAGTACAGCAAGTCCACACTAGTTTGAATTTGCAAGCATACTTCTGTTTATTAGCCTATAGGACTTTATTTTCACATTTCAAAGACTATACTCTTTGTTGTTATATATATATATATATATGTATGAAAATATACTGTGCTTGCCTACAATAGTAACTAATCAATTGCTTATTTTAATTCATCAAAAATCGAGGTCTCTTTTTTTAATACTTTTTTTCTAATAGGTGAGATTAAAAGAAAAATCATACTGAATTAAATATACATTAAATAATATGTGAGTACAATTTAATCGTCAAGTTAGTTATGTCGCACTCAGAATACAAGGACTAATGTATATTAAGTTAAATTCGCTCTTCATTGGACCAACAATATGGTTAGCTAGTTACGCTTTTCACTATTCAGAAACTGATGGAGGTGTTCATTTGCTCGAGTATATGTCCCAAATGTATGCTCACTAATATTTTACAATAAGCCAAATTAATTTTATGTTACCAAATTCATTGATAAGAAAAATAATTATATGACATGAACTGAATAACTCACACATATAAAGTGATCAAACAATATGATGGCATTATATAGCATTTATGTGCATAGATCCATGAATCAAAGGTGCTTAATTATTTGGGACACATATAGGTTTACTTTCTACTAACCATATTTTTGAGGGATCATCCTAATTGGATACATATTTTACATATTTTCATATTGTAATTAAGGTTTCCAATTTCTTTTTGATTTAACAGTGGGTTTCTCTATGATCCTTTTATTTTACAGATGTTGATGAATGTCAGGCAATTCCTGGTCTGTGCCAAGGAGGAACATGCATTAACACCGATGGATCTTATGAGTGTAGGTGTCCTGCCGGCCACAAGCAAAGTGAAACATCTCAGAAATGTGAAGGTAAGGATAGTAACAGCCTACATTGAACCTCCCATATGTAATTTGGCCCATCTAGTGTGCCCAATTTTCTAAATACGTTCATCAGTTCCTGGCCTTATCTTATATCTAGAATAGCCTTATGTCTATCCCATGCATGCTTAAACTACATCTGCTATTCCATGCATCCACTACCCTCTCACTAAAGTAAAACGTCCTGATATTATTTTTAACCCTTTGCCCCTCTAATTTAATACAATGTCCTCTTGTTGTGGAAGTTTTTCTTCTTTTAAGTATACTATCCTCCTTTACTGTGTTGATTCCCTTTATGTATTTAAATGTTTCTTTCATATCCCCCCTGTCTCGTCTTTCCTCCAAGCTATTCATTTTAAGATTCTTTAACCTTTTCAGGTAAGTTTTATCCTGCAATCCATGAACCAGTTTAGTAGCCCTTCTCTGAACTCTTTCCAAAGTATCAATATCCTTCTGGAGATACGGCCTCCAGTACTGCGTACAATACTTCAAGCGAGGTATCACCAGTGTTCTGTACAAAGGCATGAGCACTTATCTCTTTCTACTGCTAATACCTCTCCCCATAGAACCAAGCATTCTACTAGCATTTCCTGCTGCTCTATTACATTGCCTCCCTACCTTTAAATCATCTACAATAATTACCCATAAATAGCTTTCCTCTGATGTTGTGGATAGGACTGTCTGAAATATTCAATATGTTGAACTCAATATGTTAAACTCCACAGTGCTGTTCAATGGTTGAATGAGATATCCATATAATTGCAATAGGACAGGTTTGTCATGTAGGATGTGGTGAAGCTTACCGTCTAAATGGCTATTGTTTTGGTTGAAAATGTAGCTGTCTTGGATATTTTTTCCAATTTGGCATCTATGGCTCACAATTTAGTGAAAAGCTTTGTTTCTGTATTCCCTCGTACCCTTATTCCCTTTGACCATAGGACAAAGCAGGTTCTTTTGTTTTCCTTGTGATATAGTTTGGTTGTGTTGGAAGTTAATTAGGGATTATTCTAGTGTCAATGACCAAATAATCTAAATTTGATTACATTTAGTAAAATTGGTGATACAACAGGGGGTCACCCTGTGAAAATAAGTGGGGGTCACCCAGATGTAAGAGGGGGTCACCATTTGAAGTCAAGCTTTGGTTCACCTGGGTGGGCAAATGGGGGTTACCCGAAATGCAGTAATAAGTGGGGGTCACCCAAAGTTTATCTAAAAATAATACCAATAATAGTAATTATAAGCAAACAAGCAGACACCATTGTACCGCTGTAGCAAAAAACAGGAGTCTTCTGTTATAAACAAGGGGGTCACCCTTGTGGCAGATTTATTGTTTGTTTGGATATAATAATGAAGGTAACGGATATTGCAGGAGAAAACACTCTTATCAAGCAAGTTGTCTGAACCTGTCAGTGGGGAAAACAGAGATAGAGGTACTCAGAATAAATGCATACATTAAAATAAGGTATAAACAAAAGATAATAATAAAATTATGGAACCTACTTTGGAACCAGTAGGAATAGGGAAATAACCGCCAAAAACGCAAGACAGGCAGAATAAGCTCCATCGGCGAGATAAACTGGCGCACACCAAGATGGCAGAGCCGCACGCATAACAGAAAAGCGCGGGAAAGGAAAAAAATGAAGCCGCTAACAGATCGCGGCAGTATTCATGTGAGCTGAATATCAACTAAAAAACAAACCGTAGCCAGATCGCGGTCGGCAAAAGACCGTGGGCGGCAATAGTGGAGTAGGAAAAAACACAGTGGACAACACAGTGGAATACTGTGGGGAGCCCAAAGTGAGGACCAAGGCCCTGTGGGCTGACAAAGCTCGGCCCCAAGGGTAGAGACCCAGGAAACAAACGGGATAAAGAAAAATAAGCCAAAATATAGAGAAAATTTAATTAAAGAGACATTTAAAGTGTAAAGTGTATTAGAAAAACGTATAATTATACATAAACCTATTGGCAAAGGCCTGTATAATTAGAATTGACTCACCTGGGAGGCAAGCAGCAAAGAAACAGGAGTTGGGAGGAGTCTCACAGCCATATATTACTGACTAGATGTATTCTGATTGGTTGTTTTTTGTTCAAACTGTTTAACTATTTCTTTACTTCAGTAAAGGAAGTAAAGCAAATATGAAGCCTCCAGTCTTGCCATAAAATTTTAATTTAGCTTCATGAAATATTGAAAGCTCACTGAGGGTGGTGACAGAGACACTTTAATTTTGTCTTCCACCACAGCTTGAGTACTTTCCCTTAATTTCTTGATTGAGTAGTCAGAAGGAGAGAATTGCAACATCATCTCCCATAGCTCTTATTCTCCCCACAGCCATCACTCAAAAGGCTAAATGTCTTTGGACAATTTTTCTTCCTCACTGTAACCTCCTTTAACTTTTACCTAGTCCTGTATCTTGGGTGGTATACTGTCATCCATTTTTAGTTGCTCTGGCTACACTGTCCACTGTTAAAGACAACACAAATTTGCCTAAACATGTTTTTTAATAAAATTATTAGTACATCTTTATGTTCAAACATCTGTATTAAAGCATCTGTATTAAAACGTGTATTTTTTAAAAAAATTCCTAAGAAATTTGGACCCACAAGATTAAGTGAAAAGGCATCTCCTTCAACACTTTATGTTCTGACCTTAATGTGTTCTTTTCATATAAAGATTTCAGAATTCTTGGACTTTGGTAAGTCTTGGAATTTTCAACTATTAGCTTTATTTCAAGTGTTTGGCTTTCGATACCACAATGCAGATTCTATTTCAAAGAATGTTTTTATTTGGAAGATGGAACAGCCCTTTCCAAAAACATACATATCCTGTAACTTCCCAAAATTGTACATTTTATATCCATGATATCTTTAAACCATCCAACAAAATAAGAAACAATAATGTATTTCAATTTAAAGGAATCTACTTAACCCCTTAAGGACACATGACATGTGTGACATGTCATGATTCCCTTTTATTCCAGAAGTTTGGTCCTTAAGGGGTTAAATCTGTAAAAGTGATTCTTAGGATCAAATCAAAGTTTGTTTTTATGAGTTAAAGCAGTCGGTTTTTATTTTCCTTTTTGTAGATATCTACATTACAAAATAGCTCCAATTATTTAGTTATATCCTATTATTAATCTCATTGTGTATAGTGTTAAATATAGGTATATGTAATAACAGTCTAGTAGAACCATGCATATAATCAGTTCCGGATCCAAAATATGCTTCAATTAAAAATTTGCAGAGCACAACATGGGCATCCAAATTTGGATGAATTTATGAACTAATCTTTGGTTGATAGGAGAGCGCAGTTTTTTGTCAAACCCTTTGAATATCAGAGACTACCTCCAAAGACATTGCATTAGAAATCCAAAAATAAACTGTATTGTCAATGGTGTTTAAAGTGCCTCTTTTAATGTCAATTTGAACTACCGATTTATTATCTGTATGGATGGTATGCTGTACATGTTAAATATAGTTCTGTTAAATATATATATATATATATATTTTTTTTTATTTCCACAATATAAATATTGTCATAATGGAATGTATGTGTTTTTGTTTAAAGGAACAGTATAGTCACCCAGACCACTTAATCTCAGTTAAGTGATATGGGCCACGGTTCCTTTCTTCTGAACCCTGCAATCTAAAATATTGTAGTTTTTGAGAAACTACAGGGTTAATCCTCCTCCAGTGACTGTCAGTATGACAGCATCTATACGTGCTTCCGCTTTACTGACCTTGTAAAATTTGGTCACGTGACATGAAAGCCCGTAGAAAAACATTGATTCAGTGCTTTCCTATAGGAAAGTTTAATGTTAATGTTAGGTGCATGCATTGAGGAACATTGGATTGGACCATTGTAAAGGAGACCATGCCTCTTCTGTGATGCCGCTGGGGGAGGAGAGTTGAGTAGCACATTGATGGAACAAGGTAAGTAAAGAAGGATTTTTAACCCTTTCCTTGCCTTACATGGAGACGTGGGACGGGCACATCTAATACTAGTAGAGACAGGAACGCTATAATATTAGTTGATGTTATAGTGTTCCTTTAACAGTGTTTCCTATTACGTTTAATAATCAAGTTGTGACTCTTTGCATGTGCTTTGCTTTACAAATCCGTTATTTTGTCCATAAAAATGAAATCTATTTTGAATTCACCTTAATTCTCACTTTAGTACATAATGTTGTTCGTGTGTAAGGTATTCTATCATGGTATAACATTTTGGAAAGCGTAGCTTAACTCTACCTTGACAGATGATTACATTTTCTTTATTTTGGATTTTTGCTTTTCTTTGATTTCTGTCGGTTAATTTAACTGTTTATTTTTCCATATATTCCATTTTATATTGCAGACATCGATGAGTGCACCACTATTTCTGGTGTCTGCAATGGAGGAGAATGCTCGAACACAATTGGCAGCTACTACTGCCTCTGCCCGCGTGGGTTTGTTACCTCTCTGGATGGCTCACGATGCATCGGTAAGAACATAGTTTTACATTTATTTTACATAAATAATAAGCATATCACAATGCATATTAAGCACATATAACATGACAAAATGTACCACGACAAACTCAGACCGGAATTAAAGGGTGTTGTCACTTCTTTGGAATGTACACTATTGAAATAAAGCATTGAACATTTCCTATAACGTTTTATACTGTTAAACCTTTTTCATGAATTTGTTTTCTTTTATTTTTTTTATTAGAGATTAAGCCAATTATATCATAATCCACACCAAACAAGGCAAAGTCAGGGCAAATTCTGCAAATGAAGAAGAGAAATAGGAACAATATTTAATTTCTCCTCTTCTCTCAATTTTTTTTTCTTATGAGATGCCATTTTTTAAAAATTTTATATTAAAGATTTAGCGAATTACATGACTTTGATACATATTCCCCAATGAGTTACATGGAAAATCTGCTTAATGGCTCCACTCAAAAAGGAGAGAATTGTACACACTGCCAGAGATGGGAACTCAGGCAGAACAGGTAGAATGTGACATTTAAAAGAGAGGGAACCTAGCAAACTTACATTGTGTATTTCAAATGTTAAACCCCTACCCACTTAATGGGTGAGATGCATAGAGAGACCATGCATTGTGCCCCTTTTAAGTTTTGCAACAGTTAGTGTAATAATCAAATAACCACCAGGCTCAGCAAAGAGGCACTTCCTCTCTCTGGTGAGCCCTGCGATGAGGAAAAATCATTGTTACAAAATTGTCAATAGTTCAGAATATTTCAGAAAAATTTTTTTTTAAAGTAATTTAAAACATAGAAAACAAAATAAAACTGTATTTTGTTTTCTATCTTTTAAAATGCTTTTTTTTCCTTAATTTTTTTTTTAATATTCTGAACTATTGAACAATTTTGTAACAATGCTCGGTTATAGTCCATTATATGGCTGATAGTAGCAAGATGGCTGACATCAAAGCAATAGCAGGTTCTGCTACATATAGGAAATACGATTCCAACTCGGAGAAAGTGGAGAACCAGACAGCTCTGAAATCATCAAAACCTATTTAGGAAACAAAGCCTATTGTATCATATATGTTTTCAAGAATGAGAGACTGTATTTTTCCTGATAAATGTCTTTAGAAATAAATAGAATACATCTCTAACACTCCAGAAATAAAGCACTTAAATGTTATCAGGGATCCATCAAAACAATAGCACAAAGCTTTTTGGAGACTTCTGTGTCCAAAAAGAACAGTAAATACTTCATACACATAGCACGTTTCTGACTTTGATTCAGTGTCCTCAGGTAACCTTTTAATAATCGCATTGTGTAGACACTTCTTGGATCACTTGAGGTTAAAACTGATTTGTACTTGCAAAACTTTACTCAATGTATCCAAATAGGTTCCAAGTATAAACAAAATATCCAGCTTGCAGACACATTTTGAAACAGCTAGGTTTCACTTTTGTTTTGTTTTGCTATCAGTTACGCAGTAATTCAAAGGTTGAACGAGTGGACCAGCAAGTCATTGGGTTTTCGGCTGAGGTTGAATTTGTTTGGCTGGTTTAATAGGCTGCTGTGTAGTTGTATTTCACAGCAAATTGATGAAAGCTGTGTACTCTAATGGGGTTTGGTTTGGAAGACAACCAGAAGAATTTTGGACAGTGCCATGATTCAAAAGCAGAAGATTAACATCATCTAATGTTGCAAGTGTTCCTATGATGACAGATAGGGTCACTGAAGCCAAGTTATGATAGTGTGTGCTGACAACTATATATCAAATGCATTCCAGGAGTGCAACTTAAAATATGTTAGAGTATACACTATATATCACTATGTATGACTTTACCAGAATAACTATAAGATCATATTAGAGGAGCTAAATCTTCTTTTCAATTTATGTTTTATCAGTTGAAATTAAATATGTCTCACGACATTAGACTTTTTTATAGTTGCATTTTGTAACCATTATAAATATTGGTATATATAAAAAAGATGAAAAAACTGAATAAAAAAAATAAATTAAAAATCCACCAATTGTTTGCTCTAAATGTGAGTGTGTACGATAAAACTTTTAATCAATATCTTGAATATCATAAAAATATGAGAGAGTAACAAAAATGAATAAAAACAGCCAAATGGAAAGTACAGTCCTCTATAAAAGGGAAAAAACTTGGTTTAACAACAGGTATATCTCACTAGGATCCTGGAAGTAAACTAGGTATGCAAATGTACATGAATGTAATACTGTCGTCTTTGTTAAATTACACGGCTTTAAAGGTATAGAGGAAAAGGGGAAAATTCCACAAACGTATATCTCCTAATATTGAATCGAATGTGCTTTCAAAGGTACCCCTTAAGAAAATCCTACTCTATTGTACCACCACCCGCTGTAGCCCCTGAGATACATCTGAGATACAAGTGGAAACCAAATTGATACACAGTAGCAGGAGGACTGCACTACCATGTGAAACAAGGAAACTGCTGCTTGCAGTGTTGGCTGTCTTTTATAAGATCAGTAGTAAATGCTAACACCAAAAATATAACGAGTGAGAGTCCTGAGCACATGACGCGCATGTTTCGCTAGAGTGGCTCATCAGAGGGCTGTACTTTCCATTTGGCTGTTTTTATTCATTTTTGTTACTCTCATATTTTTATGATATTCAGGATATTGATTTAAAGTTAAGTTTTATTGTATACACTCACATTTAGAGCACACACTTTCTGATAGATTTTATCTTTTTTTTTTACTTTGATTATTTTTTAAGTATTGCAAATTGATAATGTTTTATTTTATTGCAGTTCCCATCCATGTGCAAACATAGGTACAGTAAGAATTAGGGGGAGAAATAGGCAGGGAGGGAAGGAAGGAAGAGGGAAAGGGCAGTGTAAATGAGGGGATGGAAAAGATGTAGGAAGATAAGATAGAGCCAAAGGCGAAAACATGAAATATGATAGCCAGGCCAACAAAATTCCACCTGAACTGCATAAGAAAGGGAGGATGATTTGGAGATGGTGTTGCAGGGGGAAGAAAACAACGAGGGTGAGAGAGGGGTCAATGAGAGAGAGAGCGAGAGAGAGAGAGAGAGAGAGACATAATGTGAAATATAAAGTGATGTACAAAAAAAACTCTTATAAAGAACTTGCAGTATATGATAGCCAGATCAACAGAAATCCATTAGCACCTCTTTTGGAGATGAGGACATCTAGATGAATTGGGAAAGACTATTATTTTCTTGTTAGTACCATGGACAATTAAGTTTGTTCTCAGAGATCGGAAAAGTAATTCTATCTATTAATTTTATAGACAAGAGAGAAATTCCTTTGTCACTGAAATAAGTAGAAATAAAAACCCCTAATAATTTCCATATGGCAAAGTAATGCATTCTTTACACATAAAACATATCATTTTCATGGGGAATTAGAAAAGTGTTTGACAAAAATGATGTTGAATTTGTTAAATGAAACATATAACTCAAATTAGACAAAAATGATGTTGAATATGTTACATGAAACATATAACTCAAATTTACTTTAGCTTCTTTTACCATAAAAATATGATTGCTCGAGCAATTTGTGGCTAGTGTATATTTTAAATTAAGACAAACCTTACTGATTAAACAATTTACACTATCTGTAGTCATCCATGATATGATTAACTTCCAGTCATATATTTTCATGGTTTCAGGATGTGACATTCTTGTTAGAATTGTATTTGATTTTTTTTCCCCATGATATCAATGTGAAGCTGATTATATATACTCTATTATTTTATTTTTTAAACAGATCAAAGGTCAGGCGTATGTTTTTCTAGTCTGATAAATGGTCATTGTGCACAAGAGTTGACGGGAAGGTATACCAGAATGCAATGTTGCTGTGAATCTGGCCGTTGTTGGACCCTGGCTTCTATACCTGAAATGTGTCCAATCAGGGGTTCTGGTGAGTAGAACCAAACTCTGTTTTAGCAAAATAAATGGAAAAACTGAGGCAAAGATAGATGATCTGGAAAATGTATCCATTTCAGACATAGTAAAAACATGGGTATTTTTTGACTCCGTTTTGCTATTCTGTTATAATTAGCAAAAAGTCAGACTTTAGTGAATAATGCTATTAGTATTTACAATGATGGATGTTTCTAAATTAGAACAGGTTGTAAATTATAACATCCATTCTGCACTTAGTTCAAATGTATCTTTATTAAAGCTTCTGCAGTGGTTAAATACACAGTCCAAGTATCGTAGCCTAGAAAGCCTGCTGTAGTTGTTATAGTGTCAGGCGTGTCTTGAAGCGCTACCAGAGTAATAAGTCAAACCATTTAATAACTGTTTGACAACTTGTCTGCTTCCTGAAGCTCTACCATTGAGTTAAGCCTGACCATGCAATGCCGATCTCATTGGCTGAGAGTGGTTAGCTGATGCCCTCGGCAAATGAGCCAGCCCTGAACTGCAGAGCTTAACTCATTGGAGCTAATGGAGCCAAGGGATTGACCAAAGGATTAAGTCTATTTTTGATACTGAAATCCTTTACACAACAATGGTTTTGAGAAGCTTTTTGCAAACTTAACTTGAGAAGTTGCTAAAAAAGTCAGAGTAAGAAAATACTTACGTACAGTATGTACCAATATTAAAAAAGATGTCTGCAAACTGACATATAGAAGATATAAAATAACAGCTAAAGCTGAACTACACTAAAAAGATATTAGATTTATTTATTGAAAGGAAAATAAGTGACAAATAGTGCTCCATTGTTAAAAGCTGCTGAAGTGTTAATTAAAATGTAACCTTTTCTAAAATAGATGAATATCGGAGGCTTTGCATTGATGGTGTTCCATTTGGAGGCCCAAGACCAGATGGTACAGGAGGGTTTGGCCCTGGATATATCCCAATACCTGGCCCTGGGGGGAATGGATTTCACCCTGGCATAGCTGGAACAGGAATAGATGGACAACACCCTGTTATAAATGGAGGAGTTGGTAAGTGAGAATCAATTATCAATCTTCTTCCATAGACATTCAATGCTCTCTTAAAAAATGTATGTTTTATTCTGACTGCTGAAAGTATTTCACTTATGACTAGGCTTATTAGTGCATTTTAAATACTTTGTGAAACTGCATTTCATATGTTGCAACATTTCTCCTACAATGTTTACCCTTGTGATCAATGCATATTAAGATTAATAATGATGACTATTTTTGATTTGTACATATCAGACTATATGCACAATTTTATTCAATTTAAAGTGGAACTCCATGCATATAGATATAAGCTCCTTACATTTGATATTTTGCAAGGCAATACCCTGTTTTACCAATGGCATTTTAGTTGCAGTAGTATTGCTAAAATTGCCTCCCCTCCCCACTCATAGACTTCTGTGGGGAACTTATATGTTATAATTTGTGAACTGAATGCAGCTTTTCAGAAAGTTAACCTAAGCAGTAATTAATTGTTTCTTTAGCTTTCTAATTAAAGAAACTGTGCTGAGTGCTTAGCAACATATACCACAAACCCCAGCAATCATCTACAAACACATTTACTGGCTATTAAACAAATGTCTAAAGTCACATCAGATAACCTTTTTTATATCTAATACTAAAAATAAATACTACACGTAGAAGTTTTTTTATGTTTATATAAAAGCTAAGGGCTTTTATGTTATTAAAGTATATATGACGTTGTCGTCATGTAATTGTGTATTTATTTGTGTACTGCATTATGTTTGTGTTATTCCAGTATGTAATAAAATGGCATTATACATTTTGGGATTTTTTGCAGCAACATTAAATCAGACTGTAGATATTTGCAAACAGTACCCTAATCTTTGCCTGAATGGACGTTGCATTCCTAATCTGAGCAGTTATCGATGCGAGTGCAATATGGGATTTAAACATGATACACAAACTGAATGCATTGGTATGTATCATCAGTATAGTATATAATGTCTACATATCAAAATGTTATTTATGTTATTATTATTATTATTATTATTATTCATAGTACATAGTAAATACATAGTAGGCAAAATTACGGTTATAAATGATCTTTTATAAGGTTAAACATATATTTAAAGGTGGTTGGAGTCAAAATAATTCTTATCAATAAAAATTGGAAGGGACATGTCAGGTAGATAGATCTTATAAATGGAGGATTACGGTGGGTACTAGAGTAATGAGTTATAGACATCTTCAAAGAATTGTATTTTAATTAACTTCCTTAAAGTAGAAAAGTATTATGTCCTCACATCATGTAAAATGTAAGTAGTGTTCCAAAGTGTTTCCAGAAGAACAACCCTTATTTAAGCACAAATCCTTTTATCTTAATCTCCCTCTTTTCTAGATTCAAAATTTCTAGTGTTTATGCATGTATAACTGCAATTAAAATTGCAGTGAGGTTCAAGAGATGTGATAAAAAAGTGATTACACTCTATAGAGTGATCAATAAAAATATAGGAGTTTTTTTGCCACACATAAGTGTATCAGAATACCTATTTTAATAACACCAACAACGATCAGTTCAATGACACACTCTAAAAAGACCAAAGACGTGTTATTTGATCAGTCCAACACATCCATTTCAATGACCAAGCAATACATTTTTGGAAATATGCTTCTATTGAGTGAGGTATTAGACACATTGTTGTTTTTCTCAATTCATAGAGGTAGAAATGATGTAGAGGCAATCTTAAGGCATTATGGATAGAGTGCTAATGTGCTATATTACATTAATATTGTGGCAGGGGGAATACGTTTTGAATATTGGAGTTAAAATATTTGGAAAATACAGAGTAAAATTAAAAAAAATGCTATATTACCCTACATTTATATGTATGTCTCTTGAGTCAAAAGTAGTGTATTTTCTATGTCATTTTCTATATTTACACAGTTAGTTAATTTTATGTTCATATATATCATTTACAGTAGATTAATTTAGTCTATTCAATTAAAACAGATGTCGATGAGTGTATATCAAACCCTTGCACTAATGGAGATTGTGTTAACACACCTGGATCGTATTATTGTAAATGCCATTTAGGGTTCCAACGGACCCCCACAAAACAAACTTGTATGGGTAAGTAATGTTGATACACTGGGTCGATGACAAGTTTTGCTTTTCTTTGATTGAAGTAGCAGAGAAGCTCTGAAAGTGAAGTCAAGTAAGTAGTTGATAGAAACAGGCAATATTCCAGTGGACACGACTCTTATTAATAGTTTTCCTTGAAACAACTAAAACACAAGCATTACATAGAATGCTTTGCAGTATAATAAAACAAACATAGACCAAAACCATTGAATGATGAATAAACTATCATACAACATGAAACTGCAAACTTATATAATACACTGTTGTGCCTGGTGCTGAAATTACAAACTGTGTACCCAAGATGTTGGTTTAGTAACTGTAAGAGAGCTTAGAACTTGGGGTACCTGACTTGAGGCTTCACTGCCTGAGAATTATGGGAATTACAGTCTACAGGATCCTTAAGGTTCTCCCTTACCACTCTAAGTCCCTTTAAGTCAACCTCACTAAAATGTAACCTTTAAAAATAGAGGTCCCCAGGCGTCACAACGTAAGATGAAGTAAAAAAAAATATATTGATTGGAGATCAAAAAGGACAAGAAAATATACAATCTACGAGGTCTTAGTCATGTATCACCACATGACTAAAGCCTCTAGGCAGAAACATTGTATCTTTTTTGTCCTTTTTGATCTACAATAAATATATATTTTTTTACTTCACCCTACGCTGTGACGCCTGGGGACCTCTATTTTTTGTTGTTCCTGGTGGGCTGTGAACCCCCTTGCACAGAGCTCCCACGTAAACGTACTTGTTTGTAGCACTCCATTGACTTTATGCATAAAATGTGACCCTAATATAACCTTTCCCTTAACCATAACCTTTCCCTAACTCCTTAATGGAATTCTTCTGAATGTTGACTTTGATAATGGTGTTTCTTATGAATGTAGAGACAGTACTTCATCGCAAAGTGACACTGACATATAAAATGTATTTTTTTCTTTGTTTTAAATGCATATTAACAGTATGTGAGTGTGTTAGATAAGTTTTTAAAAGAAAACAAGCTACTCAATAAATACATTGTGTTTCTGACCATACAGATATTGATGAGTGCATTCAGAATGGTATACTTTGCAAACATGGCCGCTGTGTGAATACCGAAGGAAGCTTTCAGTGTATATGTAATGCTGGCTTTGAGTTAACGGCTGATGGTAAAAGCTGTACAGGTAAATATTTCTCATATTCACTGTTCTAAATATTGTATCATTTGGCAGTTTGTTTTAATTACAAAGTAATGAAAATCAGTTGTATCAAGGAGGTTTAATAATAACAGCTTAATTATGAAAAGAACAAATTTATAACAGACGTATTTTCATAATTTGTTTATATTAATTTATATGATAATATCTGCAGACATCATGGCGTGTTATAAGGCGGTTTATATTATTTATTAAATTTCGGTTGTTACCAGATAGTATCATAAGGAACAGAGGAAACAATAAGATTATTTGTAATATTTATGTGAGTCACTTAGATTATTTATTGTACAAGCAAGAGATTATCATCAGCAATATTACTCATTATTTATCTTTAATCTTAAATGTTTTTGCAAGTAGGGTAACCATCTTTTTGTGCACTCTACTCTGATATAGCAGTATTGGATAGAACGACAAAGCTCCTCTAAACCACAAGACCTTAGCATAGATAATGATTTTAAATAAAAAAATTGCATTCATCCTAACTTGTGCGGAATATGTCTACCTTTTAAGTATTCACACTTTTAATTCGCCTGGCAAATTTACACCAGATCCCCTTCACTTCTCTATCAGTCCCCCATTTTAAATCTAAAACTAAGTATTTTGTGTTCATGTAGTTCATGCATTTGGTTATAAAAGGACATTCATTCTCCCATTGATTGGGACTTCATCACATACGTGGTCGGTGTGCATCTTATAAATTGGCGTGTGCATCAAAATAAAAATCTTCAGTCGCTCACTCAAAAAAAGTTAAATGTTGACATAATAATTTATTATAAATGCAGGTGTATATGTAGTTATTATAATCTGTAAAAATATGGTTCTTGAACGGAAATTAATACTGATCATTTACAGATCCGAGTAAAAACAAACAAAAGAACGTGGAATTTCCGATATGTTAAGATCATTAACTGGAAACATGCAAAATCTGCTTTATTTCTTTACATTTTAAATGATTTCAAATTTTTGGATAAACTTTTTCTTCTTCAAAATGTTAAAATATCTAAAATGTATAAATTATAAAAAAAATCTTAATTTTAAATTAAGTTTCAAAATATTAAATAATCATTTGAAAAGGTTATCCAAATTGCACCGTTCCTAAAACCATTTTTCAGCAGTTTGACAATAAATAAGGGTCATTGCCACCCACAGCCAGGCCTCGAGTGTGGGTATGACTAAGGGAGAGATTACACACTTCCTTCTAGTCATACCAAATCAAATCAGCATTGGGCACTGTGATAGGCTGAATATGATCAGCTGACTCTCTTAGCCAATTACTGCTCATGCTAATGATTCATCATTAGTCCAAGTAGCAAAGTAGGGATAAAGAAGAAGATGAGGGTCCTATTCCTGTGGGAACTTACAATTTAGATAGATTGGGAGGTGAGAAAAAGGAGGTGGGGAGAATTATGTTAATACAAAGTGAGATGATTTAATTTATTGGGTAAGTGGAATGCATTTATTATGGAGTTTAGTGGTAGGCGTCCCTGAACAATAATGTCTTTAGGGAGTGTTTAACCCCTTAAGGACACATGACATGTGTGGCATGTCATGATTCCCTTTTATTCCAGAAGTTTTGTCCTTAAGGGGTTAAAGGAAGAGATACGAGAGGAAAGTCTGGGAGCATGAGGAAGTGTCTTCCAGAGGGTTGGTGCCACATGAGAGAAATCCTGCAGTGTAGCATGGGAAGAGGTGATAATAGAAGATGCAAGGAGCATTGTTGGGCCCCTTTAATCTGTAAATACATAGAAAGAACAACAGTCCAACAAAATATATCCAAGGAGGATAGCTTGAAGTGTCGACTTTACTTTTTAGAAATTGCCCTTTTGTCTGTCCAGAGCCCTCCCTCTCCAGTTTGCATGGCAGGGCACTGTCCAGATATATGATACCCATCAATCCAAAACCAGAAGGTGTCTGTAAACAAACTATAAATCTACTCCTGAGTCTCCAACTTGCATGCTGGATACATAATTGTGTGTTGTGTGATATCATTATTCAGTAGTGGCTCACTATTCTGTCGAATACAGATGCTATATACGAAATGTTTTATTTATGTCCACTATATGTTAGATGATTTCCACCTCTGATTTAATTCCATCCTGGAATATACAGAAATATCAAATAGGAGCCATTGTCAATTATATATAGTTAAGCCAGGAAAACTTACATGGTAAATGATTTCTCCACATTTTAAATAATGGATCTTAGTGACCACCCCCTTTGACCTAGATTCGGAATTTAGCTCATATCTGCTTCTCGCAAAAACTAAGACTTTTGAAATGTCAGAACATTCTTACCTTATTGCCCTACAACCCTGAAGTGTGCAGTTAAAGTCAGAACTCCGCACGGATAGTTTTATGGCACTCATTTCCAATTTTGTTCTTACTCTTTACCATCCAGCTGCTACTCACTAGAGTTCCTGTCACTACTATTAGCAAGGAGTGACTGTTAACCAACTGCAAAGTAGTGACAGAAAGTTATTGGCTGCCGCTAAGTAGCAGCCAACTGCTTTCATTATTCTCTAACGGAGATGCTAGTTGCTATGTACCAACTGATTTACAACTGGTTTCTAACCCTGTTGCTATTGTTTAATCATCGCAGCTACCTTCAAAACACTTGCCTCTTGTCTGGAGCAAAGCACTTAACAGCTTTATATGTCTTATACATCCTCCATAAAAAATACATGTTAGTTAGCTTACATTACACATTATAATACTAAAGTACATATCAAAACCATATGAAACACCAATGTAATAAACATCTTAGCCCGAAGTAGCATGCTTGGGTTGAGTCTTTTTCACCAGGAAGCTGTGGTTGCTATGGTATCAACTTACATAGTGTGGGTTCCTGTGTTTTATCAATGAGTGTCTACTCATGGCTGGGAGCAGGTGTTACTGGTGGCCAACTGGTAAAAATTAGGAACTGCTACAAGCTACCAGCTGCTGTTAATAGCAACAATTTACTGCAGTTCTTTACCGACAAGATTAGACATGAGCTCTCAGAGTCTCGAAGGACTCTTCCAATTGAACAAAATGAACTTTGGAGTTCTTTATAAAGAACTCACCAAACCACATACAGTATGTGACAAGGGATATATGTATGTTTATTGTTCTCCCTTGCCATAGTTGTTGACTTTGTGACATCATGACTCTATTCCTCACTTTCTCTACATTAGTAAGCTTCACTCTCATTCCATTATTCAATATCATTATTATAGTACTCCCTTTCCTAATAAACGTCCATTTTCCAAGAGAGGTTTTTTTGTGTCTGCTAAAGTAATCAAAGTGTGCTGACATAAGCACTAGCTACCACAAGTAAACTGATGACTGTATACATTCAAATTCTTTAGCATACAAGTAATTGGGCATCTTGTATTTATGGCTACTTTGTGGGCAGATACTGGGTGTCATTTCAAAGGTCTCTAAGTACCTCTTGTAGTACCTATCCCATAGATCCACAACAATATATATTACATGTGAAATGCAGTACATCTGTTTAAAAAAAAACAAAAAAAAAAACACAGCTGAAATTCACTGGCTACAAATAATAAATAGAATTTGCTACATCCACACATTACTATACTTAGGGAACATCCACAATGCATTCTTCTCAATATGGCAGTCAGTGGAAAAATAGCATTATGTATCTACCTCAAAATCTAACTTCCTAGTCTTTCAACAATCCACATCAAAGACTTCCCACGCCGGTTTGCTGCTTACAAATTGCTTTCTTGTGGAAAAGCCTGAGGTGCTTTGCTTTGTATTACATTCTCTGCCAGACCTGGACAGCATTTAAAAATCTTATTTTCATTTTATTTGTGTTCAGCATTGTAGATTTTATTTTGTTTATCAAATTATACATGTAGTAAACATGTCAATATTTAATGTAAGTAGCTTGCTCAATAATTTGAGTAATGGATTGTACCTTTGATTGTTGTAGATTGTTGTTAGCACAACCAGCCAAGATGACTGAGCACTATGTAAAAATTAACTCATAGAAGCTGTAGACAACAGAAATCAAGTGGTGCCATTTCCATTGTTTCCAGAAATTGTGTAGCAGTGCAACCTTCAATTAATGTGTCTTCCAGCAGATGTCCTCATTAAAAATAGCTACTTACTGACTGCCTTGGACTGATAGCATTGTAGGGAGTGGAGGCTGGTGTATAGGGGCAAGTGGGGCTCCCCCCCACAGTCGGTGTGGCACATAAATATTCAAATATGCTGGCTTGTAATGACGTATGATATGTGTGTGTTAGAAAAAACATGTGTCATGATTATATTTGCAGTTTCCATTCTCTTCTCTGTTGACGACGTGAGATGCAGTTGGCATCTCTTGGGGTTAAGTGGGTCCCACAAACCTGGGTGGGCAGCACCCCACCATCTTTTAACTGGATCAGCTACCACTCTTTGCAGCCCACTAAAACCACAGCCAGCTGCATTTCCCTTGTAATAACAAGGGCATTTACATGAATTAATCAGCTATCTCAAGGTGGAATAACATATAATGTTGGGCAATGTCGTTTTTCCAGATCATGATGAATGTGCCACAACAAACATGTGTCTAAATGGAATGTGCATAAATGAGGACGGCAGCTTCAAATGTATTTGTAAGCCTGGCTTCGTCCTTGCTTCGAATGGCCGCTATTGTACTGGTATGTACACTAATGATTGTGATTCAGAAGAATTATGCTGTACTCTTAAGCTAACAAAGTAAATTGTTTAAATTAATACATTAGATGTGGAAACAGTCATTATTGTGTCAATTATCTACATATAATTTTTTTTAAATAACATTAGTACTTAAAATGGGCCTAAATGATCAACTTTTAATGATATATAGATTGCACAATTGCATCTAACCAAGAGTAAAGAAATATCCTCTTTTTGGGATTCCAATCTGTTGCACATATTTGTACGTTGGAACAATGCTATGCAGATATAGACTCTTTTTTCCATTTGCTTTATTCCTCTAGATGTAGACGAGTGCCAGACTTTGGGCATCTGCATGAATGGTCATTGTGTCAACACTGAAGGCTCCTTTCGATGCGACTGTCCACCAGGATTGGTTGTTGGAGTAGATGGCCGTGTCTGTGTGGGTGAGTCGCTTTCTATAACAAACATTTGCAGAAACTCAAAAGGAGATGGTAGTTGAATTGCATGCTTCTTTTATGGGGATTATGTGAAAATATTTGTAAACTTTTCTAAAGCTAGATGGGTGTTGAAACATAGGTGTTTCATGTACTACATTTTAACAAACTGAGATTATAATGGTAATTTTATTTTAAGGTTTAGAAATAGTATAAATCAAATCTGACGTGATTAGTTGCAAAAACAGTAATATGTTAATTATATTTAATTTGTTTGGCCGTTTAGAAAGAGTAAGCAAGTTTATTATTTGAATTGTCTATAGTGTCTATAGGCTTTTTTTCTCTTTGATCAACAAAGGAAGTTAGCTTTTTATACATTAATATTACTCTATATTTTAAAGGTTTTAAAAAATTATAATTTGCTCCCCATCTTTTAGACACACATATGCGCAGTACTTGCTATGGATCAATCAAAAAAGGAGCCTGTGTTCGTCCTTTTCCTGGAGCTGTAACTAAATCAGAGTGCTGCTGTGCTAATCCCGACTATGGGTTTGGAGAACCATGCCATCCATGCCCTCCAAGAAATTCTGGTTAGTTCCAAAAATCTGTTTTGGAGGCTCATCATCATTGATATGTAACTCTGGGGAATGCAGAATCAAAAGTATAAGAAATTAGCCTGTAAAAATCACAGCATTTTACAGAAAAATAGATTAAATGTAGTTAAAACCATAAGGTTTAATTCCTAAGTTGTATTGAAGACTGCCCAATAAGCTACTAATTGTTAAAAATGGCGTCACTAACGAGTAGTAAATGTTTCCATAGTAGAAATTCTTACCAATTGTGATTTATAATTCCAGCTGACAAGAGTTTAACTTCTCCTATACAAATAATAGGAGATGATAAGCACTATTTAACAGCTTATTTTGACTCTAGACTCTATATGTGTAATGAGAAAATATAAAGTTAACAGTTGTAAATGCTCAATATACAATATACAATCCAGGAGGCTGTCCAGAAATATCTACCAGCTATAAGACTGATGCTTGGCAAACTCATTGGAAACAAGCCCTCAATGTGAGATCCTGTAATGTCAGTGATTGGCTTTGTGATTTGATTATAGATAAATGCTCAACGTATATAGTCTTGATAGTCATTATTAAACTAACCAGTGTTTTTGTTTTCAAAACAGCTGAATTCCAAGGGCTATGCAGCGGAGGCATAGGTATAACTGTTGATGGACGAGGTAAGAAAATATTTTTTATTCAAATGCGAACTTTTCAAATTATTTATCACGATGTAATGGCACTAAAGAGCCAAATGCAGGCACATATTTATTGCAGTTATTTCTTGATGCTTATTGATCTAATGAGTTGAATTACTATTTGATTTCTAATGGGGTATTTTTTCAATTGTTTTGCATTAATTAAAAAAATGTATGTGTAAGATTCTGCCTTTGTCAGCAATCAAATAAGGTGGGAGTGAAGTAGAGCTGGAGGAGAGAGTAAAGTGCTGCCCTTTAAGAGAGAGCAAGAGTCAGGTATGTAAGGTAGAGGTTACTCTCGGAGGCCATAAGCTTTACTAAAGGCACTTCTTAAATGATTGAAGACTAGGGGAGAGTCTGATGGCCTTAGGCAGGCTATTCCAAAGGAAGGGAGCTGCCCGCGAGAAGTCCTGCAAGCGTGAGTTGACCATACGGGTGCGAGCTGCGGACAGGAGAAGGTTACGGATAGAGCGGAGAGACCAAGAAGGGGCATACCTATGGATCTGTGAAGAGATATAAGAATCTAGCTAGAATTGTTCAGTGCTTTATAGGTATGGGTTAGTACTTTGAATTGACTCTTATAGGATACAGGAAGCCAATGTAAGAACTGACAGAGGGGTGAGGTTTTGCTAAAATGTGCACCCCTTCATTTAGGTTTGGCTTAATCCCACAAGTGTTTTAGAGTTCCATGTTTTCTCTCTTACCCTAGATGTACTTATGTAGGCAAATTGAGTTGTATGTAGGTTTATGAGGAACTCCAACCATCATGATCTGTGTGATTTAGGTTTATCTTCCTTTTCTTTTTGGAATTTTGTTGCACATAGCAGAAAAAGTAAATAAATACAAAGTCTATGTCCTCCAATAGTGGACATGCTTTGAAGTGTTTTCTGCATTCTCCGCACTATTCCACTATTCCAAAATGCATTCTTGGGCCTGAATGTTCCATCAGCTTAGTAGTGTCAATTTCATGTGACATAACTCAGAAAACCCACTGTCAAACATGGGGATTACTTTCCATGTGCCAGCATAACTTTCTTTATAGTATTTTGTGTTTGTGTTTTTTGTTTTTTTACAGTTGATGCACTACTTTACATGCATATTGCATGAAGAATTTAAAGTGAATTCAAAGAGAATTTCAAATTTGAGGCCAGGACTGAACTGAAAGCAAAGCTGGCTTAGATAATTTTTCATTTCTGCTATCTTGCTATTTTTGTTGTTGTTGCTGTTTTATAACTTTTGGCTTGATTTTATACCAGTAATAACATACATAAATAACATACCCAAAACATACATAAATATGTAATTTCAAAATACATAACAATCGTATATGGATGTAGCATTTCTTTAAAAAAACAAAACAAAATAAAAATGCTTTTATAAGAGTTGGTCAGTTAAAACATGTATTGAACAAACTGGTAAACAACGTAGTCCTATTAAAGACTCTGGCAATGATCATCTCTGACATGGTGGCAACTGGCTGCTTGTCACACAGCTTCCCCCTTCACAGGGACCACGACATCCTCTTCAGATAGCACAATGTTCATCCTTCTGGTAATTATTTGGAGGATCATGCAGAATGTATCTAGCGGACCTTGTACAAGCACCATAATAAGACCCCACCAGTCTTCTAGATGCACTTTAGAACTCCAAAGGCAATTTAAATCATGTCCCTTGCCAGTATATGGGTCTCATTGGACTTTTACTGAGTGAGACTAGATTCCAGCAGAGTGTTAGTAACCAGGGCCTGAGAGGGACACAGACACAGAGAGATAAAAATTAGGATAAATCTATGAGAAAAAGACAATGTTCTGAATGACTTCATAATACTTTGTAAACATAATGGTGGGCATCCTGCTATGAAGCCTAGAATGCAACCACATCCTGGTGTTAGAAGAGCTCATTATGTAGACAAAGGAATATAGACAGTAATAAGAAGAATATAGGATGTTTATAAATATCTCAAATAGTAGAAAGAAATTGATACAAAAAATAAATCTAAGAAGAGTATATAGCTTCAAGAATACATTTAAAGTGGAAGAGGGAGACACTGTCTTACCAAGAAGCCATGGTGGACAATTGTTAGGGAGTGATTCCGTGACCTGTGGCTAGCTGCTATTCTGCAGAATCATGGAAAAGTGACAGAATCCAGGGAAGCTTACACAGTTGTGGGTGAAGTTGATGTTACTGTCACACACTGCATTGGCACTGATACTATGTTCCCTTGCAATTATTATATATCTGCCTTTTGGCTATTGATGAGACCATCTGTAAAATGTTACACAATGGATCTTCACAAGGAATGTTTTTCACAGCACTAATGTCATGATCAAGGTACCTGATAGCCTTTCTGTCCAGCTTGTAAAGTAGAATGGGACATGGGGGATGGGGGATGGGGGAGGGATCAGAAAATATACCTTTATGTGGTAGATGAAAGCTCTCCTCATCCTCCTGAGGCATCTGTTAAGCATAATCAGAGTCAAGGATCTGACTTGATGGTGTGCCGAAGTTGTCAGTATGATGGTCTGATCCTGACGTCACAGGTATGCAACAGGCTGAGCAGGAACAGTTTTCAACTTTACACAATAAAACCTCCATTGTGTAGTTACGAAATGAAAAAAAAAGGTTTTACGTGGACAAAGACATTGTGATTGAACTTAAATCTGAACTCTTTCCTATTTGAGATTTCCCTTTTATTTCTATTCTTCTATTGTTCACTAGTATTTATACATGTATAGAATGTCAGCAATGTTTCAGCATCATTTTACAATTTGTGATCTTTGTTCTTCCTGTAAATGTATTGTAAGCTAGCAATTGTTCAATTTGAATATATACTTTTATTACTAAACATATGTTGGATTTTTAATTAATTGTTTTGAAACTATGAATAGATCGTTGCAAAAAGTATGATTTTACTTTATTACAGACATCAATGAGTGTGCACTTGATCCTGACATATGTTCTAATGGAATTTGTGAAAACTTGCGTGGAACATTCCGTTGTAATTGTAATAGTGGATATGAGTCTGATTCTTCTGGAAGAAATTGTATTGGTAAGTTCATTATTTGACGTTTAAACAATTGTGAGAAATTATAGCCATTGAATACAGCAAATGTATATTTTTAAGTACAACAAGTTTTAGAATTGTAAGACATTACATATTTCTCTCGGTCTCAAACATTTAATACATATGGAAATTTGTATGTTCCCCTATTTTTTTTCCACGTGCATTGTATTGCATCAATGGACTTTGTCAAACCTTTCTTTTTTTTTGTTACACTACCCAAGATAACATCATTAATCACAAGCCTTAGATTCTGTTTGAATTATTGTATTCGCTGTTTAGTTGTCATTTCTAGAAACTAGATCACAATTCACTGACTGTTTCTGGTTGATGATAATTTCTTGAATTCAGCTACTGTTGCGTGAATGTTTTAAATGTGCACTATATGTTATGCTATTTACTTTAATATAACTTAGATTTTTTATTTTGTTATTACTTCCAAATGTCATCTACTCAGGGATGGTGTTTGCAGTGTTTGTACTGCCCATGTGTAAAAGTATTTGTTAATTTTTTTTATCAGAGAATTAGTTGAAAGGTGTTTTCACTAATTTAACAAGTCATTTTGGCTATTGAATTTGATAAGGGAACAACACGTATCAGTGTAAAATTAATGTGAGGTATGCCACTGTGCTATGGTAATCATCAGTTTTATTTAAAGTATCTTAAAGTATGAATTCAAAGTAAATTTAAAATTTAAGGTAAAAATAGTCAAATTGGAAACAGTTATGTCAGCTATGGTTCCAGTTAAACTGCTTTAAACTTTTATTTGAAACGTACTTTGAATTCAAGTGTAATTATCACTTTAGTGATTGATCCTGCATACGTTGTAATTATATTTGCACTGATATTTACTGACAACTCGCTTCATGATTATTACATTGCTATTGGTCAAAATACAATAAAATATTATTTATTTTTTCAGATCTGTGATTTTTGCACTGTATTAGAACATCATATAAACCCTCAAATGCCAGAAAGCAATGTGAATATTTATTGCAGCTGCATAATAATCTGCCATTTCAAAAGTTTCAATTTGACTAGGAGGTTCTGGAACAGACTTCAGAACTTTGGAAGTAAAAACAAATCATTCCACAAAATAAATATTAGAAACTCAGAGTAATGAACAACTAATATTTGAAGATGCAAGAATATACAGTTCTTGATTTTAACACCTGGGTTTATGTTGGCAGTAAAGAAGTTCTCTAGTGTTTTGTCTAAGAATATTGTGCTTTTGCGGCATAAAAAGGACAAGGGTATTAAACATAGTTTTCTTTTACATCAACATACAATTTGTGCTATTGAAAATAAACACAAGCTTTCCAAATACTCTTTACATCTGTTTAGGTTTTGCAACTAAGACTAATATACTGAGTAAATAATTTGAATTATTCTGGCACATTACGCATCCTCACCATAATATGAATAGGATGGTTTTAAAACATTTGATCACCTTGATTCCATTTTCAAAATCTGTCAATGTCATCAAGTCAAATGAGGCCAAACAAAAACGTAACAAGTCAGGTCTACAGTCCTGTTTGATAAAGAACATTAGACAAGACAGCAATGGTCAAATACAAATATATGTATTGTACTTACTCCTTGGTTTGGAGAAGACAAAAGAGGCATTTTATATTGGAGCTCTAAAGTCTCAGCTCTGATTTGTCAACATGCTTATAAATGATAGACAGTAGCCAAAGATAAGTGTAATTAATAATTAAGGAATACAACGTTAGAAAAAGTTAAATTACGCCATTCAAACCTTAAAGCAAATTTGATACTTTTTGGTTGTCAAGTATTACTTCCTGAGAAGTACTGCAACTTAAAACCATACGTTATCAAGGAAGTGGGCACTGGAAAAAATCCAGCATTGGCTCTTGCTTTCTAATTGATTAAAATAGGAATAGGATGTTAATAGTAAATAGTAGTATTGCTAGAATGGTTGGAATTATGACCATGAAATACTCAATATTACTGTGAGAGTGCACAAATTTGATTTATATCAAGGTACACGTTTTACTCTAAGTGGTAGATAAAATAGAAGAACCCGGACTCTCTTAAAAAGTAGTGTGCATCTGGCCAAACCTCAAACGATAGGTTAAAAGCAGAAGACGGTTCGGGCACTCAAGGTTCAGATCAGTAGATTTGTTGGCAGAATGTACAGCAGCAATGTTATGAACCAAAGGGTCATTGTCAGAACTGTCCTCATGCTTTTCTCTAAGTGGTGATATAATTAGCCATAAACCATCACGGTATATGTTTTTGAATAAAGCCTAATATAACAAATACAAACAATGTTTATGGTATTCATAATCAATGAATTTTGCTGGACTGCTTGGTACATAATTCTCTACCATCCAATTTCCGAGGGCCATGATTGGACACTGCATGCATAAATGTATGTTTATAAGAAACTATCCTGTCTCTATATAAGGGTCTTACCTGGAGGTGGGAGTCCGAAGTGATGAGTTAAGGCACACCCTCCAGTTTAACACAAACCGAGGAAACTCTAGGAAGAAAACTCCTAGGTTATGAAACAATGCACTGAGGCTTTGCAGGAAGGGTCCTGGACATGCAGAACAGACAAGGAAATTCCAATAGAGTAGTCAGGTATGGTTCCAAAGGTCGGGGCAGGCGGAAATCAGGTAAATATGGTAAACAGTGCTGAAGGTCAAATCAGGAGTCAGATGAACTAAACAGTTTCCAAGACAGGTAACAAAACGATCTGACAAGGAGGAAGAGGCAAGGCAGGGCTTATAAAGGTAGCTAATAAGCTACCTAGTCAGGAACCATGTGCAAGTGTGATAGTAGTCCAGGCTCAGTGATGCAGATACCATAGCATAAGCAAATGAACAAGAATGAACATGAGAACTGGTGATGAGTTAAGATCACTGATGAAGACCTAGGTTCAATCCCAGCCAGGGCCTGAGAAGTGATGTCCACGTCTGGCAGTCTGCTTGGCACAGTGGGAACCGTGACACTCTAGAATTTACACCACTGAATAAAACTTTAAAAAATAGTCACCAATCACTTGTATTAACCTATTTTTCCATAGTATACACTATTTTCATTTTAGTTTTTATTATTGATTTAGCAAATAACATCATAATCCAGCTTACTCTAGGCAAAGCCAGGCCAAACATTGCAAATCACAAGGAAAAATAGACACAATGTATCATTCATCCTCTTCTCTGAATGCTTTCTCTATGCCGAATGCCAGGTACAAAGGCCCAGAGGTTATGATGGAGGCGCAGAGTTACAGGATAAAGAAATGTGGATTTCAACATTACATTTTATTTTTCACACCTTATTAATTCATACATGTTAAATATAGGGATACGTAAACATAATCTTAAAACTCCTGGTTAGTGACTGTTCCCGTTGACTGATGAAAATATAAAACTCAATATTTGTATAGTCAGCGTGAGAACCAATTTTTTGTTGCACTTCGAGTTTCATCCTTTTTAATCAGTTTATTTGAATTAATTTGTTTTCTAATTATTAAAACTTGGGATTTTTCAGACATCGATGAATGCTCAGTGAATAGATTGCTCTGCGACAATGGACTTTGCCGGAACACACCAGGAAGTTACAACTGTGTTTGCCGCAAAGGTTTTGTGTTCACACCAGATACTGACACGTGTGAAGGTAAATAGCCCAATGATTTATTTTAAGGGAATAACATTTCTTGATACTTATTTGAACTTTGCCATAAATCAAACTGTGCACATACATATGTCTTGCAGTATTCACATATTTTGTGCAAATATTACCTATTATGAAACAAAGCTGCTAATCGCAAAATGCAGTGTCAGCATACTACTACATCTATACAAAGTTGGGGTTGTGATGTCAAGTAACAACAACCAACCTTTGATCAAAAGACAAGATTGCATAGATATATACTAAGAATTCATGCAGCCTTTTCAGGAAAATACAGTGATTACACTGCTGCCTAAGTCCACCTCTAATGGCTGTCACTCGGACAGCCACTAAAGGGACTTCCTGAGGTTGGTCCTGCAATCGTTGCAGGACCTACATTCAGCGTCTCCACACTCTGCATGGAGACACTGAACACTGCCCAAAAGAGATGCATTGATTCAATACATCTCTATGAGGAAGGCTGAGATCATCAAGATTGATTCTCAACTCTCGACCAAGGAGGCGAGGCCGCCATTTTGAGACTAGCACGACAAGGGTTGAAAGGTGAGTTAACTCTAATTGTTTAGCGATCATGGAGGGAGGAAGATGGACACAGAAATAGTTAGCAGAACACTATAGTGTTAGGAATACTCTTGTCCAGTTGTGTTGTACTCCCAATTACAGTATACACTAAGCAATTGGCTGCTGGAAAACATAACCTGCAATAACATCAGCTCATGGCTAAGGCAACATTAATGATCACATGACAAGATCTTGTGCAACCCCAGCACACTGTTCAAAATCACTTTTGATCATCAACACTTTTTCTGCTTATCTGATATAAATTATTGAATAAATATAAAATTTATTCTATTTTTGCTTAGGACAGATAAATGAGGGGAAGTTATTAATCTGACCAAACAGTGAAAGAGTGAAACATGTCATGGTAAATCTAGGTCATTGTTTTGTTCAGAATCATAAAACCAGACACAGCTGTATATTGCATTTTGTGTCTCTAGCCTTATTTAACATGCACAAAACTGGTGGAGACTTGCAGAAAATTGTGGAAACAAAGAAGTCTTTCTGTTTGTGCACAGCTTGATACTGCACACAATGCAAATAACTTTCCATTAAAACTCACATTTCATTTCTCAAAACACAATTAGTTTTGATTATGGATTAAAAAAAAAGGTTCAGCCTTGGTTTTATTGTATGTCAGAATAATAAATGCTGGATATAGTTATACACACATCATTATCCAAAACCTCGCCACAAAACACGCAAGATCCCTATAAGAAATATAAACTTCAGATCAAGCAGACATTTTGGCATTTATTTTAATGTATTCATTTCACTTTTCTTTTCCACTTAAGGCGTCTAGAAATGTGTATTTTTCTCTATGTGTTTTACAGACATAAATGAATGTGAAAGTAATCCATGTATCAATGGGGTTTGCCAAAATTCTCCTGGTTCCTTCAATTGTGAGTGTTCTCCAGAAAGCAGTTTGGATCCAACTAGACTTATCTGCATAGGTGAGCGTTTCCCTCTCTATATCTAGTATTGACACAAATTATTATATAGAATCAGCAGTGTGTTGCCAAAGAGGGTTATTCTGTCTACCCACAAATGCCAGATTTTGACAAACATAGATCGACAGACCCTAAGAAAATGCATTGAAGCCAAATCAGAGAATATGAGAATTATGAAAATGGGCAAAAGCTTAGAGAAACTCAATACATTCCCCTTTATTAAATCCCATCTCAGGTCTCAAAATAGTTTTTGCTCACTAGTCTGACAGATGTTCTTGAGAGAAACGAGAACCCCATTTGACCAACGTTTCCTCTCACTGTCAAATCTGCCAAAGAATTGATACAAAAACAATGAGCAAAACTGAATAGCCCTTGACTTAGTCCAAGCTCAGGTTTTTGTTCACTTGTACCATTTTAACAAGAATCTTAGTCTATTTCATATCAGACTGTTCCCACCCATGAAAGCAGTCCTGAAAAGCTGGCGGGATAAGAGATATAGAAACCCCAGATGATTGTTTCAACCTTTGCATGGCCTTGTCATTGAGATATAGCTGGTATCTCTTCAGGCTTTTTGAGCAGGGAGTCCACGTCCAGATTACCATTTTAACTTAAAGATATCGTAAGCAATGGCATTGCAGTAAAAACAAATAGATAGCATGAGAACACTGACAAGGCACAAATATTCTTGACCTTTGGTTAGTTCTCACCAAGGTCTCACACAAAATATTTTATATATTATTTCTTGTCTTTCTTCCCCAACATAATTCCTCCTCTTATTCTTTGACAAATAGTGATATGTATTAAAGAGAATATAAAAAATTACTTAGATATTATTATTTTTATTATTATTTTTCACAGTCCCTCTTGTGCATATTTTACCATTAAATTGGGTAATAATGACTTGTAGACCCCAGGATGTACTTGAACACTAGTAAAAGCCAACAGTAATTTGGTTGCATACTTCAATATTATGAATTAGATTGTATGCTTATTTTGCAGGTTCCTCTATTAATCTCTACTTTCTATTCTGTTCGGTAATTTTTTGTTCTTTTATATCCCTATTGTAAATTTATAAAGCACTGAAAAATATGCTAGTAATAATAAATGTAATAATGGTATTGAAGATATAGGTTATGTGTAAAGAAATGCCCACATACAGAACTTATGTACTCATAAACTATGAATGCATTTCTATGGAGTTATGTTTACGACTAGTGAAAGAGTAGTGATTACAGCAGCAATAATATGTTAGTATAGACCAGGTATAGGCAACCTTTGGTACTCCAGATGTTTTGGACTACACCTACCATGATGCTCTGCCAGCATTATGGGTGTAAGAGCATTATGGGGGATGTAGTCCACAACATCTAGAGTGCCGAAGGTTGCCTATCCCTGGTATAGACAGAGAATCATGTGTGTGTGGGTAAATGGTGGCATGTTATAGGAATGAGAGTTGGCAAGACTTGAAAATAAAGTTATTAGTTTATTGCCAAAACATGTTTATATAGAAATGCTGTAACATTTTCCTTTTAACAAAATTACATTCTTTGCTATTTAGATAGCCTTAAAGGAACTTGTTGGCTTAATATCCAAGATGGTCGCTGTGAAGTGAACATTAATGGTGCAACACTGAAATCTGAATGTTGTGCTACGTTGGGAGCTGCGTGGGGAAGTCCATGTGAACGATGTGAAATAGGTAACTCGCTATTCCTTCAGTAACGTGAAAGTAAAAGTGTACATTTGTTTAACACATACAGCTGTATTCCATGCATTGGCATGCATTTTATTTGTGCATTTACATTTCTAATGTTTGATTTTACTTGCGTATTCAAGTCATACCTTATATGGCTAGCTAGATGCTTCAAAACTTGTCCTCAGGCTATAAGAGCTAACACGTACTGATGTTTATAAGAGAGTTCTGTAAACTTATCAAAGACAAGTCATAGATTTAAATGTTCCATCTGTTGTAACAAATCAGCACTGTTGTAGCTATTTTACATGGCGTTGAGATGTTATAATGTTAGAAAAGCCTTTCTGCATCCCTTCTTTAAATAGTGACAATTTGTGGTATAATGTTCTGAAAATAGTGAAAAAAGTGATGCTTTATTAAGATGATGAAATGTGTTTGGCACCTTGAAAATGAGAACATTTTGAATCAAGATCTTTTAAGCACTCTCCTTATCATGGAGCACAATGGAGAACGATATCTCTGTGATGATTTTTATTCAACCGACTATATATATATATATATACTAAAACAACCAAACCAGTAGAAATTGTTATCATATGTACTTAATTTGGAGAGACAATGAACACACTGAGGTTAAATTACTGGTTGTGATGCCAATCATTTCAGGTGATATGACATTTTTAAGTCACAATGATATTCTCTAAGTGGTGTAACCAATGAGTACAATTTTTATTCCTCTCTCGTCTTACAGTTAGATTTATTTGTAGAAGAATTGTAGATAAATATTACGACTAGTAATCATCAACACCATTTCATTGATTTCTATGGCAATAACTTCAAACTGTTTAACTTTTGTTGAAAGCAGCTCAGTTTTACCTTACTAAATAAATACGATCCCTTATGAAGACACAGTCACAGCAATAAACACTGCCCTTATCGAATGCTGTACACAGCCCTTTACAACATAAAAAATATGTGATGAGGGGCGTGGCTAACCACAGAGCTCGATGGACGTGCTCTAAATCATCTCCTCCAGACCCGGGCACAATCCGCGATCGGAGACATCCACTCAATATGAATAACCAAAAAAAGCATCAGCAGCTGCAGGGGCACCAGGGGGAAACCCCGACGGCCAAATCGGGGTCCCTCGCCCGCTATTTTAAAGAAAATGCCGAGCGTGACATGGAGGCCGCGGCCGCGACCTCCAAGATGGTGGGAGCAGAATCGATGGCGGACTCCAAGCCACAAAGCCCACAACTCTCAGAGTGCTCACTAAAATCGATAGACAACAGCTCTGACCTGGACATAAGAGACATACTGAGGAACCTACCATCCAAGATGGACCTAGAACACATGATCAGCAAACTAGAAACCACGCTGCATTCCAAAATGGTGGAAATGGGCTCTGAAGTCCAACAACTAAACCTTAAGGTGGGTGATCTGGAAGAAGAAAAGGATGTTATGCAGGAACAAATAACCAATATCTCCTCTATATTAGAATCTCTCACATACAATTTATGTCTGCCACTCAGAGGCACATTGATGATCTTGATAATCGGGGACGCAGGAATAACCTGCGCATAAGGGGGGTGCCAGAGTCCCCAAATGAAGACCTAACATCTATTTTAACAGAGCTCTTTGGCCTATTGGTACGAGATATTCCTGCCAACCAAATGCTCCTGGGCAGGGCTCATCGCTCCCTTCGCCCCAGGGGTATCTCACAAGACTCCCCAAGGGATATTATTTGTAGATTGCACTATTTTGCAACGAAGAACAGGGTAATGAGAACGTTAAGGGATACCACGCAGCCACTCCTATTCCATGGTAGTCCCATACAGATCTATCCCGACCTCTCCTGGTACACCTTACAAGCCAGATGAGCTCTTAAGCCCGTTACTGAGCTCCTACGAAACAGGAGCATCAAATACCGATGGGGTTTCCCCTTTGCCCTGATAGTGAACCATAAGGGAAACGTCATTCAAATCGCATCGATCTTAGATGTCCCCCCTTTCCTTAGGGCACTGGAGCTTCCAGACACTACTATAATGGACTGGAACTACCCATTACCTAACCAGGACAACATACAAATGTCCCAACGACAGAAATGGGTCACTCCAGCGAAAGTGAGAAGAAATGACAACAGATTTGCCTCACCGCCAGCAAGGAGAGAGAGACAACTCAACACTCCTACTCACCTATGAAGTTCCACCAACGACTAAGATACCATCCCAGGACTATGCATTCCTACATACGAATACAACGGATTACTCCAGAGACTACATCAATGCCCGGGATTCAGATCCCGACGATCTCTATATTTTTTCTCCAGGGTTATCACCGACCATCCACACTCCAGCGCATATGGCGGAACTTTTGGACCGGGAGACAACATTCACACTCACAGATTAACAATTGAAAGAACTCGGCCACAAACAGCTTCAAGTAATGAGGGACTGATGCTCATCTCTCCTTAGACCCCAAAGCCAGGCAACATACAACGAATAATAACTACTACCAATGGGGAGGGCAAGTATGCAGTCTCTAGGAATACGTATAATGTTATTGTTGAGACAAGTGCTTCATTCTAGCTCATAATAATTTTGGTTTTTATTGTTAACTCATTTAATCCGCTGTTTTATGTGATGTTCTATTGATAGCCTTTAAGAAGCAACAAACCCAGACACACCTCGCTAAACACTTTCTACATGTAAAAGTGGGTCTATAAAAACAGTTGTACAAAAGTCAACTATAATAATCTGACTACATCCCTATACCACCGAGACCAAGAGTATTACACATTTAATTGAGGCAAAGTGCATGCCATGCCCACCCATACCAACCGGGATGGACTTATTGGTCTGGGACCCGCTTTCAGACGGTGCTGTCCCTGGTATAATTATAAAAAAAACAAAAAAAAACATCCAAGTTCCACCTTCCCTTTCTTCCCACCAGCTGGATATATGTAATTGGTTACACCAATTAGTTCTCCTAAAGAATTGGTAAACTACTAGGATAGATAAGTCCCGGGTCTCAGGCGCATTCTACAAGCACACAACCCCAACTAATTTACAGTTCTATCTCCTGCACCGAGATAGAACTAGATTCCCCTTACGGGAAAACCTTACACCCACACTTGCGTGGGTATAAACCGGGGCACATCCCCATCCAGAATCTAATCAAATAATCTTTCACTTGCTCAACGTGGCGGGTGAGTGAGCCTCGTAACTGAGGGACATAATTCCCCTAGCTGCGACAATCTCATCACTCACGAACTGACGTGTCAGCATTAGCTGAGGGCTACAGGTTCTCTGTTACTGTCATATAACAATTTCCTTGTTTACTATATTGTTTATCAAATTGTAAAAAAAATTGTATTATATACTGTTTATTCCAAGGTTCAGACTGTACCTACCAGGAAACAATAACTATCTGTGACTACAAACTATCTAGATACCTGCTACTGGGTCCGTGACTTCTATCCGACAGTAGCTCCTACAGCGCGACCGACTACCTGGTGCTGTCCAGAGGGCCCTTTCCCTCTCTCCCTCCCCTCCCCACACAGACAGATCCGGGGACTAAGTAATTTAAATTTGTGCTTAATATACACCGACCCACTAAAACACTACACAAGTACGGAGGTACTACGGTCCGCACCAGACCTCTGGAAGGCACGGGAGACCACCAGTCCTCGACCCGGTAAACCACGCAAATTTTCTACTGAACTTCCATTTCTCACCAAATTTAGTAATACACAATAGAGATGGCCACCATAACATTCCTCACGCAAAATGCCAAGGGCCTCAATACCCCAGAGAAGAGGACTATGGCCCTAACGGATTTCAATAGACACAAGGCACATATTGTTTTTGTACAAGAAACCCACTTCCGCAAAAATGCACCCCCTAAACTGCAAAACAGGGACTTCCCGAGAGGGTACTTTAGCCATTACACAGAAGCTAAAGCACGAGGGGTAGCCATACTTATTAGTCGCCAGACTCAATTCACTTTCCAAGACCAACAACTAGATGACTCCAGCAGATTTAATTTTGTAAAAGGAAAGCTAGGAAACACTCAGATTACGTTGGCCAATATCTATTTACCCAATAAGAAACAGTCCCAGACCCTCAAAAAAATTCTACGTAAACTATCACTATTCCATGAAGGAATTATTATCCTAGGAGGAGACATTAACATCTCCTTAGATGGTGCCCTAGACACTACTACCACTTCACACAACTACCAATCCCAATCACGAGTGCAGATGAAAAACATTCTTTACAATGCTCAACTCTATGACGACTGGAGAGCAATTTACCCTACGAGGAAAGATTATTCTTTCTTCTCACCTCCTACGGGAACGTATTCCTGTATAGACTCATTTTTTCTTCAACATAGACACCTGCCCCTGATGAAGACGGCCTCCTATGGACCAATCACGTGGTCAGACCACGCTCCACTCACTCTTACATTGACCATATCCCCAATCCCTCCACACAATGGAAGCTAAATGACTTGATCTTAAACAATCCAGAAACACTCAAACAACTACAGGAGACAGCCTCTAACTACTTTCAAGAAAATACCAACCCGGACACTACCCCAATAATGACATGGGAAGCCCATAAAGCAATCCTCAGAGGGGAACTAATCCGAATAGCCTCCAATCTGAAACGTAAGCGGGAACAGACTATCGCCCAACTTACTAGGGAAATTAAACTCCTAGAATGCAAACACCACGACACCTCCACATTAGAAGATTACACCTTGCTACTAACTAAAAGGACTAAATTAACTAAGATACTGACCCTCCGTGCCAAAAGGAAAATTTCACTTATAAAAAGCACCTACTATATGCAGGGAGGCAAGGCAGGGAAGCTCCTGGCACAGTCGTTGCAAAAAGAACGACAATCTAACTTTATCTCTGAAATTAGAGCTGAAACAGGCAACTTAACCTGCCACATGCCCGACATAACAGGAGCATTTCATAAATTTGACACCAACTTATACAACTTGAAATCAGTAAAACCCTCGTCTCAGGACATAATAGATTTCCTGATGCCTAGAATCAAACACACCCTCCCTCCCAACGACATGGCATTCCTTGACGACCCCATCACAGTCGATGAATTCCTCCAAGTAGTCAAGACCATCCCAATAGGCAAAAGCCCAGGCCCTGACGGTTTTACAGGGCAATACTACAAACTAATGGCACAAATCCTAGCGCAACCCTTTATCAACGCATTCAATGTTCAAAATCTTTCAGTATGTATTCCCTGTTCAGCACTAGGGTAAAGATCCGACCGCTTGCGGCAGCTATAGACCCATATCGTTGATAAATTCTGACCTGAAAATCCTTACTAAAATCATGGCCTCTGGGGGGCGGGGCCTGGGCAGCATGGCGGCTGGCTGCACATCGCATGAGCTCCAGACTTAGATCACACAATCTGCCTGATAACGGGCACCCAGCCAGCCGCCGACACCCTATAACGCTGCACACATCTATACACGATCCTGGGAGAAGTTCCTGCCACCTTGCGGACTTACCTACTCGACTCTCCTACGGAGTCCACACTGCGGCCTACCTCAGCTGCCGGGCGGGTGAAACGGACGATCACCCGTCCCGCGGCAAGAAGCTGCAACACAGCTACCACTCTATCACCCACCTCGTTACCCCCCCCTCTGGACCGGGGGGGATATCCCGGTCCCTGCTGAAGAACTCTCACTCTCCAGCAACAAGCAAGGGGCCCATTAGAGACCCACACGGCGCACGCAACATGGCCGCCGCCTCAGTGACTCAGCAATCATTGTCGGGCCTGACAACACGAGACTGGCTCACCGCATTCAATCAGAGATTTGACGACATCTGTCACAAATTCTGGAGTCGGATCCAAGACCGAGCTCAGAAGCAACCCTCCCACTTAAAACAACGGTCCCAGAAGAAAATCGTTAAAGCATACCCCTCACCCAAGCAGAAGACTGTAAAGGGAAACGGCACACATGTACATTCACCTCCTGCAGTGCGGATGGAGGATACTGGGGCCTACCACTCATGCTCTTCTTCCGAGCCGGGGGCTCAAACAGAGGTAACCCCTCACCGACGTCCATATACCCAGAGGGCCATCCGACACCAGGAGAACCCATGGGCCCACGATCCCACAGAAAGGATCAATGGACACCAGGCACGGGCCCCCAAAAAGGCCTTGGGCCGAGGACATGGAAGATGGAGACCCCACGCACCGATATCCAGACGACAGGAGACAGCACAAGACCCACACAGACCCGGTATGCAGACGGGTGCGGGGAACACAAAAGCGACCTACCAAACATGGCGTGGACTACCACAAAGCCTAAAGGGATTGCCAAACACAGGGATCGGCTGACAGACAGGCTTCTTCTAGAGGATGTTAAGTTGAGCAACTGAACTTAAAGTGACATTTTCAATAATCATCTGAGTTGCTTATCGTTATGGTTTAGTTAGGCCTGTTGCCCATTTATATTATGTTATGCACCCTTGTGATGTCGAGCCTGGCATAGCCCTGACCGGGCTTTCAGAAAACACTTATAGCATGCTGACGCGGCCACCACACCGTTTTCACTAGCCTCAGTGGAGTAACTTTTCCCTCTCTCTGCCGCACTCATAACTGTACGGGTTCACAAACACTTGCACCTGGAGAGGAGATTATAATATACTATATGCAGTTAGTGAATCTTTTACCTCATCTTACTCATTTTATTAAACACATAGTAGACACACAATGCAACCCTGCATACCATGCGTTTAGAGCTAACCTTCAGCTTAATCACACTACTATAGCACTATCACTCATAGCACAAATCTGTTAAAACACCACTGTTAAAGCATATGTCCACCTATTATTAATGTTAATACTTTGTTCAACTTGTTGATGACACAATGTAAAATACGCAACTGTAAACGTGACTGAAACTAATGTTGGAGACATGTCTATTTAGCCTGATTCATTTTAAAAAATTGTGCTGTCAATGTTCGCCATGAAACTGTTTATTCTCTGTTATGCCATCACCCTGTATCTGCTGTCGTGGCGTTATAAGCATGTTTGTCAATCTGAGCACTACAAAAATAAAGAATTCAAAAAAAAAAAAAAAAATCATGGCCTCTAGACTGAAACCCTTGTTACCAGGTCTCATTCACCAAGACCAGGCAGGCTTTGTTCCAAATCGAGAAGCGAAAAATAACACCACGAAAATCATTCATCTTATCCACTGGGCGCAAATGCACAAAATCGACAGTGCCCTGCTGGCCATTGATGCTGAAAAAGCTTTTGATAGGGTCAGCTGGGCTCTGTTGAAACACACAATCCAGCAACTGGGCTTTGGCCCTCGCTGGCAGGAATGGTTGAACGCTATATACTCACGGCCGACAGCTAGATTGAGAATCAATGGCCAACTGTCACAACCGGTAGCCATCACAAATGGAACGAGACAAGGATGCCCACTTTCCCCTCTCCTTTTCATACTAGTCCTAGAACCGTTCCTGCAAGGGATCAGAGATAATAAACACATACAAGGTATCCGAATAGACAAGCAAGAATATAAGGTCACAGCCTTTGCAGATGACCTCTTATTCACTATAACAAACCCGTCTGTAACGATATCCCACATAATAACTGAAATGGAAAACTATGGTAGAATCTCTAACTTTCAAGCGAACATTACCAAGTGTGAACTATTACAAATCCACACGACAAACAACTTGATACACTGTTACAAACAAAATATAAGTTTACCTGGGCTCCCAGATCTATCAAATATTTGGGGGTTCACATACCAAACAAATTAGAATGGACATATAAGCTGAACTTCCTCCCACTAATAGACACCATCACTAAGGACCTACTGATGTGGCACAAACCGTGCTTTGGGTGGCTCTGCAGAATTAATATATTAAAAATGAATATCCTCCCTCGTATACTCTATCTTCTTCAAACGCTCCCCATTACCGTCCCACGCACATTCTTTCACACAATCAGATCCACTTTCACAAAATGTATATGGGCACATAAAACCTCCAGGTTAGGTTACACCACACTGACCAGAAGTAAAGAACAAGGAGGGGTAAACCTTTCAGACATTGAGCAATATCACCAAGCAACTCACTTACAACGGATCTATGAATGGACTAAGCCCACACAATATCTGTGTCACGTTTAACATTTGTTATGAAGGAACACAACTGCAGATTTCTTAGAGCTTGAATATTTATTAGAACAATTAGAAGATATTGTGACTTTAAGTCCAGAATTACAGGCACTGTAGCTTTAAATAATAAACGGTTGCTTAAGTCCAGAATTACAGGCACTGTAGCTTTAAATAATAAACGGTTGCTTAAGTCCAGAATTACAGGCACTGTAGCTTTAAATAATAAACGGTTGCTTAAGTCCAGAATTACAGGCACTGTAGCTTTAAATAATAAACGGTTGCTTAAGTCCAGAATTACAGGCACTGTAGCTTTAAATAATAAACGGTTGCTTAAGTCCAGAATTACAGGCACTGTAGCTTTAAATAATAAACGGTTGCTTAAGTCCAGAATTACAGGCACTGTAGCTTTAAATAATAAACGGTTGCAATTAGCAGGTTTTGAATCATTTAGAGTCTGTTTGTTGAGTTAACAAGTTGTGTGATAAGCAATTACAATAGTTTGTTCCATTAGCATTTATCTGAAGCAAGACAGGTGCAGCTAAACTCAAATAGTGGATAGGTTGAAGATAGCTGTAGCTGGGTTGTTTGATAATGAGACTTTGGTAACAGGCAATAAAGGCTTTAGATATGTAACTCTTATCACAGAGGTTTAATGTTACTTAGCTTCCGGTAAAGTGAAAACAGGTTCCCTAGTTCTCCTCAGAGGCGGTTATATCCAATGATATGTGTGTAGAGAGTTCAGGCTTTCGTCGAGGATGAGGAGAGGTGAAGGGGACGTGAGTAGTCTTCCAGTCCGGTCCGGTAACAGATGGCTTTCACAGACAAGTTTGTAGCCGGTTCGTGAGTGCGGTACGTAGTTCAATAATCCAGCGTCTATCAGCTGGTGCGGTCGCATTAAGTAAGGAGACCGTGTCATGAGGGGGTGTGGCTAAGCTCCGTGGAACCCGGAAGTAAGAGGATACCAGAATTAAGGCATGACAATCTGCCATGGACACACTTGAGAACGCAACATCCAGGCTCTCCCTAAGAAACATCTGTTGGCCGCAACACACTCACCCAAAACTCCAAACGAAGCATTACAAAAGCCATCGAACCATAGACCTAACTCTAAGAGTTTGGCACAAACTCCGACATATAACAGACATCTCACCGTACCCGTCACCATTATACCCGATCACACATAACCCCTTTTTTCAACAAGGTGACTCGGGACAATCATTTCACCTCTATCACAAAGGCTCCACACTACAACTACGAGATGTAACACACGAAGGTAGAATTAAATCCCTATCCCAAATCATACAATCCTCAGTCCATACGGTAGTACAACGATTGCACCACCACCAATTGATGAACTTTATCAAAACCCATAACCTACTGCCCAAAGGAGACAGACCCCTGACTAAGTTCGAGCAACTATGCTCCTCACATTTGATCACTAAAAAAGTGCTCTCCACCATGTACACTCTGATTACAGACTCACACAAACAAAGTCTCCAAGGCTACACGACTAAATGGACAGACAAACTCAGAATAAATCTATCTTCTCAACAATGGCAAACCATTCTAAAAAAGATTCACGCCTCATCTACCTCACTCACAACTCAAGAGGGTAACTTTAAAAGAGTCACCAGATGGCATTTTACGCCTGCAAAATTTCACTCGATACACACTACGTCCACAGATCAATGCTGGAGGTGCAACCAATCAGAAGCACATCATGCTCATATCTGGTGGCAATGTCCACAAATCGCTAAATACTGGAATAGAATCCATACAATTGTTCAAAACATTTTCAAGACCACATTCTCTCTAGCTCCAGAACATTACCTCCACACTGCTTCTCGAGAACTAACGCAACTCTATTCATTCACTTGGCCACAGCAGCCTCTCAGTTAATACCCAAAGGTTGGAAACAACCCAAACCACCATCAATTAGAGAGTGGATCCAGAGGGTGGAAGATACAAAACTAATGGAAGCAATAACACAAAGCAAGATAGGGAACAATTTCAAACAGGCCAGGGTTTGGGAACTATGGAATACATTAACTACAAGCATAACACACCCCTCAGCAAGTCACAACCCACATCAAGGCGGGGGGGGGGGAGTTAGGGGGAGGGGTGGGAGAACGGGGGGGTCATGACAGTCGGAAACGCGATGGGGAATAGAGACCAACGAGGTAGACGTTAGATGACTACCCTAGTGCAACAGAAAAACTACATCTGACGAAGACCTTTGCCCTACTGTAAACCATATAAGTAGCACATTCTAACCAACAACGAGAAAACACAATAAACAGTAGCTAATAACATAAAACAGATCAGGAGAAGATCTACCATACCGTATATTGTTTACGACCTTCAGTGTAATTATGCACACCATGTATCCATTTATATCTTAAAGTGATATAATTCTATATATTGTTATGACAATCCTAATTTATGCATAAGAAAATCAAGACATGACCAACCACACTACCATCTCCGCACTGTAAACATATACTTTATATCTTAACGTATCTTTATGTATTTCTACCAATGCTGTATTCACAATGTGACAAATTGTTATTTTATTTGAAAAACAATAAAAAAACTTAAATAATAATAAAAAATATGTGATGGGAAAATACTTTTACTATTAAGTACAGCAGAGATTGACGAAATGTAAGTCAATCATACTTGTTATATGGCATCCTCTATGAGCATAATTAACACAAGAAGGGTTGCGATAGACAAGGTAATCAACACGTTGTTTACTTTCAATTTCCTTTCTAGATTCTGCCTGTCCACGAGGATTTTCCAGGTCAAGAGGAGTTGCTTGTGAAGGTGAAAGTTATTTTAAGCTTTTATCTGATTATGTTTTAATACGTGTTCTTGCCTAAGTGTTTTTTTTGTTTTGTTTTTTGGTAAACCACTTAAAATAAAGGTTAAAATAACTGAGTTTGAAATTCTTCTAACTTGCATATTTGTCTAATTTGGTGTAAATATTTATTTTGCAACTCACCATTGTTTTGCATTTAGTAAATCAACTCCTGACCTTTTCATGCTTCTAATTTTATTTTTATTTTTTTGGTTTCACCTGTTCTCTTATTAGTGTTTTTTTTTTTTTTTTTTTTGGTGCTATGGTGTATTACGTATAACATGTACTCCAGGGAGAGACAGTTTATCAATATCTTCAAGGCACTTCTTTATCAAAATAGATGTAATTAAGATGTTTCCTAGTCTTGACTAGCCAAGTGGGCAGAAGGTTCACTATTTGCTACTGGACAATGTTAACTTATAGAACATGGCGCAAAATACATATTTTTATAAGATATATTTGTAGTTTTTTTTTTATATATATTTTAAAGATCATCAGTTTAAAAGTTGACATTGAAATAAAATTAGTAAGTATACTATACTGGGACATTTATTTATTTTTTGTTTTGTTTATTTAAAAAAAAAATTACTGTCCTTAAAATATGTTATCTATATACAGTTACAAAGTCGACAGTTAAAGATATACTCTGGCAAAAAAATGCCCTTTTAAAGAACATTAAGCATGATATGTTAAAATGTCCATATGAAGTCATTGATTTAACTGAAGTTAGTGTTCAACACTTAGTATCGTATATATAAAAGCATTAAATGTGTGTCTGTGACTTAGTCTTTAGCTCTGAAATCATATCTGGCATTTGGGAGCTACTATGGCCTCATCCCTCCCACCGAGAACAATCCCCTTGCAGTTCTCTTATGTCAATATCTCATATCGTTTGAAGACTGGAAAGTCTTGCTATATGTAAGATCTCAGCCAGTAGGTTCCTTATTTGTTAGAAAGAAAATGGTTCCAGAACTTGGTCCTGTATTTTTAGGGGGAAAAAAAAAAGATTTAGAAAGCCTTCAGTGTTTTATAAAGCTGCCTAAAAGTGGTATATCTTAAAATAAAACTCTGCCAATAGTTATTATCTAACTCAGTGTAGAATTCAGAAACTTCTTAAGTCTCCTCCACTAAATACCTAGCCAAATTAAGTATTGGCATTGGCTAGTTAACTAACTGGAAGAGGGATGTGCTATGTTTATGAAACATGATAAAATAGCAATGACCTGGTAACAAGTAGATTGCTTCTTCATGTTATTAAGTTTTCTTAAAAAGTAATGGGTGTATAATGTATTGAAGGAGGGAGTAGATTTGGAATAAAGAGTATAACGATGGTGGTAGTTTCGAATATCAATATATGGCGGGTAATATGGTTAGTACTGGTTTAACTTTTTAATTTTTTTATTTCAAAGTTACTGCTTATAATTTGTGTATTTTATGGATAGTAACTAAGGTGATGAGTAGATGCTAATAAGAATACAAATGTTTCAGAAGAGAACCCTTATTTTCTTTGGTATTGGCTGAATAAAGTACACGCAGACACACACACACGAATATATACAAGACATACATATACATGGCATGTTTTACATCAATACAAAGGATAATTAAGGCTGCATGTAAAATGCTAAAGTGTTTATCTCTTCTTTCTTATTAAAATTGTGTTCATGATTCTTAGATATTCTGCCCTCTGCTACTTTAAAATGTCTGAAATTAATATTTTTTATTGCATTTTAGATGTCAACGAGTGTGAAGTCTTTCCAGGCGTGTGCCCCAATGGGCTCTGCCGTAATACTAAAGGGTCTTTTGTTTGCGACTGTCCAGATGGATTGACTTTGGATGGAACGGGTAGATTGTGTATAGGTAAGGATACTTTCATAGTACTAACTTAACAGAAGGATACACTCTTGCCTTTCCTAGATCAGTTGCTAGTTTTATCTTGTGCAGCAATAAAAAATATTTTACATTGTATCATAACTTACAGTTCTAAATCTTGGTTCTGTATGATGAGATCCCTGGATCGATAGTTGTATGATTGTTTTTGATCTGAGATGGTCACAGGTAATTCTAAACACTATTTTTGGAGATCTATGAATTAGACAATTTTATAATTCTGTAAAAAAAATTATTGCTACTTATGTGATTGTAGGTGATAACACATTGCCTTGTATCATCACATCTTAATTACACAGGGGAATTACAACTTCCAGTTTTTGACAAGTTCTCTTATGTTTATCTCTGTTGTAAATACTGCATTTACTTGTGATTACACTATTCTGTGTCCGGTTAGTTACAATAAATTACAATAAGTCACTATATAGGGACACATAATATAGGAACAGGTTATGTGTTTAGTATAATGTTTAGTATAGTGTATATATTTGACCTCATTTCCACAGGAAAACACATTTTACACCAAGCCATTGTATACAAGAGTATTTATCATGAAAGTGTTAACTTTGATTTGAGACAGTTTCCATGTGCCAAAAAAAAATGATATTCACATTTCTATACTTGCTCTATAGATTTACGTATGGAGCAGTGCTTCTTGAAATGGGACGAAGATGAGTGCATCCAGCCTGTTCCTGGAAGGTTCCGCCTCGATGCTTGTTGCTGTACTGTTGGAGCAGCTTGGGGCACAGAATGTGAGGAATGTCCAAAACAGGGCACTGATGAATTTAACCTGCTGTGTCCAAGAGGGCGTGGGTACACCAACAGAGGCGATGTTATATCAGGCAGACCTTTCTATAAAGGTAATGTGTTTGGCTTGCAGGTACATACAATATTTATTTATTTATTTATTATTGCCATTTTACATAATGGTAACTATTAAATGTATATTCTTGTTTGATGTTTATGTATTGTAATTGAGGATAAACATGTTAATAGAACTAAAGCCTCTATATGTGTGAGTTACAATATAACTCTCAATACTGTGTACTATATCGTGTTTTGGTTGTGCAGACATTAACGTTCAGTCTGAATTTAATACCTGTAATATATTCTAGCTTTTGAAAATAGGTGATTGGAGTAATCCAGTGCCTTACCTTAGGAAATACCCTCTTTAAGTGCACATACATACTCCAAGACATATCCTCTATAAGTGTGCATACATACTCCAGGACACACCCTCTATAAGTGGGCATACCTACTCCAGGAAATACCCTGTGTACGTGTGCATACATACTCCAGAACATACCCTCAATAATTGTGCATACATACTCCAGGACATACCCTCTATAAGTGCACATGCATACTCCAGAACATACCTCCTATAAGTGTGCATACATACTCCAGGACATACCCTCTATAGGTGTGCATACATACTCCAGGACATACCCTCTATAAGTGCACATACATACTCCAGGACATACCCTTATACCCTCTATATGTGTGCATACATACTCACGAGTGAGCTATGTATATAACTTCCTCTCGAACCTTTCCTGCCTATCATTTCCAGCTAATTTTAAAATGATTCTCTTCTTCTAATTGTGTCATAGTCGGGGCCTTAATAGTACCTTTGTCACTAAATACTGGAGCAAGGGTTTGCTAGGCCATACAAATCAAATGACCTATTTTATAACCCAAATACACAGTGTGCTAACTCTGTGAATGACATTTCTTCAACTTCAGTGCCTCACTGGAACATACACATCTTTAAACACTGAACTGTGCAGAATACCAAATTTAAAGGTTTACTGCTATATATACAATAGATACATATCCTATATCTATCATCGTGGATAAGCTCACTAATCCACAATGATTTACACAATGAGCTTATCCACAATGATTTACAGTTGACATTGTATTAGTAAAGAGATTTATATACTCATAGTATGCTAGGAAGGTTCATATAAATCTGAGCCTATTATAATCTAACTCAAGATCAAGTATTTAATAAGTTCATAATATGTCCTGTAAATAAATTGGTTGATATTTGGGACTGCATGAATCAAGAGATATTTCTTTCAAGGGATAAAATACAAAAACAGCAACTAAAACTAATGTCAGTTTCAATATACGGTACTAATTATTATAATAATGAATAATATGTTGAAGTTCTATGAAATATGTATGTTAGCTCTCCCCGTATATGTTAAGATATAATATTGTTTCTTTTTCCTTAAAGATATCAATGAGTGTAAGGCTTTCCCTAGCATATGTACCAATGGGAAATGCAGAAACACACTTGGAAGCTTTAAATGCAAGTGTAACAACGGGTTTGCATTGGACATGGAAGAACGGAACTGTACAGGTAAGAATGAAAAGTCAAACTTTGTTGGCATTCATTACAGACCTACGGTCTACTTTTAATTAAATGAATCGTAAACCCACTTTTCTCAAACTCATTTCACCCATTCTATTAGTCATAAAATCCATTGCTAAAAAAAACTACAAATTATGCATTTCTAGCTTCCAGTTCAATTTAACTGGAGAAATGTGATACTAATAACTACACAGTTGTTATCAGTGAAATATGAATGAGGGTATGAAATATGAATAGGGTTATATACCCATTATGTGGCATTTGATGGTGCTATATAAATAATAAAAATAATTATAGTGCCAGTAGTACATTTGTGCCATCCTATGGTAAGTAATTAAAGAATTTTAGTATAGTTTGTCTCGTTACGTTTGGTGCCTGCTCCACATCTCCTGCAGGGTAGCTGGATGTTATGCTGGTGGTTATGTTGCTTGGAGTTGTTCCTTTAAGGCTAAAGAAATTCATTTGAAATATTTTGGTTAGATATACATTTATACTTCAAGAGGAATTTGAGGTTGTATTGAAAAAATGAGAGATTGATAGAGATGGCTTTTGTATCATATTTTTATAGTAGCCAGTGTTAGATGTAAAGTGCAAGGATATGTTTTTCTTTATAAGATTTGTTGGGAGGTTTTATCAAGTGAATACATTGTGGAATCTCTAGTTTTATAGTATTTTTGAATACATACAGTAAAAAATTGAATGTTAAGGGGCATCTGCCATCTCTGTGTTTCACACATAGGTAACAACTCCTCCAAATACTTAAAATGCTGGGAAGAAGAAAAAGTTATATACATTTATTTTATTTATTAACAGTGCTACCTCCATCAGCCTGGATATTCAGGCTTTTTCACTAAAAAATGATCTGGAAAAATTCTCCAAATTGGCATAGTTACAACTTGGCTGTATTTGCCTCAATTTTGCTAGTCCAGTTTAATTTGGATATTCAGTGTTTATTGAATAATGCTGACTGTATCTTTCCTGTTCCTGACACACTCACTTTATAATAGCAAAATGCATCAGTGTGTTCAAGTACAATGCTTTGCATAAATATGCAACATACTTTGAGGTTTCCACATTTTGTATGTTACAACCTATAATTAAAATTAATTTAACTTGGACATGATCATTTGTCTTGCACAGCATATCAAACATAGGAGGTGCGAAATATGGTTTCTTTTTGATAGAATAAATGTACAATAACATTTTTTTTGTTGTTGTATAAGTTGTTACCCAAGTTATTATGAAAAATATAAACAGAGATGCAACCAATTACCTTCATAAGTTACACGATCAGTTGAATGGAGTTTGCCTGTGTACAATTAAACTATCACATAAAATGAAAGCATCAGAGTTTGTTAGAGAGTTATCTAAGTAAACAGCATCATGAAGATCAGGGAACTATCAAACAATTTCCAAGTTGTAACAGTACAAAATGTAGGAATGTTCAAGAGAGGAGGGAGTAAGAACTAAAAAAAAAAAAAAAATCAGCAGTTATTGCTTATGGTATTAGCCATTCAGTAATTGAGAGATAACGTGAATGTGGTGTGAGTGAGAGGGCTTATAAAAGCCAATCTTATTGTGCCCTTATAATAGTCAGAAAAAGGGAAACTAGATGTCACACATAAAATATGGATTTCTCAGGAGTGGTGATGCTGTAAAGACCAAAATATATACAACATACAACATACAGATTAAGGGACAGCACATATACACAAAATCAATTTTAAATCTTACAAGGCTACTTAAAATGAGCTATCTTAGCAAGCAAATATGGGAATTAAGTAACATCATATGGCCATATCGTGTTAAGCCACCACATCATCCCAGTGCCTCAATATTGGTGGGTGCTACAATATTTTTTTTCCATTTTACCATGGAAGATAAACATGCCAACTGCAATAAAATGTATGCTTTATTGTGGTCACCTCGAGAGGGAATCCTAAAATAGAGGGGGGGAGGGGGGGTGGTGTTTAGAAATTACCCGGGATCACAGACCTGTTATACCAAGCAAATAATGTAGCCCCTTCTTCACTTTATGTCCAATTCTTGTTTGCAATGGAATTTAATTGAAGCATTTAATCTTGTGTGATAGGCATTTTTAATAAAGAATTTCATCTTTATTAAAAACTGACCAATGACAGGTCTTCTTGTAAGAGATCAGCAGGTCACCGGAGGTGCAGACTGGCCATGTCAAGGAATGTTCAATAATATGAGCTGGAATGTAAGAGGGTTGCAGAATTGTGAAAGGCTTTGTTTTTCAGGGTCAGGAGTGTAAATTGTATTCTTGATGAGACGAACACATAATGAAATAATTAGATTGCCAAGAGAAGACAAACGGAGGGAAAAGATTAAGAAAAAAAATATGCAGCTCTGTAGGATTCCAACAGAATGAAAGGCAGATTTCCCTGTATTACACAGTGAATTTTAACTTTTAGTTACCAGAAATATATATTTTAAATAATATATTTTATCGCAAGTTTTACTTATTAAAAATGCTCCTTCAAATAAATGGTAAAATAGTTGTATTTCATTTTAAAGTGAAAATCAGCAAAGCTGGTAAGATGTCATGATTGGAGGTACACTCCAGGCACCCGCACATTGCGTAATAGCTGATTATACTTATTATTTGTGTTTTATATGTGTATTTATATTGGGTGATTTGTTTTAATTAATAATCTTCTTCAGTTTTTTAATAATAATAATAATTTATTTTGTTTCTTAAGCCACTTGTTTGCCCCTTCGACCCAATGAGGATGTTAGAGGTGGAGTTCAATAGCTAGCATAGATAACACAGACTGCACTCTAGTGCAGGGGTAGGCAACCTTCGGCACTCCAGATGTTGTGGACTACATCCCCCCTAATGCTCATACACCCATAATGCTGGCAAAGCATCGTGGGAGGTGCAGCCCAAAACATCTGTAGGGCCGAAGGTTGCCTATGCCTGCTCTAGTGCCTATATGGGCTGTTTGAACAGTGCAAACAGCAAATAAAAGGTACAGCCTAAAAAATGTAAACCGATATATGCATAAGACATGTGGCATGTAAGAAATAACCAAATGTATGTATGTAGTAATTGTAATAACAAATGTGCAATCCATATGATGTCATCATCCAATCAAGTGGAAAAATGATGAACTCCCAAGACATAGTATGCAGGTCCGAACATTATGGGTGTTATGTTACATCAGATGTCTTTGTAGTTATTCCATTACCAAATACTCTAACTTTGTTTTTTTTCTATATTTCTTCCCTGGTAACCTCTTTCTCGTAAACTAGATATTGATGAATGCCGAATCTCTCCTGATCTTTGTGGCAGTGGTAATTGTGTCAATACTCCAGGCAGCTTTGAGTGTGAATGCTTTGAAGGCTTTGAAAGTGGCTTCATGATGATGAAGAACTGCATGGGTGAGTAATACACCTGGTTTCTACATTTTCGATTAGTAATTGAGTAATTTTGAGTAACTGCCCCTCCCCAGCCATACCCTGTCCTAAATAAATTCTTCCTTTTAATACGTCAGAGACTACCAGCCATGAGCAGAATCTATTTACTTAGGCATATTAATTTATTTTTCCGTCTGGTGCAGCTGGAAAAAAAAAGCTTAAAGGGGACAATTTGCATGGCCACCTCTTGAACTATGTGAAGCCAAGAACAAGAATATTTACAGGGCTCCTTCTTTAATTATTTTTACACATAATGCAATATGTTATCTACTATCTGTCAGCCATCTACTTAGATATTTTTATATAGACACAATTCAGTGTATTCTAAACGTAGAATGTGACGGCAGATAAGAACCATTCGGCACATCTAGTCTGCCCATTTTTTTTTAAATACTTTCATTAGTCCCTGGCCTTATCTTATAGTTAGGATAGCCTTATGCATATCCCATGCATGCCTAAACTCCTTTACTGTGTTAACCTCTTACCACTTCAGCTGGAAGGCTATTCCATGCATCCACTACCCTCTCAGTAAAGTGATACTTCCTGATATTATTTTTAAACCTTTGCCCCTCTAATTTAAGACTATATTCTCTTGTTGTGGTAGTTTTTCTTCTTTTAAATATAGTCTCCTCCTTTACTGTGTTGATTCCCTTTATGTATTTAAATGTTTCTATCATATCCCCCCTGTCTCGTCTTTCCTCCAAGCTATACATGTTAAGAGCCTTTAACATTTCCTTGTAAGTTTTATCCTGAAATCCATGAACCAGTTTAGTAGCCCTTCTCTGATCTCTCTCTAAAGTATCAATATCCTTCTGGTCTCCAGTACTGCATACAATACTCCAATTGAGGTCTCACCAGTGTTCTGTACAATGGCATGAGCACTTCCCGCTTTCTACTGCTAATACCTCTCCCTATACAACCAAGCATTTTGCTAGCATTTCCTGCTGCTCTATTAGTTAAATAAATCCGTTAATGGTTTTGCTAGTACACCGCTAAGCTCTTTTAATAACTTTGGGTGTATTCCATCACGCCCCATTGACTAATTTGTCTAGACTTTTGACTACTTGAGATGTTTAAGATACTGTTCAAACGTTATGAATTTTGCAACTATATTATCATTTCTATGTACCACCGCACACCCACAGCACATACGTGTTCTCAGTTTTGTTAATGGATTACATATATTTGAGCCACCCGCGCTTAAAGAGTAAATTCTGACAACTTGTATTGCTGGAGAAAATGACATATTTATTAAAGAATTGCTAACAAAGCTTTCAATGTATTCTTTAACAATGTAATATAATGAAAATATAAATGATTCCAATCAATAGACTGTATATGAACATGTATGCATATGTATGTTTTTGCAGATATTGATGAATGTGAGAGGAACCCTCTGCTTTGCCGGGGTGGGGAATGTGTTAACACGGAAGGTAGCTTTCAGTGCATCTGCCCTGCTGGACATGAACTGACGCCATCAGGAGATGCCTGTGTGGGTAGGTTGAAAAAAATGCATAGTATCAAAGTTGCACGTCTATCTTTAGTATAAAGTAATAAGTGCCATTGTTACTGGAAACAAAAATGATCAAAAATAACATAGAATTCTAACAATCGTAAAAAAAGTCTAATTCCTTTAACCCCTTAAGGACATATGACATGTGTGACATGTCATGATTCCCTTTTATTCCAGAAGTTTGGTCCTTAAGGGGTTAAAGGGGCTCTGCCTTTCTTCTCCATAAAATGCAGCCATAGGGGACACACGGACATTTCAGCATAAATCAGAACAAATACTAAGAATGCTAGAAAGGAAACACATATGTAACATTTATTTTTTTCTCTATATCATTATTGTGTTCTATGAGTATCAAAATTAAGAAACCACCCGATCATAATAAACAGTATTTTCAACTGTTTCATTGACAAATGAAAGGTTATTACAGAATTAACAGATTATCAACAAAATGGTTGATTACATTAGACGCTTTCTTACACCTTATACTCACTCAAAAAATACCAAACTGATTCCCAGTGCAGAAAAAATAAGGGTCTAAAATTGGTAGTTTGGGTGCTGTAAGTCTAAGAGTAAGCATAGAATGGGCTAAGGCACTTGTGAAATACCTAGAAAAAAACATACAAATAAAGTGCGCTGTATCTTTAAAACACCTAATATAAAATACCTATGAAATACCTGCTTGTCTCGATTTCTAGCTGAAATTCTGATTGTTTTTTTTTTTTGTAGATGATTATTCTTTAGACATACCTTAGATATGCTTTTTCAATGTAAAATAGGTTTCTCAATGATAACCTTGTTTAGTCCCTCCTGTAATGAGGAATTATAAAGGAGTTGCATGCTAACAATGTATTTAGTATATTATTTAACATAGTCATTACCAGGGTTTTTATAGTTGTTTATATTTCTAAACTTGATTCAATGTCTACTCCATGCAGATGTTAACGAGTGCTCTCTGAGTGACAATCTTTGCAGAAATGGGAAGTGTGTAAATGTCATTGGAAGCTATCAGTGTTCCTGCAATCCTGGATACCAAGCCACCCCTGACAAACTCGGATGTACAGGTATGTCTGAATATCACTATCTTATGAGTCACGGTCTACACCAAACAATGGTCGAATGATCACTAAATCTGAATCTGTAACATCATAAACATGTTGATATTAATGTTTTTATCTGATTGTTTAGCTTTTTATAACACAATGATCTATGTACACAACATTTCAAATTAAGTAAAAACTAGAGCATGGATTGCCGCCGTACCTTGCCCCCCGTACTGTACAGGTTTAATGTTCTCAAAACGATATTTATAAACCATTATGGGAGACATATTCATAAACTTGAACCAAATCTGTCTACTCCATTGGTTTTCTTCTTCCACCCAAGCTTGTCCATTCCTTGACAATTACAGGGATTAAATATATGAATTTAGATGTTGAATTCTTCCTGTTAATTTGACTGCAATCATTATCACAATACTTCTGTTTCCCCAGATATTGATGAGTGTATGATAATGAATGGAGGCTGTGACAGCCATTGCACTAACTTGGAGGGAAGCTACGAATGTAGCTGCCTTGATGGCTATGCACTGATGCCCGATAAGAGGACTTGTGGAGGTAATAGATGCTCTATCATTGTATTGCATTCAATCTTTAATTGTATATGTTTTATCAGTTATCACCTAATTAAAATATTAATCATCTCTATACATCTTTATAGTAGAGCTTATATAAATAGTTGTTACGTTTTACTGTTTCTTTAAATTGGTGATTATCTATGACCAGATGCTTGGTTACATGGGCATCTTTGTGTAAGCTTCTCTAGACAAAAATACATTCATCAACTATAATTCTCTTTTTAAAGAAAGATAACGCAGACTATTTTTTTTTTTTTGTTGCTATAAACAGTTAATATAACTTTTTGTTTTGTTCTCACCATTTTTAAGATATTGATGAGTGTGAAGATAACCCAGAGATTTGTGATGGAGGACAATGTACAAACATACCAGGAGAATATCGCTGCTTGTGCTTTGATGGATTCATGGCTAGTATAGATATGAAGACTTGTATAGGTAAGACATTAATGTACCATAACTCTAGATATAAGCTAAGTGTTTTACACTAGTCAAACTAGTTCAGTTTTGAAATATGCCTTATTTCTCTTTATCCTGGCAATGGGGTCTCCACTGCAATTTAATTTCTTAACTTTAAGTTTTTGTATCTTTTTAATTCATTAGTTCCATGATGCATCAAAAATGATGTGTAAAAGGATGAACTCGAGCCTGAAGTTTCCCCTGAATTATTAATCAGTGTTTAATACCTGGACAGACAATTAGTTGATGTCAAGGAAACATTTAGTGATTCAGTTTGCCTGAGTACATGTAAATATATATACTGAGTGTTATGAAACTTGAATTCCCTGGAATTGTATGTGAAGTGCTTTTACTGGAAAATAAACTTTGGCAACCCCCTCTGTGCTTACTCTAATCCTCTATTTAGAGTGCAGAAATACAAATACCATTAATGTAATCAATTTCTTAAACACAAAATCATGTGTTGTTTTTAATTAGTAATGAAATACGGAACTAACTGGAACTAAGAAAATTAAAAGTAATGTATACTGATTTATCCTTTCCGTTCATCATACAGTTTATTAATCAGATCATATAACATATACATTTGGGGGATATTTCTTAAAATGTTTTATTCTAAAAATTGGTGCAAGAGTGTAGAAGTGGAAGAGTCACCAGTGGAATGTGGCTGCTGGTTTCCATAGTAATTACATCAGTTTTTGTACATTAGATCATTTTTTAGCGATAAATATCTCCCAAAGTGTCACAAATTACTGTTACAAAAAGTAATGTTACATCTGACTTGAAAAAAAATGGGCATAAAAATAGTTTTTGCATATAATTTGTATTTTCTTTTGACATTTTAGTTCCATTTTACTCATTAATACACTGGCTAAAAGTGTGAATAGCTGACTGTAGATTGCATGCAAACCTTTCCCTTTTAACCTTTTAAAAGAGATACTTAAATTGCACAATATATATATATGTATATAATTTTTAATTAACTCGGAAATCCTATTGATTTCTGGTCTCTTATACATATATGGTGAACATACGGGCATAGAGTGGATAAGGAATGTGATGTAAAATATTTGCACATGACCATAGATTGCTTAATGTATCATCAAATGTCACGGTCATTTGTGTATGGGGCTTTCACATGTGAAATCAGCCTTTGTATTATACAGCTGATTGTGGTTTGTGGTTAAAATATCAACTGCAAAAATACAAACAGGACCGCGCATAGCAATTGAATTACTAACCTATCTTGATATTCTATGACTGATGCGTTGCCCTTTCCATTGCCTCCACTTTACTAACACAGTCCTGATGTTTTTTGACATGATGTGGCACTGGCATCTATAAATATGAATATGAATAAAACAAAAACAGGGGTTCATTCCTGCTCAACAGCCTGTACATGTATTAAAAAAAGAAAAAGATGAATTTACTTAGGGAGTATTCCACCATGGACTCTGCGTTAAAGGAGACTCACTTTATATACATCCCAGGGCTCAGGTGGTCTTCCTTTTATTTTATTGAAGAGAACACAGTGTTACCATACAGATGAGTCGTTTGTAAATGTACTATTTTGTTTTCTTATTATTAATATTAATATGTAGCAGTAGTAGTAGTAATAGACGTAGTAGCATTGTTGTCCTTCTTGATAGCTTACATCTGCTTTTCATGCATGTGAACATCATGAGGGTATTTTATAAAATTATATAATAAAAGAAAGTAGTCTTCAGACATCTTGCATGATGCCTTTATGGTACCCTGTTGAATATAAATCTCAGTGGTCTGACTGGTCATAGCAACTAACGTATCTAAATACAAGTTAATACGAGTGCATGAAAAAACAGGGCTAAACAGAGGTCAAACCATGACAGATCCGTTTGGTAATCTCAACTGTTCATCTTTTTTTTTAGGATTACATATGCTTTCTTTCCTGTGATATAGTAAATTGAAACCTTTTTAATTGGCTACATTTGCCACCTTTTAACATTTTCATAACTATAGGCTCTATAAATTCAACATGTTGGGAAAATAATGCCAGAAGATGTTAATTAATCATGGAAGAGATTAACTAGAAATCACTGAGATTCATAAATCATTTCTCTGGCAGCTTCCGACACCAACATAATTCTGAGAAACACTCATTTGTTTTCTGACAATGATTGGAACACAGTGATGTATGTGGTTGTAGCATTGTGGTTGTGGCTCAGTTTGACACATTCCATTGGATGTCACAAATAAATGTAAGATAGTGTAAGGCACCACAGGCCTGATGACATTCACCCAGGATTACTTTTGGAGTTTAGGGCAGTAATTGCCAGAAGCCTATTTTTAATATCCAGAGATTTCCTTTGGCTTACTACCACCAAGCTGAAGCAACTCTACTTTGCTACAATTATTTAAAAAAAGGATCACGAACAAAGCCTACTAATTGTCAACCAAATGTTTGATATCAATAGTTATGACACTATGACACTCTGAAGTATAGGTCTTGCCAGATGACTATCTGGGTTTTATGGAAAACTAATTAGGAACTTGAACCAAGTAAGTGCTTTAAATGCTGTCGATGTAGATTTTATTGAGGGATTTTCCAATGGAGGAGATTTCTCTACAACCTATTTTAATGTATGCAGGTACAGTCTATTATTGTCAGTCAATAAAATCAGTCAATGATGTTCAATTAATTTGTCTTTTCTGAGTATGTTTTTTGAATCAGTGTTGCTTATAAAAAAATGAATTAAAGCAGTGGTAATTTTGAGAACAAAATAAAAGTACTTTGGTTGTCTCTTATTGGAATCTCTTGGACATTTTGTGTCTTTGATTTCTATTTACCCTCTGCTCCATTAATTCATGATGTGTCAGACTACCCATATGTGATCTTATATAATGTGCTTTACTTGGTCTATGGCTGCCCAGTTAATTAATTGAGTGCAGCATACCTTTCCTGACTAATGAAAATATGAGGGTGTATCACAAATATACAAGGTCAGGGAGTTCTGCCCACTGCTACCTCTACCACTGGTCTTTAACAGGAAAAAAAGTTACAGGTTCAGATATTACTTGAAAAACACCTCTACATCTCAATATGACCACTTAGAACATAGTATGTATAAATGTGAAGTTGCATGGTATTACAGTAATGTAATTTAACATTGAACTGATTATTTTCAAGAACACTTTTTTTTCTCATTATGTTTCTAACATTACTTTCAGTATGATTTTGGTACTTTGTATGCCGAATTCCATGTCACACTTTCATTCAACATTTACCAATAATATCAAGATTCATTATTTTTTTTCAAATGCAATTAATGTCACCATTAAACCTCAAGTACCAATGACGCCCTGTGTCATTATAAGAATCTGTTCTTTAAGTATCCTATTTCAAACTAGAGTGCTGTTGTAAGTTGTCTCAGGACAATATTATGATGTCCCCATTGTAAAACATATGTTCCTTAATGGGGTTAAATTCACTCTAACGTTCCCATGTTTTAAGCATCCTATGGGGTATATAAGCCAGGAGGTGATTAAGGTGATTTAATGGTGCAATGCTCAGTATCAGTATTTTCAGTATTTTCTATATATAAGACACTAGCCATTGGCAAGTGAATATTCTGCCTTGGTGAGTAGAAGAATTTCATCCCTGGTGAGTGTGCATGTCTAGTAGCATAGGATCAGAAATGATGAGACTGTTTGTATCTCTTTCAGGTGTAGTACATTCATTGTTATGCTGTTCAATGTGCATGTATTGGCTTGATAAACCTGAGATGTATTTACTTTATTTCCTTCACAGATGTGAATGAGTGTGACATAAACTCAAATGTCTGCATTTTTGGAGATTGCGAGAATACCAAAGGATCATTTGTATGTCACTGTCAGGTTGGGTATTCAGTGAAAAAGGGAACCACTGGCTGTACAGGTATAGCCTAAAATAATGTGCTTGTGTTACATTTCATGCTAGTTTGTATTTTATTGCCATTTAAAAATTACGGTAAATTGTTTTTGAGCCATCCAATAAAAGCAAATAAGTAGAAAACATCCTCTGTTTACATAAACTGCAAATTTTGATTTAGCTGTTACATCCAGTTGATGTTAGTGTTTACATTTTACTGTTACTGTCATCTGGTTATTTTTCAGTCTTTCACAATAAAATTCTTCTAATTTGCACAACAGCGTATATCTCTTATTTCATATTTCACACACTTTCTACTAAATCTGCTATTTTACAATCTAAAGAGAGAGATATTTGTTCACGGCTAGTTTGCATGTATTCCTACCATAAGTGTCATAGGTACTCTGTAATACAGAGCTTGGTAGCCCTAGCTAAAACCCTATTTAGGTCCCTAAACGCACTCATGTGCCAATTTGAAACGGCAATTTTCTGGTCGAAGATGGAGATTATCGTTTATGATTGCAAATGTTTATCACAAGAACAAAATTGTATTTGTTTTATTTTAGAAGTTAGTTTTGAAAGCTAGTAACACTGTTTAATAAATATGATTTTTTATTTTTATTTAAAAGATAAATAAATCATTTTTTGTTGCACCACTTAATTAAATGCGCTATACACACCTTTGATTTAGCTATATGAGCAGGGCTATATTAGGGAGGATCTCGTCTGGAGGGATCATTTTTTCTTTAACTCCTAATTTTACAGACCTGACTGGTTTCAAAATACGCAAAAAAAGAGACTAATGAGGAATATATAAAGATAGGAAGAACAAATAAAATTTCCCCAATCTGTTAATATATAAATCCTTTTGACTTAGTAATGTACCTACAGTTATATTTCTGCATGCTAAACATGGTACAGTTTTAGAGCAAAGTGTCGACTAAGGAGCAATCACCATAGAAGCCAATATAATGTTTCTACAAATTTCAAATGTTTCATCAGAACTGTATCTTCCCTTGATAACATTAATCATGCTTTCTTAATGCCTGCATTTCTAACCTCATTTACTACTCAATCAGTTAACCAGTAAATTCAATAACTTTGCACCACTCTTATAATTTATTTATCACCTAAGTACAGTACTACTTGTTAACATGGCACAACCTCTTGTTAAAAAATAACTATTACTGCAACTTAATTTATTGCAATGTTTGTCTTATATCAAATGTTATACCAAAAATTAAAGGGACACTGCAGGCACCTAGACCACTTCAGCTCATTGAGGTGGTCTGGGTGCTGTGTCCCTTTTGCCCTTAGTGCTGCAATGTGAAACATTGCAGTTCCAGAGAACTTCAATGTTTACATTTCAGCACTAAGTCTGCCCTCAGTGGCTGTCTACCAGACAGATACTGGAGGCACTTCCGGAATCGTAACTGACATTTGGTCCATTATCTGAAGCTGGACGTCCTCACGCTCTGCATGAGGACCTCCAGTGTCAGATTTTTCTCCATAGGAAAGCATTGATTCAGTGCTTTCCTATGTGGAGGTCTAATGCACGAGCGGCATTTGCCGAGCATGTGCATTAGACCCCGCTCATTGCAGGAAGTAGGAGGGGGTGGAGCTTCGACCCAGTGCCGAGGGACATCGGCGCTGGGATCAGGTAAGTAAATTAAGGGTTTTAAACCCTTTATTTACCCAGGAGGAGGGGGGGGGGGGGGCGCAGAAGGGTATCCATTTAAACACCATGTTATTATAGCAGCACTGTTATATGCAGGGTCTTTGCATATCTTGCAAAGGCTTCCTAAAGTGTTTACTACTTTGACACAGGGAAAAAAGCTAAAAAGTAAGGTATACTTACCTGGAGCACTGTCTTGTCCGTAACTTCATCCCAACGTTCATCTTGAGCTCCTAACCCTCCATATGCCTGTGTCACTGTTGTAATCTCATTCATGTGCAGTATTACAAAACAGAGAAGTATGGAAGATTCTGTGAGACCATATGGTGTTTCATAGAACTTTTCATAAAGATAGTGACCGCTTCTGGAAAAGGAAAGAGTTGATCACAGAAGCTCATTGACATAACTCCACCTTATGTCAAACCCAGCAATTGTCCAAAAGACAAGATAGTCTTACTTTATGTTTTGATATCTTTTGATTGTGTTGGAATTGCAATGAAAAACTGATGTGATCAATATGAGTGTTTCATAAAGATTACCTTATGAAATTTATAAGTTAAAAAAGTTATAGTGCCCATTCAAAGTATTAAAAAACAAAAAACAAAAAAAAAACAACTAGTGAAATGTTTAACAAAATGTTAATATAACATTTAGGCATGCTTTGTTTATGCCCTAAATAAAGTTGCTTACTAGTCATCTTTATACCAGAAATTCTCACTAAATACATTTAGAACATTTTGCAGTTAATAAGCTAACCGACAGTGTCAATAATAGGAGCTAAAAATCGTATCTTTGCACGTTCCTGTTTAATTTAGTTCAGATATTGCATTATAGTTGCAGAAATTATAGGTTCCTCTAACATTTTCTGATGCAGATTTATTTTTATAAGGACTACAGTAGCTCATGCCAGCCAGTACATATTGGTTAGACACGGAATAGGTATCACAGAGCTACTGGAACTTCATTATCATCATTATTGTATTGACACTAGAGGAGCATGCTGACGCGTTTGTTTTCTGTGAAGTTGGAGTATATTATGTCCATTGCCCGAGAAACGCCATGAAGGTTGTACAATGTGTAGCTTAATAGAAATGTAGTTAGAAATATAGTGATTCAATTCTAACATAATGGAGTAGACCATTTACGATAGATGTTGTCTGTCTGTCCCATAAATTATATGAATGTTCCTTACTGTGAATTATTTATTTTCTAACTAACACTTATTTACATAATTCTAGCCATACTCATTTACTAGTCTTAATTAATTTCCAGATGGAATACAAATTTTAATGGTGACACTTATAAAAATACTAATTTTTAAGGACTCGTCCAACTGATTACAGCTCTGAAGTCAATTTGTTTGTGATATACTTTACATGTTCCACTGTGCATTAACTGTAAACCACACTAATTTCTAATGATCTCGTACATTACATTATAAAGAAATAGACCCCATAAATACCTTTTAGTTAATAAATATAGTAAACCGGCCCCCACTGTCATATTTTCTTACTTTCCCATCAGAGTTTGTATCAAAACAGGATTATAATGTAACCTTCCTTTGTCCCTTACAAGTATGTTTTATTTTCAGATGTGGATGAATGTGAAATTGGGGCTCATAACTGTGATCTGCATGCCTCATGTCTCAATGCCCCAGGAAGCTTTAAATGTACATGTAAGGAAGGCTGGGTTGGAAATGGAATCACTTGTAATGGTAAGCACACCTGTATAATTTATCTATGCATATTATTGTAAAGTACGTGAATGGATAATAGGAATGAAAATTAGCCCGACAAACTCATCTGGTGAGTTGTTCTTCTATAGTGAAATTATGACCATGGTTGATTTGCATACTGTTCTATTTCAATTGGCATCTGTATTGAAATAGTTATGATCATAAAATATCATTTGATTAAAGGGACACTATAGTCACCTGAACAACTTCAGCTTAATGAGGTTGTTTAGGTGAGTGCTACAGCTACCCGGAGCCTTTTTCTTGTAAGCACTGTATTTTCTGAGAAAATGCAGTGTTTACATTAGAAGCTTGGAACACCTCTTGTTGCAGTCAATCAGACGGCCACCAGAGGGACTTCCGAGTTCAGAGGCCCTAAAAAGGCCTCTCGTCCGATGCATTCTGGGTGAATGCATCAGACGGGCTATCAGCACACAAAGCACTGTGAACGCGCTTTGTGTGCTGACAGCCTGTCAGCACTGCTGTGGGCGTGGCTTCAGCTGACAGCTGAAGCCCGAACCCACAGGGATGCTGTCCGGCCACAATATTGGTTGAAAGGGGGGGGGGGGGGGGGGACCTACTCTCCTCCCCCCCCCCGGCCCCCACCCCTGAGCGGTGGGTGGGGGCCCTAAAAATAAGGGGGGCACATACTGCCCCCCCGGCCCCCACCCCTGTGCGGCGGGTGGGGGCCCTAAAATAATCAATAAGGGGGGACCTATTGTCCCCCCCCGGCCCCCACCCCTGTGCGGTGGGTGGGGGCCTTAAAATAAAAAATAAGGGGGGGACATACTGCCCCCCCCCGGCCCCCACCCCTGTGCGGCGGGTGGGGGCCCTAAAATTCACAATAGGGAGGGGACCTACTGTCCCCCCCGGCCCCCACCCCTGTGCGGCGGGTGGGGGCCCTAAAATAAAAAATAAGGGGGGGACCTACTGTCCCCCCCCCGGCCCCCACCCCTGAGCGGTGGGTGGGGGCCCTAAAATTCACAATAGGGAGGGGACCTACTGTCCCCCCCCGGCCCCCACCCCTGTGCGGCGGGTGGGGGCCCTAAAATTCACAATAGGGAGGGGACCTACTGTCCCCCCCCGGCCCCCACCCCTGTGCGGCGGGTGGGGGCCCTAAAATTCACAATAAGGGGGGGGCCTACTGTCCCCCCCCCCAGCCCCCACCCCTGTGCGGCGGGTGGGGGCCCTAAAATAAAAAATAAGGGGGGGACCTACTGTCCCCCCCCGGCCCCCACCCCTGAGCGGTGGGTGGGGGCCCTAAAATTCACAATAGGGAGGGGACCTACTGTCCCCCCCCCGGCCCCCACCCCTGTGCGGCGGGTGGGGGCCCTAAAATTCACAATAAGGGGGGGGGACCTACTGCCCCCCCCGGCCCCCACCCCTGAGCGGTGGGTGGGGGCCCTAAAATTATCAATAAGGGGGGACCTATTGTCCCCCCCCCGGCCCCCACCCCTGAGCGGTGGGTGGGGGCCCTAAATACAAAGGGGGTGGGGACCCTAGTTAACCCTCTCCCCCCCACCCCCCCTCCCCCCAAAAAAACTTATCTCCCTAACTACTCCCCTCACCCTAAAAATAATGAGGGGGGACCCTTTAACTAAAAACCTGTAAAGAAAAAAAAAATAAGATAAAAACAACTTACCATTCGATGTTTTCTTTCTTCTAAAATCTTCTTTCTTCAGCCCCAAAAAAGGCCAAATAAAAATCCATAATAACCGACGGAATAAAAAAAAAAAAAAAAAACCCGAGCGCAAAAAAAATAATCCATCTTCACCCATGGAGGGCTCCGCGCAGACTGAGCTCCGCAGGGCGGGGGAAGGCTTATAAAGCCTTGCCCCGCCCTGCAATTAGGCTAAGAACACTCCGATTGGTGGGTTTAAGCCAATCAGAGTGCTCTGTGTCATTTTACAAGCGTGGGAAAATTCCAAAGAACTTTCCCACGCTTGTAAAATGACAAAGAGCACTGTGATTGGATGGATTTCAAGCCATCCAATCACAGTGCTCTGTGTCATTTTACAAGCGTGGGAAAATTCCAAAGAACTTTCCCACGCTTGTAAAATGACAAAGAGCACTGTGATTGGATGGCTTGAAATCCATCCAATCACAGTGCTCTGTGTCATTTTACAAGCGTGGGAAAATTCCAAAGAACTTTCCCACGCTTGTAAAATGACACAGAGCACTGTGATTGGATGGCTTGAAATCCATCCAATCACAGTGCTCTGTGTCATTTTACAAGCGTGGGAAAATTCCAAAGAACTTTCCCACGCTTGTAAAATGACACAGAGCACTGTGATTGGATGGCTTGAAATCCATCCAATCACAGTGCTCTGTGTCATTTTACAAGCGTGGGAAAATTCCAAAGAACTTTCCCACGCTTGTAAAATGACAAAGAGCACTCTGATTGGCTTAAACCCACCAATCAGAGTGTTCTTAGCATAATTGCAGGGCGGGGCAAGGCTTTATAAGTCTGCGCGGAGCCCTCCATGGGTGAAGATGGATTATTTTTTTTTGCGCTCGTTTTTTTTTTTTTTTTTTTTTTTTATTGCGTCGGTTATTATGGATTTTTATTTGGCCTTTTTTGGGGCTGAAGAAAGAAGATTTTAGAAGAAAGAAAACATCGAATGGTAAGTTGATTTTATCTCATTTTTTCTTTTTTTACAGGTTTTTAGTTAATGGTCCCCCCTCATTATTTTTAGGGTGAGGGGGGTAGGTAGGGAGATATTTTTTTTGGGGGGGGGAGGGTTAACTAGGGTCCCCCCCCCTTTGTATTTAGGGCCCCCACCCACCGCTCAGGGGTGGGGGCCGGGGGGGACAATAGGTCCCCCCCTTATTTATAATTTTAGGGCCCCCACCCGCTGCTCAGGGGTGGGGGCCGGGGGGGGGACAGTAGGTCCCCCCCCTTATTGATAATTTTAGGGCCCCCACCCGCCGCTCAGGGGTGGGGGCCGGGGGGGGGACAGTAAGTCCCCCCCCCTCATTGATAATTTTAGGGCCCCCACCCGCCGCACAGGGGTGGGGGCCGGGGGGGACAGTAGGTCCCCCCCTTATTGATAATTGTAGGGCCCCCACCCGCCGCTCAGGGGTGGGGGCCGGGGGGGGGACAGTAGGTCCCCCCCTCATTGATCATTTTAGGGCCCCCACCCGCCGCACAGGGGTGGGGGCCGGGGGGGACAGTAGGTCCCCCCCTTATTGATAATTGTAGGGCCCCCACCCGCCGCTCAGGGGTGGGGGCCGGGGGGGGACAGTAGGTCCCCCCCTCATTGATCATTTTAGGGCCCCCACCCGCCGCTCAGGGGTGGGGGCCGGGGGGGGGCAGTAAGTCCCCCCCCTCATTGATAATTTTAGGGCCCCCACCCGCCGCACAGGGGTGGGGGCCGGGGGGGACAGTAGGTCCCCCCCTTATTGATAATTGTAGGGCCCCCACCCGCCGCTCAGGGGTGGGGGCCGGGGGGGGACAGTAGGTACCCCCCTCATTGATAATTTTAGGGCCCCCACCCGCCGCACAGGGGTGGGGGCCGGGGGGGGTACAGTAGGTCCCCCCCCTTATTGATAATTTTAGGGCCCCCACCCGCCGCACAGGGGTGGGGGCCGGGGGGGACAGTAGGTCCCCCCCCTTATTGATAATTTTAGAAAGCGAGCTGAGCTGTCAGTCAGACACTCAGCGCTCAGGTTCTTCATAGGGCGGCATTCAATGCCGCTCTATGAAGAACGCGATTGGTCCAGCGCGAAGCCGTCCCATTGGGCCCCGCGATTTTGTCATTTTGACGAAAAAGGGGGCGCGGCCTAGCGGGGAGCTCGGCGCTGGAACGGAGGTAAGTTTTTAATATAAAAACACCTCGAAATTTATTTTTAATAAATGAAAGTACATATAAAAGCAAGAAGGAAGGCTGGGGGACCTGTCTTTCTTGCTTTTATATGGTGACTATAGAGTCCCTTTAATATTTATTACAAAATCACACGCCTTCTGTAGCAAGCAGAGACAAGTACAACTACTGGCTCCATCTACCTAGTTCACACTTTTTAATCAACTTTTAAAAGAACTGAAAAAATGTTCCAGATGAGATTTTGAAGATGGACCATGCTCGAGTTATCCAAAATAAGCCAAAAATGTGAACACCAAACATCATCTGACTCTTATTAAAATCAGAATAAGTTGTATTGAACCAGCCACTTCAAGTCCACTTGAAGCTTATCGGTTCTCATGAATAGTGTTTGAAAACCAGTTTAAAAAGACAATTGTCAGGTAGAAGCTAATCAGCACAATGGACTCCTAAAGAGGAAAAAGGCACATTGGTATTATTAAAGGAACACTTTAGTGTCAGAAATACAAATTTGTATTTCTGACACTATAGTCCTGATGTGGCATTTTAAGTGACCATACCTGCTCTTATCTCACAGAAAATGTGATTTTAGTGGGTGTTTTCCACACACAATAAGCTGTTAAACCATTCATCAAGGATTGACAATTTACCTAGGTTCCACTGTGCGATGGCCCGTGTCAACTGACCACTCTCAGTCACTGACTGCGATAGTGTATCGCTTCTGCTTTGCTTTAATGTGTCATCTGGCCTTCTCCTGTTGGAGATGCCCAAATGCAGTTGATGTAGTGTGGGCACCTGGCAGGACTCAGGTAAGTTGTCAAATTATGCTAAAACATATGGTGCTTGGCCTGTTCCTTTAAGTATTTCTTACCTTTTTTTTTACGAGCTTTCAACTTGAAACTCAATCAATGTACCTGAAAAAAAGCATTTTAAAAATCTAATCTCTCATAACTCTTGAATAAGTTAATAAAAGTAGTAGCCTGTGTGTAAGATCTTGTTTGTGCACAGTAATGTAGCTTTTTATATACTGCAAGTTCTAAAAGCAAAGTTTAGTCAACTTATTAAAAATAAAATGAAAATATAAAACTAGATAAATTCTTAGTAAAAAAAAAAATATATTTTTTTAACAAAAAAAACAAAAAGTGTATATGTAACAGTTGTTGGGTTAACATGTTAATGTTATTATCCCTGATGTTAATGTATTATAACATATAACAACACCGTTCAAATTATACATTATATCTTTTACTTCTTTTTTACCTCTAGATCTTGATGAATGTTCTAATGGAACCCATCAGTGTAGTGTTTCTGCACACTGCTTAAATAGCCCTGGATCTTACCGGTGTGCCTGTATAGAGGGGTACACAGGAGATGGATTCGCTTGTTCGGGTAAGAGAATACAACTTTTAAACATTCTCTAAATCAGAAATCTTGCTTAAAGTTTGTCTTGGAAATAACATAAAACACTAAGAAATAATAGCTAATAAGTAATAATAATTACTGCTTATTAGATGTAAACTTCATGTTGAAATTTCAATTTTTTTTTCTCTGTAAATAGACATTTTGTAACTAAAAAGTATAATTAAAAGTTTATTCACTAAAGTAAATGGTGGTGATCTGAAAGCCAGATAGAGAAATTCTAAATAAAATAGTCTGTTGTTTGGAGAACTAATTTTGAACTGAATTCGGTTTTAAATTTACTATCGTTCAGGTCCTCAAGTATTTTTTCTGTTAACCTTGAGCTGCATTAAGGTGAGAGCGAGTTGCCAAATGTTAGTAAAGTGGGTGAATTATGCAAACAAAGCAACTCTTTCACCTTAACTATTTTATCCAACATTTTACTGTTTGTTAAACAACTTACCATACTATTCACTTTATTATATAATCTACCTATTAAAGAAATATGAGAGGGCCTCTAGTTAAACAAGACGCATTTCTGGAAGCAGAAACAAATGAGTGACCTGATTCTACCCCCATAAGGGCAGGAAGAGGCTCTGGATTGTAAAAGACTTAACAAAAACTCTATCGTGAGTTCACACATCGTCAGGTCCTTACTTTAATGGACAAAAATATTATGTCACTTACCTGGATTTTTAGGTTTTGAAGGGAACTTGGGACACAACCCCCAACTGCAATAACACCTTAGTTTGCCCTTTGTAAAATAGAGAAGCCATGTCTTGAATAGATGTTAGACTAAAGTAAAAGCTGCAGGGGTAAAGCATAAAATGAGAAATAAAAATTTAGAGATATAACTGGTAAAAGGATTTCCATAGACTGTCTCTCTATTTGGACTAGAGGATTTTTGATCCACAGGCTGTCCAAGAGCTACCAAAATCTGAACTTTTGATCCATCATATTGGTCAAGTCCTCACATTTGCCGGCACATAAACATATGAAAAGGTCCATTTCATTAAATGTATTCCAGATCCATGGCTGTTACTCTGTCCTCTTCTCTGTGTCTTCATAACAGTTCTATTGAGCAGAGTAAGTGATGAGAACCGCACTCAGTCCCAATGGCCAAGGGTGCTCCAGAGCAGGACCAGCAATCCCAGTACAATAATCCAAGAAGAAAAAACTCACAGGCACTCCAACTTCAAGCCGCAGGCAGATTTATTATGACAGAATTCAAGCTTGAAAAAGACCTTTCCGGTCGAAACGTTGCGTTGCATTCTGTCATAATAAATCTGCCTGCGGCTTGAAGTTGGAGTGCCTGTGAGTTTTTTCTTCTTGGATTCATAACAGTTCTAGACTGGGCAGCTAACTGCTAAAAGCTATTCAAAAGCCATGCAAGGTCAAAAATATCCTATAAATCTTTGGACTCTGTCAGTAACTTATGTTGAATGTAAATAATAGCAGTTTTGCATGCTGTAATTGTAAATACTACTTCTGAACCAGTTCCAAAATATTGTTTATTTATTAGAAACGCATGCGCACCTGTCACCGGGGTACCCTTTACTTGGTTCTGTTTCTTACCTTGCTTTGTGTAATGTCACTTCTTACTCGAGCGCACATACAGAAACTGCTTACCCCAGATAGTAGATGAGTTACACATGCCATTAGAAGTATCTGACATCCTAGCATGGTCAAAGGAGTTTATATTCGTGCATATCACAAAATGTTCTCTCATAAGTCATTAACTAGTGTCTTAGCATTTGTTTTGCTTTAAAGCATGACCTTTTTTTTTTTTTTAAATGTTCTTAAGCCATGTGTTCCATATGTTCCAAAGATGTCCTTGTCAAAATTGAAATAATATGTGGTTTATCACCAAAACATAATTCATGCTCTGTGCTGTGCTAGCCTGGTCATTCTAACAAAGTCATTGGTTTATGTAAAAAAAATTCAAATGCCACCCAACGTTGAACGTTCTTTCAAACAAACATCTACATTAAATGTTTAAATTTTAAAGCCATTAAGAGCAATGCTATTGAGTTTAGCTTTGGAGAACATATCATTAGGGTGAATTTATACTTAGAAGGCTTAGATTTCTAGGTATTTTGGATAAACGAGGACTTGGAGACTACGTCCACTAGTTCCAATTAATCACTAATGACCACGCTAACATTACCCTAACATCCCCTGTTAGAGGTTTCAATTAATAGTCACTGTCTCATAAATGCACACTGCAAAGTTGCTAAAATGTATACAAGCCCTTGTATAGGTCTGTTAAAATGTGAAAAGCTGTTAATCAAGTCAGCCCTTCTTTCAAAATGTGTGGGGAGATGGAGAGAGTGCAATTCTTTCTCTTCATAATTTCTCACCCAAATATTAATAAAAGAAGAAGGGCTGAATTAAAGACCACAGCAAACCCCTTAAGGACACATGACGTGTGACATGTCATGATTCCCTTTTATTCCAGAAGTTTGGTCCTTAAGGGGTTAAGACAGCAGCTGCTGCCTGAGAGTGTAACTCTCACCAATTTGGAGCAGCCACATGTTTGTCCTTGTGCTGCCGTCAGATTAAAGGAGCCCTAAACCTAAGTTTAAAAATCATGTATTATAAAAAGTACATAACGCTGAGGCTTGTAAGTGGGAAAATAATGCAATCTCAGGGTTGCGGAGACATTTATAAAGCATGCAACGTTTGGTCTTTTTATTGTGATGTATCCAGAACCTCGATAACATTATTTGTTTTTAACCCCTTAAGTACACATGACATGTGTGACATGTCATGATTCCCTTTTATTCCAGAAGTTTGGTCCTTAAGGGGTTAAATACATCCTTTTTGTGTTGTGTGTCTTTTATATTCCATGATTTTTAGAGTTAGTGTTAGAACTAGAAGTAGCCTCACAGTCAGGACATTCTCTTGATAGCCCCTCTCCTGACATAGGGGTGTTGCTGGAGAGGAGGGGGTGGTGGAAGGATTGAGAGGGATCCCGAATGGGGTCCTAAAAAACTGTGTGTCTAAGTTTTGCCCCATTTCATTAATATCCCGAGTCTTCTGTAATACTGAGGGAGAAATAGCAGCTCCAATTACACAGTTAGTGACAGCACCACTTTAATGCATCATATTCAGAGTTAATTATACAGCACAATGCGGGGGGATTGTTGAGGATGCAGGGTTAATGCATCATAGCTAGTGGTTTATACAAGTGTGGAGTTTATACATATAGGTCTATATTATACACTGAATTCTACTCTATATTTTATATTATACTCCTGTGTAAAAATGTAAGTCTTAGGTTGTAGGGTTAACATATTGTGGGTATTTGAGAGGGCTTACGTCAATATGTGCTAGAAAGAACATATAATTTACCATGGGGCTGTAACAATGCCCTTGCCTAATAATGACATGCTGGCAGAGGAGCTGGTTGCAGCAGACTATTTTTCTAGTTGGGGATTGAGTTCAGCACCTAGGCAATTTATTTTTTCAGTGTTTAGTGAGTTGAACAGAATGTTAAGGTTGTCAACCATTTAAAGGTCTTTATTAAGTTCTGATGAATTGTGGTGTTCTATATCCTTACAGACAAACAAATACGGAGATAAAAAACCCACATAATAAATTTAGTTTATGTACATAATAAATTTAGTTTATAACATTTGATTGAACTATTTTATTTTATATTCTTGTTGATACATAATTTGTCGCTGATCATTAATTTTGCCTCTCCTCTCCTATCTGTGCGCCACCACTAGATATATAAATACATGTTACTGGGACTGATAATCCATCCTTACACATCTGCCATCCCCTCCTCCAAATAACTTTGGGGATGACAGAAGGGGTTACACGTAGTCTCTATCTTATTATGACAGAGACTAATGACGTTCAATAGCAGATATGAATTGGCCGATCGGATCCCGATTTGGGAACTATATGTATGTACTCAGGCATTTCTAAAAATGCTGAAGTTAACTCCCTTTAGGCTTCTCTAAAATTCAGGTTTTCCTGAGACTGCTAGAGGTAACTCCCTGTACGGAGCTGACCCATTCCCCATAAGAAGCGGATCAGCCTCTTCTAGTGGATTGATCGCCTCGTCCGGTGATTAAGTCCGGGCGCATGCGCGGAAAAGAGGACATATACTTACGAACATAAAGTCCCCGCGCATGCGCCAGCATCTAGATACGGACATGCGCATCTCCCCTAGTGGAGTGATCGCTTTGCCCGGAGACTAAGTCCATGCGCATGCACTCGCTAAAGAAGACATACATCTACGAAAGTAAAGTCCTCGCGCATGCGCCAGTAACTAGATACGGACATGCGCATACCGCCAGCTGTAATCAAGCGTACTCGGCTGGCGGGCACTTTTGAAACCCACCCCCTACTTAACAGGTAGGGACTTTTGGGTATTTAAGGGATGAAAAGGAGAGGCTCAGTATGCACTACTTGCCCTTGAGAAAGGCGGTTAGACCGCCGAAACGCGCGTTGGGCAGCCTGTTTCATTACTTTTTGAAATGATTTTGTAATTGGATGAACTTTTGCCGACTGCTTTGACAGCATGATTGGATACTCCGCAGTCTGAGGTCTATACTAGAGGGACTACCACAATTCTGAGTTAGGAGCTGCTATGGCGATTAAGCCCTTTTCTTAGCTCTGTCTAGACTCAGCCTTTTTCATACTACTTTGTTTCCTCTACTTTTGACCTCACTATCCTTTCGATTTATTTTCCTTTGGTTACACTAGATATACCAGGTATTTTTGATAACTGGCAACATACACACTTTAGGATTATCGGAAGTCGCTATAGGGAAACCCAGACCCTGGCTTTCCCTAGGACTGCTTGAATTAGGAGAATCCTCCTCTCTTTTGCTGTCTCCTGGCATATATCAGTTACAGATAGGCTGAAATCCCGTGGGAGGTCTTGTCAGCAACTACGTTTCCTCACTATTGCAACTTTGTTTAGAAGGTCCATACACTAGTTGCATTTATGTGACTGTTGCTGCTGCCTGTACCCCATAAGGTTTTCTGCCGCACTGCTTTGCCAGTGTATATTTGCAGTCGCTTCTTAGCATTTTTTGCTTTTTAATCCTCACATTTTGGGGTGATAAATTAGGTGTGTTTATTTGACATAATTTGTGTTCTATTAAAGTTTTTGTTATTTTTTTGGTTTTAACTGTTTTGACATTGAGACTGGGGGTAGCGGTTGTGAGATTAAGGACCCCGCTCTTTAACGGGGAACTTTTCTCACTTCATTTCCTTTTTGATAGCTATATATTTAGGGTGAAGCCCTACACTACCCCTGTAACCCCTCCTCAGCTATTGGTCAGAGTTTTCTCTCTGACCGATAACTTATTTGTTCATATTTTTTTCGGTTTCAATACCTGGGTTACCAGAGTGGTTACATTTGTTTGAAGAGGACATTATGGCAGGTTTTTTATCTAATAAACTGGACAGTAGCATCTGGTGTAAGGATGCAGACAATGTCTTTTCAAATACAAAACTAGACCCAAATGCTACGACTCCAGATATTAATAAATCTTTTAACAAACTCCAGGGTCTATATAAAAGTCAGATTCGGACCTGTTGGGAGATTTCCTCTCTTGAAAACTATATAAAGAGAGAAATGATACCGAGGGGCCTTAGGGTGAGGAATACTCCTTCATCTCACTCTGAGAACATTGAGTTAATGAAGGAGTGGGAGTGTGCGGCTGGAACTTGTTCTAAAACCTTTATGCATATCATTTGTAAATTTGAGCAAGACAAACTTAAGACAGTGAATGCTAGTCTTGATGAGGAGATCAGTACGATTAAACAATTCCAAAATGACCCCAATTTTATATTCATGGAATCCAGGTTAAAACAAAACCTGGATAAATACCAAGATATAGTAAAATTCAGGAAACATGATACATTTTTGAGAGATCTGAACGATTATGAGACTGGGAACATCTATAAATCATTTAATTGAAGAATTAGACGCACCTCAGATAATGCTCTAACATCAGATTACGACTCCTCAGATACGGACTCAGGTAGCCAAACAACTCCAGCTGAGTCCCAATTACAACCTTCCACCTCTACAATGGCCCCTAATCCAAGGGGGATTCTAAAGAAAGGGGTTAATTTTTTAGCCATGGGCAATCAGGAAGAATTCCCAAGCCAACGTACAAGATACCAAACCAGGTACCCAAGGGGAGGGGGGAGAAGGAGAAGGTACTAGATGCCGCTCAAAACACAGGACCTGAGTCACAGGTCATGAATCTGTCTTCTCGTATATTGAACCAGGACCAGCTTAGGGTTCTTGGAAGGGGACTATCATTCGTACCTACCCCACCTTTTGACAGATTCAGTTGGATCAAAGATCTCCACCTTTTTATTCGTAAATTGGCCTTACACAAGTTCCATTCAATTCAGAATGAGAAAAAGGCTAGAGATCTTGGATTCACGACCAAAGACTATCAGTGCCTGACCACCCTTCTGTCTCTCTTGGACGAGAATGATCCAAGTGTCACCCATAAGTATACCGACCTAAAACCTAAGAGTAGATACACACCAAGCTTTGCTGGCTTCAGAAATATTGAACTTTTTCTTGAAGCAGCAAGGAATGAGATTGAAAAAATTAACTTTAAATCTCTCTCCATCCGATCAAGTGACAACCTCCAGAAAAAGGAACAGCGGGCCTTGAAATCACTCCAAGATGATAGTGATATTATTGTCAAACCAGCGGACAAGGGGGGTAATGTCGTGATAATGGATGTAAATAAATACGTGGAAATGGTGGAACGTGTTTTGGGTGACTCTGAGACCTACAAAATCATTAAATCTGACCCTACAAACGATTATCTCCAGAAATATAAAGATATTTTGGACGACGGCCGCAGTAGAGGGTTGCTATCTGGGGACGAATATGACTTCATCCTCAATCGTCACCCTAAGATAGCAACCTTCTACTGCCTGCCTAAGGTTCATAAAAACAAAGAGGAACCCCCCGGACGTCCAATCATTTCAGGTGTAGATAATCTCACACAGAATGGCAGTTTGTACGTAGATAAAATTCTAAGACCTTTTGTGGAGGCCCTCCCTTCATATATTAGGGATACAAAACAAGCCCTAAACAGACTATCAGAGCTCAAATTTCCATCCACAGCGAACCTCTGTAGCCTGGATGTAGAATCCCTCTATTCCTCCATTCCTCACGAGAGGGGGATTGAACACGTAGGATTCTATCTCGATCAGAGATCATGTAAAGATGACTCCCATACGACTTTTGTTCTACGCCTACTGGGTTTTATTCTGTCACATAATTATTTTTTGTTCAATTCCAAGTTCTACCACCAGGTGAGGGGTAACGCTATGGGCACAGCGTGTGCTCCATCATATGCGAACCTTCACCTGGGTTGGTGGGAACGTTGGATATCTACATCTGAGAATTTGACAGAATATTTACACAAGATTCTATGGTGGGGTCGCTATATTGACGATGTTCTAATTGTCTGGCAGGGCACCCCCCAGGAGTTCTCTGATCTGGTGACCCTCCTTAACCAGAATGAAGAGAACCTTCAATTTACGTTTGAATTTGGGGGACGCTCTATTAACTTTCTAGACGTGACCATCACCATGGACGAGGGAGGTACATTCCAATCCACACTCTGCAAGAAACCAACTGCCACAAACTCGCTTCTCCATTGGAGTAGCTATCACCCGAGACCACTGAAGGAGGGTATTCCCACGGGTCAATACCTCCGTCTCCGCAGGAATTGCAGCGATATTGTAGATTTTAAACTTAAAGCTCAACAACTCAGAGCCCACTTCAAAGCAAAGGGCTATCCGAATCGCTGCCTGAAGAAGGCATACAAAAGGGCACTAGGGACCCAGAGGAGTGCACTCCTTTGTGACCAACCTGATAAGGATACAACTAGGGAAGCAGGCAAAATACGTATGATCACGACATACGACGCAGGCTGGCCCGAGGTTAGGAAGTCACTGGACAGATTTTGGCCTTTATTGCTAAACGATGTCCATCTTAAACATGTCCTTGGCCCTCATATCGATATTACGGCCAGGCGGGGACGCAACATCCGCGACATGTTGGTACCAAGTCACTTCTCTACCCCAATACAACCGAGAGCCACCTGGCTAGGCACCCCACCCTGCGGCTCATATGGCTGCGGTAGGTGTGTCGCCTGCAGATACATCTCCAAAGGTTCAAAAACTGTAAGTGACAGCACAGGTGAAGACTCCATAAAGATAAAAGACTTCTTTAACTGTAATACCAAGGGGCTAGTGTACCTTTTATCTTGCTCCTGCGGACAGAAATATGTGGGCAAGACCTTTAGGGCCTTCAAAGAGAGAATCTTGGAGCATGTAAGGTCCCCAAGGAATCGCCTAGAAACACCAGTATCTAGACACTTAAAGGAACATCACCATGGTGATTCTAACAACCATAGATTCTGTGGCCTCGAACTAGTAAAGAGGAACCAAAGACGTGGAGATTTTGATAAAACTCTCAGACAGAGAGAATCCAAATGGATATATCGGTTAAAGACACTCCAACCCAGAGGCCTAAATGAGGGCTTTTCTTTTGCCCCATTTATTTGATTAGTAATTTGTCTTTATACCCATTTTTTGATATGGACCAAGTATGTAGGTCCTCCTTTGAACCATGCCTTTTCCTCTTTCATATACCACTCTGTCGTTGTACATAATAAATTTAGTTTATAACATTTGATTGAACTATTTTATTTTATATTCTTGTTGATACATAATTTGTCGCTGATCATTCATTTTGCCTCTCCTCTCCTATCTGTGCGCCACCACTAGATATATAAATACATGTTACTGGGACTGATAATCCATCCTTACACATCTGCCATCCCCTCCTCCAAATAACTTTGGGGATGACAGAAGGGGTTACACATAGTCTCTATCTTATTATGACAGAGACTAATGACGTTCAATAGCAGATATGAATTGGCCGATCGGATCCCGATTTGGGAACTATATGTATGTACTCAGGCATTTCTAAAAATGCTGAAGTTAACTCCCTTTAGGCTTCTCTAAAATTCAGGTTTTCCTGAGACTGCTAGAGGTAACTCCCTGTACGGAGCTGACCCATTCCCCATAAGAAGCGGATCAGCCTCTTCTAGTGGATTGATCGCCTCGTCCGGTGATTAAGTCCGGGCGCATGCGCGGAAAAGAGGACATATACTTACGAACATAAAGTCCCAGCGCATGCGCCAGCATCTAGATACGGACATGCGCATCTCCCCTAGTGGAGTGATCGCTTTGCCCGGAGACTAAGTCCATGCGCATGCGCTCGCTAAAGAAGACATACATCTACGAAAGTAAAGTCCTCGCGCATGCGCCAGTAACTAGATACGGACATGCGCATACCGCCAGCTGTAATCAAGCGTACTCGGCTGGCGGGCACTTTTGAAACCCACCCCCTACTTAACAGGTAGGGACTTTTGGGTATTTAAGGGATGAAAAGGAGAGGCTCAGTATGCACTACTTGCCCTTGAGAAAGGCGGTTAGACCGCCGAAACGCGCGTTGGGCAGCCTGTTTCATTACTTTTTGAAATGATTTTGTAATTGGACGAACTTTTGTCGACTGCTTTGACAGCATGATTGGATACTCCGCAGTCTGAGGTCTATACTAGAGGGACTACCACAATTCTGAGTTAGGAGCTGCTATGGCGATTAAGCCCTTTTCTTAGCTCTGTCTAGACTCAGCCTTTTTCATACTACTTTGTTTCCTCTACTTTTGACCTCACTATCCTTTCGATTTATTTTCCTTTGGTTACACTAGATATACCAGGTATTTTTGATAACTGGCAACATATACACCTTAGGATTATCGGAAGTCGCTATAGTGAAACCCAGACCCTGGCTTTCCCTAGGACTGCTTGAATTAGGAGAATCCTCCTCTCTTTTGCTGTCTCCTGGCATATATCAGTTACAGATAGGCTGAAATCCCGTGGGAGGTCTTGTCAGCAACTACGTTTCCTCACTATTGCAACTTTGTTTAGAAGGTCCATACACTAGTTGCATTTATGTGACTGTTGCTGCTGCCTGTACCCCATAAGGTTTTCTGCCGCACTGCTTTGCCAGTGTATATTTGCAGTCGCTTCTTAGCATTTTTTGCTTTTTAATCCTCACATTTTGGGGTGATAAATTAGGTGTGTTTATTTGACATAATTTGTGTTCTATTAAAGTTTTTGTTATTTTTTTGGTTTTAACTATTTTGACATTGAGACTGGGGGTAGCGGTTGTGAGATTAAGGACCCCGCTCTTTAACGGGGAACTTTTCTCACTTCCTTTCCTTTTTGATAGCTATATATTTAGGGTGAAGCCCTACACTACCCCTGTAACCCCTCCTCAGCTATTGGTCAGAGTTTTCTCTCTGACCGATAACTTATTAGGTCTATATTATACACTGAATTCTACTCTATATTTTATATTATACTCCTGTGTAAAAATGTAAGTCTTAGGTTGTAGGGTTAACACATTGTGGGTATTTGAGAGGGCTTACGTCAATATGTGCTAGAAAGAACATATAATTTACCATGGGGCTGTAACAATGCCCTTGCCTAATAATGACATGCTGGAAGAGGAGCTGGGTGCAGCAGACTATTTTTCTAGTTGGGGATTGAGTTCAGCACCTAGGCAATTTATTTTTTCAGTGTTTAGTGAGTTGAACAGAATGTTAAGGTTGTCAACCATTTAAAGGTCTTTATTAAGTTCTGATGAATTGTGGTGTTCTATATCCTTACAGACAAACAAATACGGAGATAAAAAAACAAAAAAAAACTGATTTTCATGCCCTGACAAAATAATATTTCCAAGAGCAGATTTATTGTTCTTGCACTTTTAACACATATTTCGAACTTCAGGAAAAATGAAGGGGAAACCAAGAAGTGTTGTGTTCTTCATCATGTGAAATCACTGGTAACCTGCCAGCCCTCTTGATCTGCATGATGAAAATAAAAAGAAAAATGGTCTTCATATTAAAATGGAATGCAGTAGTTCACAATTCTTTTCTTCTCACGCACAGATGTTGATGAGTGTGCAGAAAATATTAATCTGTGTGAGAATGGGCAATGTCTGAATATCCCGAGCTCATATCGATGTGAGTGTGAGATGGGCTTTACTCCTTCTGCAGACAGCAAATCTTGCCAAGGTAAGTCCATCATTATTTAATTTAAATTTTTTTTTTTTAATCTTTTATTCATTGATTTATTTTTGTGTGTTTTCATTGGCCAAGTGAACGGAAATCGTATAAAGTGTAGCAGGCAAATCACACGATTCCAGAGTGATTTTATTTGCAGCCTAAATTAAAAGAGCTATTTTTCATTGCAAAAGTAGCTTTTTTTTAAGAATGAGATTTTTTCAATTATTTTTCATCATTATTTATTTTTCTTCCTTAGCAGATAACGAACTCACTCTTGTAGTGAGATCACACATACAGAGATATCGCAAAGCATTTACCATGAATGCATTTGCTGTTATATTTTCTGTAATATCTGAGTACAGAATTCCTTTGTCCGTAGCAGGCGGCCAGGGTCAAAATTATTTTAATGGTGTTACCAAAGACATATTTGCCATTATTTTGTTCACAAACAGTTATATTGTGCTTTGTGGTTTAGTCCCTTTAAATATGTTAAAAATTTAAATTTTCCTTTTAAACATTTTTAAGCAAATAAACATCTGCATATTTCAAAAGCAACATTTTCAATGTATGGAGTTTTTCTTAAGGCAGTCATTAGTCAAACTACAGTGCTCACTGCAGTATTTAACTACGTTACGATAGCTTGTTGTTCCATTCATCTGCCAGACTGAAAGGAAATGATGGTGCCGAGGTTTTTTTTAAGAAACATAAAGCAAGCTTGGAGTTCTCAAAACATTGCTTTATCAAAATGATGAATGTTTTTTACACTGTAATAAGGAAAAATAATATTCAACACTACTACCTCTAGTAAAAGAAAATAAACAATCCTTAAAGGAACAACTAGCACAAATGTCTAGTCTTTGGACTTTCAAGGTATGTAATTACAGACATTAAAATATGGACTCCAAAACACAGGTAAAGTATAGCATACAAAAATCTATGTATGTTAACTTATGAGAAACACTGAGAATGGGCAAAACTCAATAGTATGACCTTCAGTTTGTCGTTGCTTAGGTCACATACATCTTGGTTTGCTTTTTCCATTACAGAATACCATGTGCATATCAGACCGATCTCACCCACAATGGCAGTCCAGATCAAAATGCCAGTATTTCCTTTCTGCACAAGAAATACATCAAAACAAGATGACTGTTTTGGCCTCCACTGGGCCTTGTTAGTGAATTAGCTGATATCACTCTAAGCACATTAAGCAAAGAGTCCACTTGTGGATTACCCTTTTGATTTAAGAAGACCCTCATCATATGCATCCAGGCCAAAACGGATTTGGAGTTTTCTTTTTGTTTTCAGAAATTCTGGCATATTTGTATATGACCAGGGCCGGACTGGGGATACAAAGCAGCCCTGGATAAAAAATTTATGCCAGACCCATAAGTCACTGCGCCATATATTGTCGCGTGTAACATGTAAGGCTATGTCTTGCCATGACAGATGATTGAGTGATATATATAAATGCATGTCGCTACAGGCTTTTCAACGTAAACACTGACTTTTCAGAGAAAAGGCAGTGTTTACATTGCTTCAAAGTGACACCGCTAGTGACAGTCACTCAGACGGTCACTAGAGGTGCTTCCTGTGTCAGTGCACGTACATTCAGGGCCTCCACACTCTGTAGGTGCTGAACGTTCCCCATAGAGATACATTGATTCAATGCATCTCTATGAGGAGAGGCTGATTGGTGTAACGTTTTGCAGCCAATCCAATGGCAAAGCATTGGATTGGCTGAGATCATCAAGTTTGATGATCTCAGTCATAGAGGCAGGGCCAGTTGAGGGGAGGCCAGCTCGCTGCGTGGGGAAAAAAAAGGTGAGCAAAAACACTATTTTTAAACACACATATACACCATGACAGACACAGAAACACACATATACCATGACACAGACAGACACACACCCCATGACAGAGACACACACACACACCATACAGACAGACACACACACACACCATACAGACAGACACACACACACACACCATACAGACAGACACCATGACACAGACAGACACACATATACCATGACACACACACCATGACACAGACACACACACCATGACGGACACACACACCATGATGGACAGACACACCATGACACAGACATACACACACACCATGACGGACAGACACACCATGACACAGACATACACACACACCATGACAGACAGACACACACACACACCATACAGACAGACACCATGACACAGACAGACACACACACATATACCATGACACACACCCCATGATGGACAGACACACACAGACATACACACACACACCATACAGACAGACACCATAACACAGACAGACACACACACCATACAGATACACACCATGACACACACACACACACATATATAACATGACACACACACCATGACACAGACAGACTCACACCATGACGGACAGACACACACACACACACCATGACACAGACAGACACACACACACCATACAGACAGACACCATAACACAGACAGACACACACACACACACACCATACAGACACACACCATGACACAGACACACACCATGACACAGACAGACACACACCCCATGACACAGACACACACCCCATGACGGACAGACACACACACCATGACAGACAGACACACACACACACACCATACAGACAGACACCATAACACAGACAGACACACACACACCATGACACAGACACACACACACACCATACAGACACACACACCATGACACAGACACACACCATACAGACACACACACCATGACACAGACAGACACACACACCATACAGACAGACACCATGACACAGACAGACAGACACACACATTACTCCTACCTGCCAGGGGGTCGTGCAGTGCAGGAGGCTGCTGGGGCAAGGGCACCTGTGCTGGCGGCCGCTGGGGCAGGTCTGCTGGTGGCCGTTGGGGCAGGTCTGCTGGCGGCCGTTGGGGCAGGTCTGCTGGCGGCCGCTGGGGCAGGTCTGCTGGCGGCCGCTGGGGCAGGTCTGCTGGCGGCCGCTGGGGGACTTGCACTGTCGCCCGCTGGGGGACTTGTACTGGCGGCCGCTGGGGGAGCTGCGCTGGCTCTGCTCTCCCACCCTCGCGCGCTGCTGAATGAGACCGGTGCCGGAATATGACGTCATATTCCGGCACCGGTCTCATTCAGCTGCACGCTGGGAGAGCAGAGCCAGTGCAGCTCCCCCAGCGGCCGCCAGTGCAAGTCCCCCAGCGGCCGACAGTGCAAGTCCCCCAGCGGCCGCCAGCAGACCTGCCCCAGCGGCCGCCAGCAGACCCAGGTGTCTGCCCGGCCGCAAGTGCCGACGGCCCACCGGGAAATTTCCCGGTATCCCGGTGGGCCAGTCCGGCCCTGTATATGACTAGGGTTTCTTTAAGTCTTACAATAGAGGGTTCCTTGTTCCCTATGACAAGAAGGGTTTCAGATACATTTCTCAAAACTACTTGAAGTCCACTAAAGACATAAACGATTGTCCAAGGTTGCTGTATCTCTCATATATGTACTGCTCTTGTTAGTATTAGCAGTAGTGATGTCCCGAACGGTTCGCTGGCGAATAGTTCCTGGCGAACATAGCTTGTTCGCGTTCGCCACGGATGGCGAACATATGCGATGTTCGGTCCGCCCCCTATTCGTCATCATTGAGTAAACTTTGACCCTGTACCTCACAGTCAGCAGACACATTCCAGCCAATCAGCAGAAGAACTCCCTCCCAGACCCTCCCACCTCCTAGACAGCATACAATTTAGATTAATTCTGAAGCTGCATTTTTTTTGTATTATTTTTTTGTGTGTGTGTTTGTGTTTATCATACATTATCCTCCATAGCCAGTAACCTGTGTTTATTATACATTATCCCCCATAGCCAGTAACCTGTGTTTATTATACATTATCCCCCCATAGCCAGTAACCTGTGTTTATTATACATTATCCTCCCATAGCCAGGAACCTGTGTTTATTATACATTATCCTCCCCATAGCCAGTAACCTGTGTTTATTATACATTATCCTCCCATAGCCAGTAACCTGTGTTTATTATACATTATCCTCCCATAGCCAGTAACCTATGTTTATTATACATTATCCTCCAACAACCAGTAACCTGTGTTTATTATACATTATCCTCCCATCGCCAGTAACCTGTGTTTATTATACATTATCCCCCCCATAGCCAGCAACCTGTGTTTATTATACATTATCCCCCCATAGCCAGTAACCTGTGTTTATTATATATTATCCTCCCATAGCCAGTAACCTGTGTTTATTATACATTATCCCTCCATAGCCAGTAACCTGTGTTTATTCTACATTATCTCCCCCATAGCCAGTAACCTGTGTTTATTATACATTATCCTCCTATAGCCAGTAACCTGTGTTTATTATACATTATGCCCCCATAGCCAGTAACCTGTGCTTATTATACAGTATCCTCCCATAGCCAGTAACCTGTGTTTATTATACATTATCCCTCCCATGGCAAGTAACCTGTGTTTATTATACATTATCCCCCCCATAGCCAGTAACCTGTGTTTATTATACGTTATCCCCCATAGTCATTTATCGTTGGACCTAGGCAGCATGATGTCTTAGGCCGGCCCAGAGAGTGAGTGAGTGAGTGAATAATATAATATATATGTTCAGAAACATATTAGTTATATATGTAAATCGGGTTCCTGCAAAGAGGGTGAAAAGGTATTAAAGAAAAACACACTTAATGCATCAAATTTACAAAGCCAAACTTTTAAAAGCTTTCCTCATATCTTTCTCGGGATGAGGAATATATCGGTTGTAGACTGAGGATTTCCATCTGCCCAATCTTTTAATAATATGCACTGGAGTGTCAGTGTTGAAGGAGACCAAAGCTGCCCCTATTCTAAATTAAAGACCCGAGACATGGATACAACCCAATCTTAGGAGTAGTGTTCTGATGTAGAAGATGAATTTAGCCGTGGTCAGAGGGATTCAGTGAGAGTAGTGGTGAAATGTGTGTGGCATGACTGAGTGTGGGTAAGTAAGAGTCAAGTATTTTAACTGGGCACTAGTTCTAGGTGGGATAAAGTGGTATAGTGGATGGATGAGTAGTTTGGTTTGTTTTAGAGGTTTGTAGAGAAAGTATATAGTGATCATGATTTTTAGCGATATCCAATATTTTTAAGGTGGTCTCAAACAAACATAAAATGCTATATAAAATTTGTGGGAATATTTAATAGTCGTGTACAGTAAATCAGAGAGGGCTCAGAATATCGAACCATCGATCGGTAACCTGGATGAAGTAGGGGGTCTATCTGTTTTATTAAATACGCGGTAATATGCTTTCAATGGGATAGGACGTTAGGAAAGGTGTGTGATTGGGATAAGTGGTTGTGGCTGTATTTATACATTAAAAAAATGGGGAGTTTGCGGTTGTGCAAATGGACTGTTTGCGGTTGTTTGCGGTGCGTTAAACGGGGAGTTTGGTCTGTCACTGTGAAGCGGGCGTAACCCTTACACTACCTGATCGATACAACATCATACCTGATGTTTTAAAGCACATTATTCCAAACAATTTAGGAATGTTAGGTGATTTATGCCCTTCATGGATTAAAACCAGACTCTGCATCAACTATGTAATTTTCCATGGGAGTTTTGTCATGGATCCCCCTCCGGCATGCCACAGTCCAGGTGTTAGTCCCCTTGAAACAACTTTTCCATCACTATTGTTGCCAGAAAGAGTCCCTGTGGGTTTTAAAATTTGCCTGCCTATTGAAGTCTATTTCACATTTGCGGAAGTTCACGTTCGCCATTCGCGAACGGAAAATTTTATGTTCGCGACATCACTAATTAGCAGTACTAGAAATATAACAAGACGCATTTCATTTTCTTACACAATATGGTTAGCCAAACAATAGCAGCAACTCGAACCAAATTACTCTTTGAGCATGCTCGGTAAATTTTTTTACTAAGATCTTGTCATTGGTCATGAATGCAGAATGGAACATATATTATTCAATTAACAGTAATGACCACATGCTAGTCGCAAGGTCATGTACATTGCACAAATCGTTATTTAGGCATTATGAAGCGGATACTAAAATAGAAACTATACTCTCTACTGAAGCTCTAATCCATCTTTTTACCATCCGCATCTTGAATCCATGTATACTAAACATGGAGTACACCCTTCAATAGCATATTTTATGTGAATATAGAATGATACCACTTTACATAACATAGTATGGAATTTACAACTAGTGCTAATCAGATTGCTAGGAAATGTATTGATTGTATTTTCTATATATATGTACTATAGCCTTTACCTTGCACAGTGGGAAGAGAGGTTTAAACTCAAGAATAATAATACTGAATTCACTTTTATTGTACTTAACTTAAAGGGCTATTCCAAGCACCATGACCACTTCACTGATTGAAAGTAGTCATGGTGCCTAGAGTCTGTATGTCTAGAATGTAGCAATGAAATGTTGCACATATAGAGATCAACCCCTCTACTGCTGGATGTGTAACTGCACCAGTGTCACTGGGGTGTCAATAGGCAGCCTATTGCTAGAGTTCTGGGCTGACTAATGCCAATTCTGTGTCTGAGAGTGGTCAGCTGATGCTCTCAGCCAATGTATGACTGATAGGATTGGCATCCAGTTCTGCAGCACTGCAGAAATTGGATTCACTTCACAGACAGTCAAATAGGGGATCCAGGGTATGTCTGGACCAGGACAAAGGGCACACCATGCAAAAGGCTGTGGTGATCAGGAGTGTAACAAGAAACCTACCAGCTCTGGAGCAAGAATCTGTTAAGCACCCCTCCCTGCTATAGAGCACAATGTGAATGTAGGCATGTTTTTTGGTATGGAGGATATTTGTGTAAATATTTGTTTATTTGTGTATAATGATGATGTTTGAATGCAGGATTGTTTTTGTGTACACTGTACAATGTTGTTGTTTGAATGTAGAGCTGTGTTTGTTAATACACGTTTGTATGCAATCACCGATATTACACACAAACACATATGCACTGCCACACACACATAAAAAGGTACATTGAAATACACAGAAACACACCTACACTGCCACAGAGATGCCCACAAACAGAATACACACATATTCAATACAAGAGATACACACACAAATCGACACTCATACACGGTTACACTGACACATACTGACATACATAATATGGAAATATGCAATATTATTGTTCATTATCATTAATTATTTAAATACTTTAAACACTTAGGTGCTTACACCATAACGTGTGAATCAAGGCATTCCATGGCATGTGCCTTGTATTATTTCCGTGCCTTTATTTTGTTTATTTACCTTTTTAATATGATTTTCTTATTTGATAGTGCATAACAAGATGATGGTGGTGTTTTTCAATCAATATGCACAAAATAATAACTTATTTTTCTATATCTCAACAGATATTGATGAATGTGCTTTCCAGAACATTTGTGTATTTGGAACCTGTAGTAACCTTCCAGGAATGTTCCGTTGCATCTGTGATGATGGCTATGAACTGGACCGTACTGGCGGAAACTGCACAGGTCTGTAGTTGTCCGGATACCTATCTCTGTAGCTCATATTGGCAACATTACTGTGACTTATCAACAAACATGTGTTTTTTAAATCACTGTCCCAGATTACTGGCTATTTTTTTTTCTGTGCACATGCCCTAAAGAATTGTAGCAGCACCACATTAATCCAAACCACCTGATAATCCTTCACTGCTATGGACTTCTTACTTTTTTGTAGCCCTTGAATGTGTTTCTTGGATTTGATTCTTCTTTAGATTCAACTATTTTTATTTTTCTGATTTTTTTTGTTTTTTATGGTTATGTGGATACAATTAAGTATAATGGCCTTGGCTTTATTTTTTTACTAATCTAGTCTGTGTGCATGCGTTCTACTCTTTCACTTTCTTGAAGGTCTTTCATAAAACCAAGCACAACTAATGTTCTGGTCTACAATTTGTGGGTTTTGGTTGTATTGCCTGTATTATTATTATTATTACTGGTATTTATATAGCGCCAGCATATTCCGTAGTGCTTTACAAAATTATCAAAGGGGGAGATTTAACAATAAATGAGACAATGACAAAGACTTACAGAAACAATAGGTTGAAGAGGGCCCTGCTCAAACGAGCTTACAGTCTAAAGGAGGTGGGGCTTAAACACAACAGGACAGGAGGTAGCAATCAAACAAGGTGGAGTGAAGCAGAGCTGGAGGAGAGAATAGAGTGCTGCCCTTTAGGAGAGAGCAAGAGACAGGTACGTGAGGTAGAGGATTCTCTGGGAGGCCATAACTTTCCTAAAGAGATTGGTTTTGAGGCACTTTTTAAATGATTGAAGACTAGGGGAGAGCTTAATGGTCGTAGGCAGGCTATTCCAAAGGAAAGGCGCCACCCACGAGAAGTCCTGCAAGCGTGAGTTGGCTGTACGGGTGCAAGCAGCGGACAGAAGAAGGTCATGGGCAGAGCGGAGAGACCGAGAAGGGGAAGGGCTAGAATTGGTCAGTGCTTTATAGGTGTGGATAAGTACTATTAGTAGTATTGAATTGACTCGTGTAGGATACAGGAAGCCAATGTAAGGACTGACAGAGGGGAGAGGTGTGAGAGGAGTGACAGGAGAGGAAAATCAGTCTAGCTACAGCATTCATTACAGACTGTAGCGGGGCAATACGACTTGTGGGAAGATCTATTAGGAGAGAGTTACAATAATCCATGCGAGAGATAACTAGAACATGGACAAGCTCGTTAGTAGCATCTTGCGTAAGAAAGGGGCGGATGCAGGCTATGTTTTTAAGGTGGAATCTACAGGATTTGGTAACAGGCTGGATGTGAGGCTCAAATGTGAGGCCAGAATCAAGTATAATGCCAAGACAGCGCGCTTGCAAGGATGGACTGATGTGGGTACCACTAACTTGAAGGGAGAGCAAAGGAGGAAGATCAGTATTAGGAGGAGGAAAGACAAAGAGTTCAGTTTTAGAGACATTGAGTTTCAAAAAGCTGGAGGACATCCTATCAGAGATGGAAGAAAGGCAAGCAGTGACACGTTGCAGGACGGCAGGTCCGTGGAGGAGAGGTATAGCCACCTACAGCCACCTCTTGTTCAGTAGCCTGGGAGAAAGTCTGAAGGGTAGGAAAAGCATGATCCAGGTGTGGATGTGTGGTTGAGAAATAGAGGGGCAAGGTGGTGAGAATTCTTTCCTTAGCTGTTAAATCTTGTTTGTAAAGTAGCATGCAAAGCTATCGGCTGTAAGTTTAGTTTGGGGGATGGCAACAGTAGGGCAAAGAAGGGAGTTAAAGTTATTAAAAAGACACCTTGGATTGCGGGAGCATGAGCTAATGATGGAGGAAAAGTATGACTGTTTGGCAAGGGCAAGGGCTGTGCTGTATGAACTCGGCATTAATTTGTAGTGGAGGAAGTCTGACTGGGTGCGTGACCTCCCCCAGCAGCGTTTAGCAGAATGGGAGCATCTCTGCAGGTAGCATGTTGAGTTAGTGTGCCACTGTTGGGGGCGTGTTCTCCTCAAGCTGCATGTTTGGAGCGGGGCTTCAGCGGCCAGGGCATAGGTGAGGGTAGTTTTATATGAGGACATAGCCAGTAAGGGACAGGAGAAGGTAGGGGTGGATAGAAGTTGGGAATCAAAATTAGCTGATAGCTGCTGGAGGTCAATATCATTCAAATGTCTTCTTGGTTGAGGATGATGTGGTAAGGGGCTATTGAGAGCAAATGATAAGAGTTTGTGATCTGAGAGAGGATTGTTGCAGATATTAGAGATTGTACATTGATGAGAAAAAAATAAGTACATGAGGTGTTTTCTTATGCTCAAAACAGTGCATCATAACAAATGTTTACATGTATTTAATGGTTTGTGGTGGACTTATTTTATATTAAAGGATATAATATTTTCAGGGAGGCTAGTAGTACAGTCACCTCTAATAGACGTAGCAAGCATGCTCAACGCATAATGGCACCTGCTCTCCACACGATATAATAATTCTTAGATGCATAACATCTGTCTGCATTAATTATTGGTTTATTCAGTAAACAGTGCAACACTGAGACCAGCTTTAAAATGTTTCCAATTGAGCCAAGTTGGCATTTGTGTACTAAATTTAGCTTGACTTTACATGCAGTTTAGATATGCTCAAAACTATCGGTAAAAGGGATTTAAGATGAAGAAATTAATCAGCTTAAACTCACTTGGCACACTTGTCATTTACTGTATACTATAGATTTTTGTTAATTTATGACTAAACACTTATTTTTATCAGAATTTCAAAAATGAGTGTTGCTAATAATACAAATATTCCAGAATGCAACACCAAACGAAAGGCACACTTTATTGATGTATCTATTGCTCTGTTTTCTGAATCCTAGATTAGATTTGGGCAAATAGTAATATGATTTCTACTTTTATTGTTTTATAGATGTTGATGAATGTGCAGATCCAATTAATTGTGTAAATGGCTTCTGCATCAATTCACCAGGAAGATATGAGTGCAACTGCCCACCGGACTTCCAACTGAACCCAACTGGAGTTGGCTGTGTGGGTAAGGTACCATTACATGTCAAAGGCATTAATTATTTATAAGTTCTAAGTGACATATTTTATTGAATTAGGATTCTAAATATTATAATGGTATAATGTCACATGTTGTGAAATAATCTTTCTTTTTCAACAGCATAGACAAAAACTAGTTAATGGTGCACTGCATATGTTTCTGAACTGTACTTCCTAGGTAGTTCACAAATGGTTTCAATGCCAAGTTTAAGCATCACTGGCATAGACAATATTCCAGAGAAAACATGATGGTAAATGAGATAGAGTTTGGCAAATGCTTGGAGCACTGTTATAAAGTATAAAGAAGGAGGAAAAAATAATTGCTATTTTAAGTAACTATACACACCTGTTCTTATTTAACTAGGCAGTCTGCATTGCCACGAGTTTCAAAAATCTTCCAACACTTGAGGAATGAAACTGTAAGAAGTTTATTTAACTACCTCTATACAGCTTTGCAGTATTTATGGGCATGTTTCGCCAACTCTATTTTTTCAAGAAAATATTTCTTTTATAACAGCTGACCCCCTCAAGCCATCCAAATGTCATAGATTTTTCACAGTTGGCACTAATTTATGGATTACATTTAATGAGAGCATTGTTCAGACACTACACTGACTTGGAATCAAAATATAGCAAATAATATGTGATTATTTTTAGTTGTATTTGTACATTTCAATCGCCTCTGCAGTATAGCTGAAACGTACACCTATTTGTTTAGAATGACTTAATATTAAATATCATTTCATTTTGAATTGCTTTTATTTAAAAGCACTGCACTGCCCCCATCACACACACACTGCCACCCACATACACACACTGTCCCCTCACACACACTGCCCCTCCCACACGCTCCACTCTTCACACACACAGCACCTCTTACACACACAGCACCTTTCACACACACATCACCTCTAACATACACTGTGCACCCCTAACACCCTTCACATTGCTCACAAACACACACACAAAGTGCACCCCTCACACACTGCCCCCCCTCACACACACACTGCACCTCAGAAACACACTGCACCCCTCACTACATGCACCACATAGAAATATAACCAGTGCAAATCAAACCTTCCTGAACTTACTAAGACAACATCTTGTCATCCCAAAGCTCATCCAAAGTACTTTCTTCCACACTGGCAAATCCATGCATTGACCTATTTTCTATAAAACACATTTCAATATTCTTCCCCTACACTTTCATTTAGGTTAACCCCTTAAGGACCAAACTTCTGGAATAAAAGGGAATCATGACATGTCACACACGTCATGTGTCCTTAAGGGGTTAAACGACTCTTGACTTTCTTCCCTTACACTACAGATTACTCAAACATAACCAATCCAACATTTCCATAATAAACCAGACAAATGACCTTTGCATTAATTTACAGATACAAGAGTTGGCAATTGTTATCTAAACCATGGACCTCGTGGCGATGGAACAATATCTTGCAGTACTGAGATTGGAGTTGGTGTCAGTCGATCTTCATGCTGCTGTTCCCTTGGAAAGGCTTGGGGAAACCCATGTGAAATCTGCCCCCCGGTTAACAGCTGTAAGACCTTTTGTTTTTTTGTATCGATACTCATGGTTCAGTACTACGTATCAGAATTGATACTTAATAGTCTCATCTTCTAATTAGAAAACATTCTTATTTTATAAGCTAGGGTGATCTAAACAAGCACATACACCAAAACTCATGTATCCTACCAACAGTAAATAATGTCGCCACATAGGCATATAGAGTATACATATAAACTTTCTAACTTAAGTAAATCTTCTTACATATAAAGGTCTAGTGATTGACCAATATACAATTATTGATTATACAAGTGCAATTGTGTCGAGTCCAGATCACTATATTAGCACAGGTTGATAAAGGAAAATAGTGGCAGTGGCCTTATTAAAGTTGTAAATGGCCAGCACTAAAGTTAATATATCTTCTAACTATAACACCACTGCTAAACTAACCCATGATAATTATGACATTCTAGAACACCCTTTTTTCAAGTTTAGACTTTTCACCTTTCTTTAGACATTTAACTCCCCCTCCCCCCATAATAACAAGATCATTAATTTCACCAGACTTACTTAAATTTAGATTTAATAAATTCCATCATTAGACTGGCAGATCAATTATATATAGCTAGATAGTGATATTAAGAAGCAGGAATAAGTACTATACATATTCAGTTTTTCTTTGAGCAGGTTATGCAGTTATAGTTAAATATGTTTAATGTAAATATTTGATACACTGCTTACTTCTTGTATCAAATGATTACATTTCAACTCTTCAGATTTCCATATTATGCATTCAATAGAAGTTAAGAGATTTAAAAAAAAGAAAAATCAGAAATTTGACTCTTATTAATATGTGTGATATGTCATTTAATATATTTAATAAATATGTATTCCATACTTCTATATTCCTGTATTCCTTTTATTCTTATCTGCAATACTAAATTATTGAATATGCTCAATTCAGCATGTTTTGTTCTTATACTTTCCATTTTCAGCTGAATATAACACATTGTGCCCGGGAGGAGAAGGATTCAGGCCTAACCCAATTACCATTATATTAGAAGGTGAGCATTTTATAATAGAGATATCTCATATTGCATGGCAGTGTTGTCAAACATTTTGTGGGCACTGATAGACTGGTATTTCAAATATAACTTCCAAACACTTCTGCCAAGATCCATAAAGAGAGATGACTGTCACATAAGTAAAGATTTGTACTGGCACTTAACAATCTAAATGTCATGGGTGTGGATGACACATTGAAATGTGTGTCAGCAATGACAGAAAGTTACTACAGCTCTTTAAAAGACCACTCTAGGCACCCAGACCACTTCAGCTTAATTAAGTGGTCTGGGTGCCTGGTCCCTCTAGGATTAACCCTTTTCAGTTTCAGAGAAACTGCTATGTTTATACTGAGGGTTAATCCAGCCTCCAGATCCTCTAGTGGCTCTAGAGGCGCTTGCGTGCTTCTCACTGTGAAAATCACAGTGAGAAGACACCAGCGTCCGTAGGAAAGCATTGTAAATGCTTTCCTATGCGACCGGCTGAATGCGCGCGTGGCTCCTGCCGCGCATGAGCATTCAGCCGATGACGTCGCGAGGAAGGAGGAGAGGAGGAGGAAAGCTCCCCGCCCAGCGCTGGAGAAAGGTAAGTGTTTAACCCCTTCCTTCCGGCGGGAGGGGGTCCCTGAGGGTGGGGGCACCCTCAGGGCACTATAGTGCCATGAAAACGAGTATGTTTTCCTGGCACTATAGTGGTCCTTTAAGTCCATTGTCTAAGACTGTTCGTAGTTTACATTTTATGATTGGAATATTTTCAACTAACAACAATTGCTTTGTGTAAGTGAAAAACTTTTGTGGTTAGTATTGGAAAGCAAGGAAGACATAAAGAAGAAACTAAGCTCAAATATTCCAATTGTTCCACTAGTGTGCCTGCCTGCTCTGTAAACAATTTTGGTACATTCACTTTTAATGTTTTCTTAAGAGATTCTGCAATATGATGCCAGATGGAACTTACAGTATAAGTTCTTGCGTAAATTGTGTAAAATGTTCTTCAGTTGTCTTCATGATGTAACTTCCTACTCCAGGATCAGACCTAATGCTTTCATTTTCTAGAGTATACTTCTTGGATTTGCAGTAGCAACCCATCACATCTCACCCCAATGTAGCATTTGAGGTTTATTTGTTTGTTTGTTTTTTGTTTTAGCCTATGTGGTCTAAAATGTAATTTTCAAATTTGATTAATCATTTTTGAAAACCACAGACTTATTTAACTTTTTTTTTTTTTTTTAGGAAAGCGGATTTTAAATTATAAAATGGCACAATATTGTGAAACTTTAAATCTGAAATAAAATTAAAACAGTGTGCATTAAATTCTCTTACGTAATTGTTTTATTCTGGGTTTCCACTAAAGGGACACTTTGGTGGACACATCCTTTCATCTAGACTGTAATTTCCCACAAGCGTGGGGCTTCAGCCCATCCTGTGTTTGTTTGTCACATTTTGTACTATCTCCTAATTATATTGTACGTTTGTCTTTTTACTTGTACCAATTGGGCCCATTGACAGCGTTGTGAAATGTGATGGCACTTTATAAATAAATTATAATGATTATAATAATAACCCTTTTGGTTGGCAGTGTAAAAGGTAATGTTTATATTTTGCCAAGAACACACCTCCAGTGGCAATCAGTCTTAAAATGTAATATCTTCGCATTCAGCGCTATCACGCACAGCATGATGATGCAGAACAGTGGTCTTGCTTCTCAAAGAAAAGCTTTGGATACAGTGATTCTCTATGAGGCGATTGCCAACCATGTTCCAAAGATCCTGAGTATTTCTCTACTGGGAAATGTTGGATTGGAATGCAGATTATTAATCATTAGTCATAATGTCGGAGAGAGTCCCATTAACCCCTTAAGGACACATGACATGTGTGACATGTCATGATTCCCTTTTATTCCAGAAGCTTGGTCCTTAAGGGGTTAAGGGAGAAGCAGATGCTTTTCTATAATTTTTCTTTTTTTTTTTTCATATCAAGGAGCAAAGTAAAAACCAGTACATTAAAAAGAAATAACATTATAGTGTCTCTGTAACTGTTAGTAACTTTTTGAATAATGTTATAAAGTACCTTAGAATGTTCCTTTAAATGCGAATATTTTAAGTAATTTTGTAGTGATCTTAAGAGGAAGGTTTTACTGTGATTTGGTAGCATTTTGACCAACAATTTGATCTAATATTTCTTAACAATCAATAATGATCTTTTTAAGGGTACGGTGTGAAGTTTACATTTATTTAGCAATTGTCAACATCGGATATAGTTTTCTATGCAAACATACTAAACTATGATATTGCTGTTTAAACATTTTAGATATCGATGAGTGCCAGGAGTTACCAGGTCTATGTCAAGGTGGTAACTGCATTAACACCTTTGGAAGTTTCCAGTGTGAGTGTCCACAAGGCTATTACCTTAGTGAGGAAACCCGCATCTGTGAAGGTGAGTGGACTTACATCAGAAGAACAAGCATGATTACTTTACATCTTTGTGTTGATAATTTTCAGTTGTTTCCTGTATTGATGTGATTTATTTTTTTTTGTTCTAGATATAGATGAATGTGTTACACATCTGGGAGTCTGTGGACCAGGGACATGTTACAATACATTAGGCAACTACACCTGCATATGCCCTCCAGAATACATGCAAGTTAATGGTGGCCACAACTGCATGGGTATGTATACACTAGCAAAATATGGATAGTATAGGCAGGAATTGTTTAGGTGTAATATTGTTACAAATATTTTTTCCTAAATGATTTCCATTCTCCATTATCCTACCTTTTACTAAAAATTTATGTTAATATATAATGAGTGATAGTTCAGAGCACTAAATATGTGACATCTAGGAATTAACTGATTTAGAATTTAATTTTGTTCATTTTCATTACTTTTTTAATAAAAGGATCTAAAGTAAGCTTTTGACAAATGCTAAAATAGCTAATATGTAGGCATTCATACAAATGGTAAATTTGCTAAAGAATATTGGGAAAACCAGAAAATCAACAGCTTCAACTTGGCTGAGTTGGAGGGGATTTGTTTTTAAAATTGTTGGTATTACTTAAAGAGGCTCTGTCACCTCTTTACACTTTAGAATAATTTCCTAAAGATGATATAATCTGCATGTTGATAGTGTTGGAATTGCATTGTAAGATGTCAAAGTAGAGACAACTCCCAGGGTCGATCTTTTTTCTGGCTCGAGGGTTGCTCATTTTGGAAGAATATTACTCGAGCATAATGTATTGTGGCCAGTCACTTCAAACAGTGTCCGCTGTTTAACATAGTTCTCTGTAGAGCACCTTTCCCCTCATCGTCAGGTATTTAACATGAGGTTACCTAAATAGACGGACAGATCCAACGTACTCCTACATCAGCACAGCATTTCATGCATTTCACACTACATTGTGTAAAACATTGTTGCTACGAAGTACTGAGAATGTGGAGAAATGTAAGTGGGGAGAGGTTTGGAAGATTCACTGATCACTGATCCTTTTAGGTCTAAAATAGTCTTTTCTCCTATCATTATGGTGTTTTCTTAATCCTACTTGCTTCCAGAACATGATTTTCAGTGCCAGGTGTTCAAACTGAACATACAGGGCTGGATTATCCTAGAAGAGTAAGGATTTAATCTGCTTACTCAATAGCTATTTTCTTAAATACTTTAAGTACGGAATCACTATTCAGTAAGTAGAGTAAACACTTCCTCTGCTACCTGAACCAGCCCATAGTCTTTTATCTGATGTCTGTCTAATTGTATAATATAACCATTGGAGCTTATGAGATAGTTGAGGTTCTAGTTCCTTTGTTAAATGAGCAACAGAATAGAGAGGTACTTTCTCATCATTGTATTTTTCATAACAAAAACGTATTAATGTATTGTAGATATGAGAAAGAGTTACTGCTACAGAACGTATAACGGAACATCATGTGATAACGAACTTCCCTTTAACGTAACAAAAAAGATGTGCTGTTGCACATATAACATTGGAAAAGCCTGGAGCAAACCTTGTGAGCCATGCCCAATTCCTGGAACAGGTAAAAGGAATTTGTTATTTTTTTAGTTTATTTTTTTTTCCTGAGAGCTGAAAAATACAATATTTTAAATATGTATATTCACCATTAGTTTCGCTGCTTCCTATTTTTTACTGAATGTTTTTGAAATAAAATATAACATTTATGTACACCTGTCCAAACCTTAACCCTATTAAAGTTTATTAATTTTTTAAAACCAAAACACAATAGTTGTTACAATTGCAAACAGAGCTAGTTGTAGAGTAATAATATGCGAGCATAGCAATGCTTCTTTCAATGTTATATTATTTGGAATTAATTAATTCATGGTTTTAGACCTCTGTTATGATGTATATGTAGACCCATGTTTGTACAGTGGTGCAAAAATAATAAGCCTAACAAATACTACCTTAAAGAAACACTCCAAGCTCTGTAACCGCTACAGTGATCCACGGGTGCCACCAAACAGAGTGTTTCTGGTCCTCTGTTGGAATTAGTGAAGGTATGGAGCAGCACCCAGTGGACTCCAGATAAGAAGTCAAAATGTTCTAAAATAGCAGGAAAGGGCATTGTCTACTTTCATGGGTTTGGTATCATATATTTCACAAATAATTTGGATCATGGCAAAAATTTTGCATTCAATAAGCCCTCATTGAGGCTTAACATTGGCACCAATCTCAGCAGTTGAGATGGAGCTTGAGTGATATTCAAAGATTTACTATTTAAGGATATTTATCAAAGTGTAAAATTATAACAAATGTAAAGTGGTAAATGCGCGGCAAATACCATGGATGGTATTGAAACCAACAGGCACATTCCAATTGTAATTTCTCCTTTTTACATCTTTGCACAGCTTTGCAGAACATAACACTGCAGGAGATGTCATTGAAACTCAGATGTAAATAATTAATTTTTGAACTGCTAGAGGAATTGGCAAAAAAGATGATCACCTCATCCAGTTCACTATCACTATCTATTATCTAATGAGCGCTTCATATCATATACTTCACTTAATTCCATTTTTCTATGCAATTAGAATCCTTACAAAGAATTGATGATGGAAGCAGAATAACTTGTCTCGACAGCATGCTAAGCTGCATATCACAAGATGTACATCATGATGTACATCAAGTTAAGCCATCAATTTTTGGGGGGGATATGCTTTTCAAATTATGTAATATTTTTGCATATACTTTTAAAATGATTTAAAAAAAAAAAAAAAAAAAAAAAATTATAATATTTTAAATATATCAAAATTTTCAAAATATATTTAAAAAAATATGAAATAATTTTAAAAGTATATCCAAAAATATTAAATAATTTGAAAAGCTTATCCAACAATATTAAATTGAGGCCTAAATCATAATCGTAATCTGTGTTGACAGCGCCCTGTTTGGGTAAGTGCTGTATGAGTGAAGAAGGTGGGACAAAGAAGATATATAACTTGTTTACTACTGTGTGTGTGTGTGTATATATATATATATATATATATATATCCAAGAAATACCGGCACTCCAGGAATTCTCAATAATATAAGTTTTCTTTATTCAGTTCAGGACGTCAACGTTTCAGCTCCTCATGGAGCTTTCATCAGGACGTCCTGATGAAAGCTCCATGAGGAGCTGAAACGTTGACGTCCTGAACTGAATAAAGAAAACTTATATTATTGAGAATTCCTGGAGTGCCGGTATTTCTTGGATATATTATTTTTGCTACCAGAGCACCAGGTACCAATCTATTGTTTTGTTGGAGTGCAAGAATTTTTCCCGTTTTTATATATATATATATATATATATATATATATATATATATATATATATAGACGAGAAAGGAGACAGGAGCACTCACTTGGATTTTCAAAAAAATTGTATTTCAATCAATCACCTCCACATCAACGTTTCGACCCTTCAGGGTCTTTATCTTTGATAAAGACCCTGAAGGGTCGAAACGTTGATGTGGAGGTGATTGATTGAAATACAATTTTTTTGAAAATCCAAGTGAGTGCTCCTGTCTCCTTTCTCGTCTATATTTTGCTGGGAAGCACCCGGGTAAAGTCGCATTGTAAACATTGGAGGTTGAGTGCCAGAGTCTGGACAGTTTTATATATATATATATATATATATATATATATATATATATATATATATATATATATATAAAGAGTTTATTCTCCAACTTTAATAGTGGTAAAGTGGTACAATTAAAGAAAATTGAAGTAATTTGTAAGAATGCATTTATTGTTCAGCAACAGGCATTTATACTATTAACCATTATAGCATTCTAGCTCCCCTCTAATTTCCATCCACAGCAATGGAATGTTTTAGTTAATGATCATTATTTCCATTTGGTTAATGTAAACACATATATTGAATTTATTAACATGCCATAGCAATGACTACGTAGTTGGCAATGAAATGGAAGCTGCAGGATGCTCTTGTAATAATCGTTACAAATTGAAACATCTTTCCCCATGGGAATTATATTCTTTGAAAACAAGCTTTACGCAACTTAGATTAAAACACAGGTCTGTAATTATGTTAAACGGTTTTGTAACTAATTGTACTATGTCAGCGGGTAGTAGAGGAATTTTGTCAAAGTTATTTGGTACAGAGAGGAAAAAGCCTGCCAATTTTATGAAGGAAATTTGTCGACTTCTTCCAAGCAAAGCCAGCAAGAGCCTGGAAATATTTTACATGTGAATTGAAGTCAAAACTTATGTTCAATGTCCTAGACACTACTTCATTCTATATGAAGGTTTTAAGAGAAATTTTTTCCAAGGAAAATGTATAATGCAAACAATAGACACTATTCAACGGATAAATAATACCTCACTAACCATAGTTACAAATCCAAACATTTCACTTTATGTAGCAGTCCAGCAATAGCCATCATCCTGGTGACTGATGGGGAGGGATCTTTTCACAAAACTTGCTTTAGAATTGGTAGATGTTAGAAAATTGGGCGAATTTTCAGGAAATTACCATTAACGGATTCCAATCTGTAGACATGTTTGAATTCTCCACCTATGAACTTCAAAGATCGTTTAGTGGAATTACTTCTCTCCAGTTTCTAGATACATGTATTGGAAACCTCCTGCTTGAAACAGAACTAGGAAGAAGTTGGGTATTAATTCACATCTGCAGTGTAAACAAACCTGCAAAACTTAACTATAAGCAACACTCATTCATACCCTGGTCCACGACCTGTGCCTCCACACAGCTAACAGGTTAACCCCATTGTTTCTGGGGGTTCTGCTATTCTGTGAATAGAATCCTAAGTGAGGTTAGGAAACTGGACTTGTACATACTAATAGCTTTGTAATATCTTGTAGATTAATAATATTATGAATTAACAATCTACTGTTGCAAACAGATTGCATGTGCTATTTTATGAGGATATTGGCATTGATGTAATATCTTTGGGTATGTTTATTAAATTATTAAATATTTTTGAATAAGCTTTTCAAATGATTTAAGGTATACATAGTCACAAAACATGTGTTTATAATAAACCAAAGAATATTGATTATATATGTTGTGTTTTCATTGTATGTGACTTTTGTACTTATTCACATTATTTGACTTCAGTGGTATAGCAAATAGCATTATTTCATCATCATCGTCAACAGTCAGTGAAATGTGTATGATTTAGGCCAAGTATAAATGAATTCTGTTAAGTTTTTCTAAGAAATAATAATAATAATAATAATAATAATAAATATTTCCCTTCCCTTAACATCTTAAGGACCAAACTTCTGGAATAAAAGGGAATCATGACATGTGACACATGTCAGGTGTCCTTAAGGGGGTTAAAAAAATAAACAAAATATAACTTTCTGAAATTGATGAAAAACACAAGACACCAATATTCACAACCCTCTATCTATTACCTTGGACTGTTCTGATGGTCTTGTGTAAACCTTCAAACAAACAAACAAAAAAAATAAACAACCCAAAAAACATAGCAGATGAACAACCTGCCATACATGCAAAATAAAGTGAAGATGATTAGGGGGTTCTAGCTGACAAGTGATTGGTCTGGTTATGTGAGATAACAAAACAAGATTTATCTCTGCTAGCCTAGTCATACAAGCTTCAATTTGTTTGTTTTCTGTGTAAGACAATACTTTTTTTTTTAAATCTTTATAATTTCTTAAAACATTTTGTGTATTATTCAAGAGCTTGACGCAAGGACCTACATATGCTTATATGAACATATTCTAAACAAGAAAGCATGTTTCTATTTTATCATGTATAATGCACAGATTAACAATTTGTTGAAACATTAATTTATTATCCTTCCTTTAAAGGTGATTTCAAAAATCTCTGTGGCTCTATCCCTGGATTTACATTTGACATACACACTGGCAAGGCTGTCGGTAAGATGATTATGTTAGAAAATATTTGGTCATTGAAGTTGGCTATGTAACATCAATCCAAGGATGTTTGGTTTATATATAGCATGCTTCTAATGTAAAATATATATTGAAAAAAATAGTAAAATATATCAGTGAAGTATGAGTATTTAAAGATATATCTTCAAATATATTTTAATATTTTACTACTGCTTAAAAGGTAGCAGATGACAGATTGGAATTTACTTATGTGTTGTTGGAGAATATTCCCAACCTACCTTTTTAGGGAGACACAAAATAAAAAAATGAACAGCGCACTATAACACAGTGATAATATACCACAAAATAAAATAATGTAAACATATCACACTCACATTTAAAGGAGTCTGTGAGAAAAATGTGTAATATGTAGGTTATCCCAGTGAGGTATTTTGATAGTAGTTTTTCCTTCAAAGCAAAAATAGAAGAAATGCACCACTTGTGAGCTAACGTAACAATATTTATTAACAACAAAAACATGAAACCTTACATTCATGTTTGCTGGGTGCCATAAAACAAGTCCACACAGGTAGGTTCCAATAGCACAAAGCATTTCAATGCAGGATGATTTTTTTTGTTTTTGCTTTTATTTTTAGGTAGTTTATGTGCTAAAAAATGCATGTGTCTTTCAGTTGTAAATTGCACTAGTGAAATATAATATGAGAAACAACTATAATAAATTCAACCAGATTGAATATAGTGATAAAAATACTGAATAAGAATGAGCCATATCATCATGATGGATTCTGTAGAAAGTGCCAACATATTTCTAATTGCCATAAACAGTTGAGTAAATTAAACAGATATGCCCCCATGTAATGATAGAAAACATATAGCAAAGCAAACAAAACATTTCTTTTTCGGAACATTGACACAGACCGTTTGGGAGTTCCCAGTTTGAGAGAGACGAGGAATGTGTATTTTAGCCCTAAGTGATTTTTTTTTTTTTTTTTTTTGGAAGAGAATAACTTTTAGAGAATGTTTAAGGTTTTGGAAATTTGGAACATAAAATATATATTTTTTCTTAAATATTTTCTACAGGTGAAAATGTTATAATTTGGCATTCACCCTATGTACTGCTATGTGACTGTTAGCAACTGTGTTCTTTATCATTTTTAGACATTGACGAGTGCAAAGAGATCCCTGGTATATGCGCAAATGGTGTTTGCATCAATCAAATTGGCAGCTTCCGCTGTGAATGCCCAACTGGATTCAGCTATAATGACCTGCTGTTGGTCTGTGAAGGTAAAAGGAAACAAAATAGACACCATTTTTAAAAGTACTGTGGTTCAATAGGTTCAATAAATTACATTATTAGTGCGTATGCCAAATTCCAACTTTGGTTTTCAGTAAGTTCTTTACCAATTAAAACAAGGGTTCTTATGGAAACTTGTTCTATTCCGGATGTTTCAGGGTCATTTAGGGATAACTTGAAACAAAATGTGCTTTGTCTAAAGAGTTCTTTCTAAATCTCAGAGCTACGTTATACAAAATATGATTACTACCATTTCCACAAGCACCTATAATTATACTTATAAAGTAGGATTTCTGTTTTTGCCAATGTTTTATTAAAAGATTTATATTTTTACTGCATATTTCACACCGTTCTGGCTGTGACTGTGAATTGTGTCTAAAGTGTTTGTACCCATGTAAAAAAATACCAAATTGTATATTAAAGGATTACTCAAACAACCATAACAACTTTGTATCACTGGAAAGGTCATATTTTGGAGAGTACCTTGCATTGTAACATACAACTGCAGCAATTAGAAAAATGTGACTCTCTATAAAATGACAGAAGAACAAAGAAAACGCAGAGACAAAGAAAGCAGAACAGTATAGTAGCATAACACCAATCCTTAGAAGTGGCGAGATTGGCGAAATGCCTGCAAAAGTAATAATAAACTGGAACAAGCGAGGTCAAGGGAGAATATAGAATCAACAACGAGAGTAGATAAACCAAGGTCAGGATTAAGAAAAACAGCAGACTTAGATTGTAACCTAAAAGTTAAAAAAAAAGTTCTATATAAATACTGTATAAATCCACTCTCACGTAACTAATGCCCATAACAAGGCACAGACAAGAGCATCGTCTGGGCTTAAATAGTGATAAACAAAAGCTTATATGCTAGCTTTAATGAAGAAATAGCACAAGGTGCAAGAACACAGTTCCTGGAATGACACAACTACTGTGTTATATGAACCAAAGAAGTGACAGGTAGTGATGCAGTCTACATAATGCATGACACCAAATTGACACATGGCATCTAGTGATGGCGCGAACATAAAATTTTCTGTTCACGAACGGCGAACGCAAACTTCTGCAAATGTTCGCGAACGGGTGAACCGGGCGACCCGCCATAGACTTCAATAGGCAGGCGAATTTTAAAACCCGCAGGGACTCTTTCTGGCCACAATAGTGATGGAAAAGTTGTTTCAAGGGGACTAACACCTGGACTGTGGCATGCCGGAGAAGGATCCATGGCAAAACTCCCATGGAAAATTACATAGTTGATGCAGAGTCTGGTTTTAATCCATAAAGGGCATAAATCACCTAACATTCCTAAATTGTTTGGAATAACGTGCTTTAAAACATCAGGTATGATGTTGTATTGATCAGGTAGTGAAAGGGTTACGCCCGCTTCACAGTGACAGACCAAACTCCCCGTTTAACGCACCGCAAACAACCGCAAACAGTACATTTGCACAACCGCAAACTCCCCATTTGCACAAGGTTGGATACCAAGCTAGCCATGTCCCATTCCTTGTCCTCACTGATGTCATTGAAGGTCTCTTCCTCCACCCAGCCACGTACAACACCAAGGGTCCCCGAAAGGTGACAACAAGCCCCCTGTATTTTTTTTTTAAATGTACACTACTGTTACACCAGATATGAGTTGCACTGGTGTGACACTGTGCCCTGGCAGGCCCTGAAACGCACACGTGTGAAGGAAACTGACTGCTATTATTTCACAGTCAAATTTCTAGGTTTTTTTTTTTTTTAATGTACACTACTGTTACACCAGATATGAGTTGCACTGGTGTGACACTGTGCCCTGGCAGGCCCTGAAATGCACACATGTGAAGGAAACTGACTGCTATTATATTACAGTCAAAAAAGTTTTTTTTTTTTTTTAAATGCAAGCTATTGTGACACCAGATATGAGTGGTGGCACTGGGCAAGTGGGCACAGTATACGCTGTGAGCCTGACACACACGCTGGCAGGCAGGCAACTGCAAATAGATTACACAGGAAAAAAAATGCAGACTGATGTCCTAGCCCTAAAAAGGGCTTTTTGGGGTGATGTCCTTACAGCAGAGATCAGATGAGTCCTTCAGGACTGTAGTGGACACTGAATACACTAGCCTAGCTATCGATTTCTCTATTAAGTTAGCAGCAGCTACACTGTCCCTCCTCTCACTAAGAATGCAGCTTCCGGGGGGCGGGGCCTAGCTGTCATGGAGGAAAGATGTGTGAGCTCCCTCTATATCTCACTTTAAGCAGCTATCAACAAGCGAATTTCACCCCAGAAGGGGATATCCCAGCAATGTTGCTCCTACCTGACTGACCCGACATGCTTAATAGCGGTCAGCAACTCGACAGAGTCTTACTTACCACCGCGTTGCAAGTGTGGCCTGGTGCTCACCGGGCGGAAGAGGCGGACAATCTCCCGATCCTGGGATGACCAGGAGCAGCTACTTCCCGGCAAGAGCTCCGTTACCCCCCCCCTCGGACCGGTGGGGGTTATCCCGGTCCACCCCTGAGAAGCTGTCTGGAGCTAATGGATGCACAGAGCACAGCCGCCCAGGCTGACATACTCATCTGCGACTCTCCCAATATGGCGGCAGCCGCGTGTCCTCCTGGTACCAGCAAAGCATGGCAGGATATTGAGTCTAAGCTGGACAGACTCTTTAATCAATTTTGGAAGCAAATAACAAGCAGGAAGCCCCAACAAGCTCCACCACAGCCCCAACAAGCTCCACCACAGCTAAGCGAAGCAGTCCCCATTACAATTCCCCAACGCAAAAGGTGTCGAAGACGGGACCGGAGGCACAAACAGAAATGCAGTGCCTGCCCACGTCAAGCACTCGCCCCCACCTTAAGCCACCACAATCCCGCACCGAGCGTGAAGCACCACCGGGACAGATCTGACCACCCGACAAAACAAGCTTCCACCACCTCAAGCCGCGAACCCGGCACTCAGCCAGAGACTTGCCTTTGTTGTTCCAGGTATCAGGGACTTCCAGGGTCTGCACCTGGCACCCAGAAGGGATCGGATGAGCACAAGCAGTAAACAGCAGCCTGCCAAGCATGTCCCACTATAGCCGATCCTCCACACCATGCCTTTGATCACATGAACTGCTCTCTGCACATTAACTAATCGTAAAGTAGCAAGCGTTTAAACGTGTCATTATTTCACCTCCTAAAGAGTTTATTGTCGTAGTTCCTTACATGCCTTTACCTTAACCGTTCATGTATTATGTTATTCACTAGTCTCATCTCATGGGGCGACTCACACTTGATTTATAACTAGTGGTGGAGCTGCTGATATAAATACACAGTTGATAACGTGCAAGCTACACCCTAAACATGACAGCCATCTTTCACAACAATGTACTACTATATACTCATAACCTCAGTGCAACTAGCCATGATATACGCACATTCAGCCTAGCATGCTCAAATATAACACACTTCTGTCTAAAAAAATAAATACAAAAAAATACAAAAAAAATAAGAAAAAAAAGAATGCAGCTTCCGAATGAATCTAAAATGGATGCTGTCCAGGAGGTGGGAGGGTCTGGGAGGGAGGGTCTGCTGCTGATTGGCTGGAATGTGTCTGCTGACTGTGAGGTACAGGGTCAAAGTTTACTCAATGATGACGAATAGGGGGCGGACCGAACATCGCATATGTTCGCCGTCCGTGGCGATTGCGAACAAGCTATGTTCGCCAGGAACTATTCACCAGCGAACCACTAATGGCATCACAGCATGGGCCGAACCAGAGTCGGGAAGAAGCAGAAGTTATAGCTAATGTGGGAGAGATAAACATTTATCCCACAAACACCTGTGGGACAGGGGCTTATTTTTTTTATAATTTTTTTTTTATAAGGGTTTACATTTGAGGCTATAAAGCCTACTTTGGGATCTGCTCATTGGAAAAATGTAATGGGGCCAATATATAAATACTATTTGAAATTACCTCCACAAACGTTCATTGATTTTAAAAGTAAGTAGCCAAGGGTATGGCACAAGAGACATGTCATGCAACAGTATATAGCTCTGCCATAATTGTGGTAATACATTTTTATGTATTTTTCACACACATACAAAGTATCATGTACACCGCGTTTGTACAATAAAATAATTAGAGTCTCGGAAAAGTGACACAGGCGGCATTCACAAGAGATGATTTGAACTAAATATGTTGTTTTTGTTAAAGTATAAGCAACAACCTTATTGTATTTTGGTGTAAGCATAAATTATATGTGTGCAATAACCAAAAAATATTTTTTAACATTTCAGACATTGATGAGTGCAACAGTGGGGATTATTTTTGCCAGAGAAATGCTGATTGTATCAACAGCCCCGGTACTTATCGCTGTGAATGTTCTGCTGGCTTCAAGCTTTTACCAAATGGTGCTTGCATAGGTAAGAGGCAACTGGACATATTCCATGATTTAATAAAGTATTCGTGTCAGTGTTTTATTTAATGTGTAATATTACATTTATCTTTATTTTACACTTTATTCTATAAAAAAAAGCACTGATGTCTAAATCTTAAGTAAAAATAAAAAATAAAATAAAAGATTCAATGGAATAATGTATACATACAGATGTAGAATTTCATTCTACCTTAAAAAAAAGTTCCCTAGAAAACATGTGGCTTATGTTACCCTTTAAAAATACTAGCATTTGCTGAGACATTAAAATCTAGGAATAGCATCTTTATTATCAAATGAACTAGAAAAGTTATAGTTCAATGATAACATTACTAGATTAGTTAAAGCTCCAGCAATTGATTTTGGAATATTTGGGAACATTGGTACTACATATTAATAACATTCTTCCTTTCTTAGTCTCAAGAATAATGTTTGCTTTACTTTACTTGTTTCCTTATCTCAGTCGAGATAGTTAATTCCCCATGACTGACAAAATTATCTTTGGTTTCCCATATTCCATTTAACAAAGCTCTGTTAATCGCTTCTAGTGCAAGAAAGCAAATATATATATATATATATATATATTTGTTAACTGGAATTCAGAAAATCAAAGTTCATTTTGTCATTTATGGGGAATTAGGCATCCCGACTGCGTTATATTTTATATATATATATAGTACAAGTGTGCGATATATTATTTCATTGTTTAAGGAACAAAGGCTCAATTAACTATAATTTTAAAAAATGCGTACCTAAATGTACTCAGTCCGGATGATTATCCCCCAGAGGGAAACACATCTGCAGGTTGAAAGTGTTGCTTCTTGTACCTTTATAAACTTCAATCCATCCCAGCCAGTTAATTGTTCTATGTGATTAGCAATTTCTGATTCATCAAAAAGTAACTTAGACAGGGATTAAGTGAGTGTTTAAAAAAACAATTCTTTCTAGATGTTTTTTTATGATGGATAAGTGATCACCGTATACAGTATAAGGCTACACGGGTACCCTCTGGAAATGATTAATGGCTACACCGTGTTACAGTGTTTGTTTACATAAGTTTTGTGCATTGTTTGCTTTGCAGATCGCAATGAATGTCTTGAGATTCCAAATGTTTGCAGCCATGGTACATGTGAGGACACAGAAGGAAGTTACCGGTGTATATGCAACAATGGATTCAAAGCATCACCAGACCGGACTATGTGCATGGGTACACATTGATTATCTATTAAATTTGTAAACTATTGGTGGGTCAGAGACCCCTTTTCCCTCTGTTCTTATTGAAGGTGATTTCATAAGAATGGGAGCAGAGTCAAGCACAATAGAGTCAAATTTATTTTCAAGTGACTGTGGGCAGACCTAAACTACTCTGTGTGCCCAGAAAATTAGGAAATATTCTGGAAGATTATCAAAGAGGTGTCAGACCTAGAATCTCAAGGCTAAACGTGCAGGCAAAATTTTGTAGAACACAAGAATAAACGTTTGTTCTACCCATAAAAAAAAGAACATGCACAAAGCATTGTGCTTCAATATGACAAACCGGTGGAATTTCCTGCAAAGATGAGAATGGATTAGTTACTTTATTAATATATAATGAATATAAACTATATATTTACCGAATCCAATCTGTCTCTTTACCATATTGCTTAAACTATCAAGTTTATTCTACTTAATTTCATACAGCAATTTTTCTAAATAGATTTGTTGCTAATTTAAGGTTTACATAAATAAAGGCAGGTGAGATTTGTTTGATAGATTTTTTCATAAGTCTAAAAAAAAAGATAAAAATAAATCCAAAAAGAAAACAAAATGTAAATAACACATTCAGTAAGTTACTTCTTTTTTGGAAAATAAACAACCCCCCAAAAATTGTTCTGAAACCAATGTCTTTACACCTACAAAGTGTTAACAAGTACAGGTACAACATACAGTGTATTGCAAACACAAGATGCAAAACAGTCAGTGCCGGATTAAGAGCCCATTGGACCTAGTGCTGACAATTATGATGGGCGTAATTACAGAATCTTATCGACAGTAAACACTAAAACAGTTACCTCCCAAGAGTCATGTATCTGGTGGAGGTAGAGCTGGAGGGAAACTCACAGGATATAGCTATAAGAAAACACATACCCTATGCTAATCTCCTGCTTTCAACTTTCAAGTAAACCCATACCCCCTAACAGCAGTGTCCGGTGAAGCAGGATTTCGGTGGGCGGGCTAGAAGGGTGTGCCAAAGATGAGAATCACATAACCAGAACCGCCTAAAAGGACAAACATGCCCCAAAAGAGGGCGTGTCTGCACGAAGAATTAGATGATCAGCCTGGCGTGAATGCCAATCATGCAGGATGGCCAACCAAGGGCACTCTGTGCAGACAGCACACTGAGCTTGACAAAAATGCATCCAATGATGCACTAGCTCTATGCTTTTCAAGGACTGTCCCATAGCACTCGCTGGCCCACTCCTCTCCTAACCTTCTTACTAACAGGCAGAAGTTCCTGTTATATAGTCTGGGAATCAGAAAATGTGTATGTAGTGAGTGTAGAAGAAAGGGAACATGCCACAGTTAGACTGAAGCAGCAAGAGCATTTGCCTAGTGTGCAAAGTCATCTTTACCTTAACTAATTTCATTGTCAACCAGTCCACAACAGTTTTGTTCCCGTACATCTCTCTTAAGTTTCCATACTTAAGCAAGAGCATATGAAGAGCAGCAAAATAAAAAAGTTATTATTATTTTTTATTTTATTTTTTTAAACAATGGGCCTATTCCACAGGCATGGGCCTGGAGCTGCAGCTCCATCAGCCCCTATGTTAATCCGGCCCTGAAAACAGTAAATTTGGACATCAATCGCTGTTTGAGTGTTGCTGAAAAACAAATGCATAAATGTAATTCATAATATTTTACCAAACACATGACTGTTGTTTGTTACAAGTCAGTACTTTATACCAGTTTGCTTTGCTGTAAACGTGATGCAATTCAATAAAACATAAACATTTAGACATGCTGGGGGCATAAAAGGTGCTTGAGATCCATATCTGTCTTGCTTCTTGGACTGTTTTGTTTAAAGGAATGGTGATGTCATTAGAGAATGTAAAACAATTTAAATGCACAACTAAGATATCACATACAGCTCTAAACCCATGAGTATATTAAAAGTCATCCAAGCAGTGTTGGTTTTTCAATTTACCCATGGAATGTTGGCTGTTAGATACAGTGTTTGACTGCAAAGTCTATAAAGCTCAGGGAGATGGCAGCCGGAGAAATGTACGGTTGTCAACTGACTGAACGTAACCACAGCTGGAAGAACGTTTACCCCTGTTTCATGTCTATGTTTTTCTCAGATATTGATGAATGCGAGAGACAGCCGTGTGGGAATGGAACCTGTAAAAACACAGTGGGATCGTATAACTGTCTCTGCTACCCAGGGTTTGAGCTCACTCCTAATAATGACTGCATGGGTAAGCTTTCTGTGTGGTGGCTGTTATTGGCAAAGTAAGAAATGTTCTGCTTGAATCTTCACCACAACACAGTATTTATACTTATACTTCCCATGTTGGTGTATCAACGGTACTGAAGTATTTTTAGGGAGTTACAATAGGGACGAATTGATGTATTCACTAAAAACTAAGCTTGACTGAGAGGATCTTGTATGTACGTAGTGGGGAATCGCGATGCAGTATAATAACATAAACCAACCCAATTCACCCAAATAATGACAGACAACATAGTATGGATGAAACGGGCCACAGCATTTTTTAAAATATATGATAATTACTGTATAACACATCCATATTTTATTTTAATATTCTCTTTTCTTTGATATAACCAAAATGTCAAAATAAAGAACCATAACATTAAACTTAACACATAGTGTCATACAGTGAAACCCAACCGTCCTTGCCAATAAACTGACCATGCGCCTATGTACCACTTCCTCTCACCTCCCCCCTCGGCATAAAATCCTTTTTCTTCCAATGCTTACCACCAGCCGACCTTTTCCACACTCGGTGGCCACGGCATAACAGGTAGCCTAAGGTTAACCCTTTAAAGCAGGGGAGGTTGAGACCTGAAAACTTGTTTACTTCATTCCACATAATTAACATAACCATCTCAAACTTAATTGGCAAGGACATACCCGCAGGTAGCTGTGACGAAACAAACCCATGGGGCGGGCGCTAAGCTGTTTGCTGGCCCGAATCCCAAGTGGCACTGAGGTAAGACCACCCCCCACTAAATTCACACACCACATAATCCCACCCACACATACCTACACAACCAATCACACGCATCTATCCCCACACTCGCACATGTGCCCTTGTCCGCTTAGCTGCGCTATCTGCCCAGGGCCTGTACTGTGATAATTTCTGAATGAGAACCAAAACTGATCAACTTGCCAGATGCCCTCTGTGAGGGTTATGTGGCTAGCTGAGGTATGCTTAGTTTCTTACCAATTCAGCTAGTAAACCATGTTTGAAGATTGAACCTCAAGGGTAGAGAGACTGAGGAACTGAGCTCAGTTGAAAACATTAGAGTTGACCAAGCTACACTGTCCTAAAAAAAATGTACTTGCCCCTTGAATTTAAGACATAAATCTCTATATCTAATATTCTAAATTTGGTAAATGAACCAAATTAGCAACGCCTAAAATAGATAAAATCAATTATTCCAACCCAATGAAGCTCATTATTACTTATGTACAGATATAGATGACTAGGTTTATAATCTAGTTATTACTAATGAATTCTTGTATGTGGCCGCTGAGAGTATTTCAAATTTGTTTACTTTTCGGCTTGATGAAGAAATTTATGAAAATTGTGCTAATACACAATGAATTAGTCAAGGGCCCACTATTTAGCATGCTTAAGAAATAAGTGTATAATAATAAATGTAGATAAAGCATCCTTCTAACTGACACATTTATGTTTTTAGATATTGATGAATGCAGCTCCTTCTTTGGTCAGGTATGCAGGAACGGACAGTGTTTTAATGAAATTGGTAATTTCATTTGCTTATGTAATGAAGGATATGAACTCACCTCAGATTTCAAAAACTGTATTGGTAAGTGTAACAAGAAAAACCCTTTCTAACATACTTTAATTGGGCACCCACATTGCCATAATTGCAAGAATGCATTTGATAGCCCATCACCCAAAACAAATCATTCAGACACACAAAATTAAGTCCTGCACTCAAACTACTCATATTTGTGTGTTTGTATTTGTTTCTGTATTACATGGTGATTTCACAGTACTGACACGACAAACCAGTCCATGTGCTCCCTATTAAGGGAATAATTATAATACGTGTGTACGGGTTAAAAAAAATACCCCTCTTTGTCTCATTGAAGATTTTGCCTTTTAGCTGAAAGCAGCAACGTGAATTGTCAGTGTTGGGCACACCTTAGAGGTTTGCCTTGACAGGGCAGGTGAGCTTGCACTTTAATGGCCTTTGGTGTGGTAGTAAAAACCTCCTGTTATTTAAATGTGCAGAGGGATTTGGGATAGTACCCATGTAACCTTTCGCCCGCCCCCCTTTGCTCTATGTATTTCTATGTGTACAAAAAATGTATTTTTAGATTGGTGACAGATGCAAGTCCTCCACTTCTGAAAGGAAAAGGTCAAACAGGAAACATACAGCTATACATTTCCCAGAATCCCATTCACAGCATGTGTATGTGCTTTCTCAATTCACTTGAATAAGAAATGACTAGAAATTACTCACCATATATCTGAATGATGGTATACCATCCTCATATGCATTGAGTAGGGAGACCGTGGACTCTTTGGATGATATTATAACCTTTAATCGTAGCATATACCCAAATGCAAGGAATTGTGGGATGCTGATTGCATCATCTGGAGGAGGGGCAGCAGCGTACACAACTCCTCCATTTACTCCAGGGTGCCATACTGTGCATAGAATCAAACAGCAAATTGTAGACGTCATGTCCACATTAAAATTGTTACATGTTATACTTTGGGGTCGTTAAGTTTCTTTAAACCATATTCTGTATGTCATGTTGTCTTATGTGACCACATTCCTAAAAGCCTAAATAAAGCACATATGAGGCTTAAAGAAAAGTAGGTGTAGGTTGTCCTATTTCCTGTCTAACCCCAACCATAATATATTTAGGGTGTCTGTATTATTGTGGTCAACTGAGGCTACTGTGTGAATCCAATCACTGGAGTTCTGGGCACCCTTAATAAGAGTCGGATTTGCCCTGCGTTTCAGCCCGTGTGCTGGAAAATCTGCTAGATAGCGTTCCACCAATATAAAAAACTATTACTACTATATATACGGCAGTTACATTTCCTGAAGCTCCTTACAGCTACATAAAAAACACATTCTTAGATGCCGTGTTTATTGTCATTAATAGTAACTTTGTAGAGGCAGATGCAGACTTAAACACATGGAAAAACATTTATTGTATAGCAATAACCTGCAGTGAATGGCTCAACATTTCGCAGTTATACGGAAACAATTGAGCAATCAATGGGAACATAATGTGCTTGTCTTTGAATTAAAGTACTTCCTTATATAAAATGTGTTTTCAAATCGCAATGTGTGCAACCTTGCAAATATCACATGCAACTGTACAAATTCCCGTATAATCAGAGTGAATTACAGTAACAGATTGAATTCATTCAAATAACATAACAGGACCAAGCTAGGATGAAGTTCATCTGTGTCTCACTGCAAAATAGAGTTAACTATAATTCCACTCCACCTTGTCAGCAAATTTTGGTTTTGGTTTGCCTTTTGTTATATAATTGGACTGACTCTTGTTTTCACAGAGCTGTGTATAAAGTAGATTTTCTTGTTGATTAATTTTTTTTAAAATCTTTTTAAATGGGATGTGTCCGGTATATAGCTCCTAAAAATAACAAACTATTTCTCTTAAAAATATGTACTCTCTTTTGGCAGTTTCAGAGGTTTATCTCTGGGATTCTGTTCTGAAAGGTTTGAAAAGAAAAATGGTCACCTTCATCTTGTCGAGGGACTTGACATTAGTTTACTTTAATTAGATTTTTTTTAATTGGTGACCATGATTTGAAATGAACCTGCATTCAGATTGACTTAAAAGGTTTCTCCTTTTTTTTTTTTTTTTTTCTATCAGAGAATAATTCCCTGTTGGCATTATTCATCACGGCATCCCCCTCCACCAAAAGAATTATGGGAAAGTTTTCTAAATTAAAGGAACACTATAGGGTCAGGAACACAAACATTTATTTCTGATCCTATAGTGTTTATTCCACCATTTATGTGGCTTGCCCTCCTTAGCCCTCTTAGAAAATGTTAAAAATCACCTTTTTTCCAGTGCCGCGCAGTTCCGAAGATTCTGGCCCCGCCAAATCCGCCTCCTTGATGACATTATCAGTACTTCTGATTGGCTGAAATTGGCAAGGAGGCGGGATGGGGTGAGGTCAAACACTGTTCTGGCCAATCAGCATCTCCTCATAGAGATGCATTGAATCAACAAGGAAAATTCAGAGTCTCTATGCAGAGCATGAAAACTCTGAATGGCAGTGCTGCCTACTGTGCTGCACTGCCCCAGGAAGCACTTCCAGTAGCCATCTGAGGAGTGGCCACTTGGAGGTGTCCCCAGGGGACCATGTAAACACTGCCTTTTTTGCATGAAAATGCCTGAAGGCAATGATTACGCTCACCAGAACAACTACATTAAGCTGTAGTTGTTCCGGTAACTATTGTGTCACTTTTTTTTAAAACTTGTTTTAGTACAGCACCAGGCAAAGCTTCCAGCTTGGCTTGCCCTGTCTGATGTCACGGAAGCCGTGCAAAAGTCCAATCAAAGGCTTCTCATAAAGAATGAGACTAAAGTCTATCAAGTTCTACCTTGAAACACATTATTTTATGCTGTTGATCCAAAAGAAGGCAAAAAAACAGATTGTAGCCATTTCAAATTAGGCCACAAAATAGGAAACTTTTCTTTCTTCATAAGCAACATAAAAACATAATTGGAAAAGGCTACAATTTGGGGGAAGGGCTTTACATTCTTTTGGATCAACAGCATAACATTTTGTGTTTTAAAGTTAATCTTGATGGGCTTTAGTCTTTTTCCTACTTGATTACTATGTAACTATGTGACTAAAAGGCAGGGAATCTAGCAGCAGTAAAATTAACACCAAGCAAATCGCAAAGCATTTACATCAAGCATGTGAAACATGCGGCCCACAGTGAATATATTTGTGGCCCGTCTGCCCTGGGGCCACTTTCAGCTGTGGTTCAACCAGCAAGACAGGAAAAATATTTCCTGATTCTTGCTCTCCCAGCCACAAGAGGGCAGAGTGGCTGTGTGTCTGCTGAGCAGAGCAGAGCAGCCACTCCCCTTCCCTCCTGCTCGCAGTGCCAGTGGAGAGTCTGTCCTGCTTCAGTAGGGCTGGAGCTGGAACTGCAGGATGGACAGCAAATTGTAAGGTAGGAGAAGAGGGGCTTGGGGGAAGGGGGACAGTGTATTAATTTGAGGGAGGGGCACTGTATTAATTTGAGGGAGGGTAAGGGCACTGTATTAACTTGGGGGAGGGAGGGGCCCAGTGTATTAATTTGAGGGAGGGAGGGGGCACTGTATTAATTTGAGGGAGGGGGCACTGTATTAATTTGAGGGCGGGGGCCAGTGTATTAATTTGAGTGAGGGAGGGCAGTGTATTAGAGTGGTGGGAGGCAGTGTGTTAAATTGGCAGGAGGGAGGACAGTGTATTAAAATAGAGTGGTGGGAGTGGGGGCAGTCTATTCAATTAGAGTGTAGAGGGAGGAGGGGCAGTGTATTAGATTAAGGGGCAATGTATTAGATTGGGTGAAGGAGGCAGTGTATGGTGGAGTGGATGAGTGGAGGGAGGAAGGGCAGTGTCTTGTATTTGGGGGCTATGTATTGGATTTGTGGGCAGTGTTTTAGAATGGGGAGAGGGAATTGTATTGGATTTGTGGGCAGTGTATTAGAGTGGGAGGAGGGGCAGTGTTGTAGATTGGGTCTGCATGGAGGCACTGAATTCTCCCCATGGAGATGCTGTTTGGCCGCGCAGCTTTTTGCACACATGCACAATAGCCTCCCAATGCTTTCCTATGGGAAAGCATGGGATTGGCTGAGATCATCAAGTTTGATGATCACCATTTCAGTTCCATTACCAAACGTTTCTTAATATGTCAAGGTAGTTGGACTGAAATGTTGTTGATATGCAAATGCATTTCTTAAAATAAATGCACTTTTTTGTTTATTTTGAAGCCCTACTAGTGTGAGGATGTCCAGTGTCAGTTAGGCAACTTTTTTTTATACTGTACTTTTCTAAATAAACCTATGTTTCTATGGAAACTGAAGCTTTTGTTTCTTTGCGGCCCACATAAATGCAAACCTTGTTTATTTGTCCCGTCTTAGCCTTTGAGTTTGACATACTTGCTTTCCATACATACTTGAGAATGCCTCAATGTGAGACTTTAATTACAATGCTTACAAGGCGGTTATATGAAGAAGGCATTATTGATTCTCTAACGTGTTCAGTTTCCAAAAAAACTAGATTGAAGTGCACCTTTGTGCTCGTTAATATATTTATTTACAAAATGTGTTCATTGGGAAATACACTTAAAATATTTTTTTTTATATCTTATGTTCAGTCTTTCCTGCACTTAATTCATATAGTGTATATTTGGAGACAATCTGAATGTTTCTGTTATTGCATGTTTTATGTCAAGTGTAGGGCTGGGGATATTAAAATGTGTTTCAAATGGTGATCTTTGTGTTTCTGCCTTTTCAAAGACATTAATGAGTGTGAGACGTATCCCGGCACATGCTCTCCTGGTACATGTCAGAACTTGGAAGGCTCTTTCAGATGCATATGCCCCCCAGGATATGAGGTCAAAAGGGAACAATGTATAGGTAAGATCATGTACATAATTCTTGAATAACACCCACTGTTCATGTTTTCTGTGTTTTATTACTTCATTATTTTCTCTAACATTTGCTTTGTTCCTGCATGCAGATAATTGCAACACAGAACATTCGTATAAGTTAACAGTGATAGTCTTATGAATATGGAGCAGAAATTTGAAATGTGTCACATCGAATGGTTAGCTAGTGACATTTCCTATATGGTTTAGATACTGCTTCGTTGTTTGTTAGAATTTCATCGAATATACATATTTAATGTAGTGCTTTTTTTTGCATGTTGTATTATAAAACCATATATAAAATATGCACATTTTTGAAGTCATACCAATGCATCAGGGTATCCAACTGATCAAAATAATTTTATTGGCGTAAATAGCTTGTGGAAAACAAAAATATGTTGTAATATGACATGTGTATCATGTATAATCTATAATTTTAGTAAATTGAGTTTGATATCTATTTAATTACTGGTTCTTAAAGATAATTGAACGGAAATGAGTGCACTTGGGTTAATGAAAAACAGAAGGTGGAATTTCTTTAATTTGAAAGTTTTTAGTTTATAGTTGGCATGTGTAGAATATGATAGCATCAATATAATAAACAGAATATTGAACTTTTAATAGGGTACCGTATTGTGCACGACATCAGCTTATTGACTCATTCTTAAAATGTATAACTAAATTGTCTCCCCCTTAGTAAAAATTTTTAAGGATTCCTACAAAAAAATAAAAAATCTTTATAGGGTAATGTATTCCTGTTTGATTTGTCACTTGTATGAAATATACCACGCTTCCCATGATAGTATATTACACATTGCCTTCTATAACCAAGGGCCGGTATCAGCAATACCAGTGTCATCTAGTAATACTGTATATTATATAGTCTATATGTTACTAGTACAGATAATGCTTATATCATTTAAATTCATGTCACTATAAAACCACCCCAACACTTCTTGTCTTCTAAAATGCGGCTGATTTATATAATGCAAAACCTCAGTAACACAACATGCATTCTTCTGTCTTCATGTGTGAGATTATCAAAGCAAGCTTGTGTGTGGCCATAGAGTACAAAATATCAGCTGCTCTTTTCACGTTGACCATTGCTGTTTGATATTTAAAGACACGTTCTCAGCTCAGGATATATATAAAAAAATATTTATTTTATAAAAATAAGATTTAACCTTAACAACAAGGTTAATGTCAAGCATTCAAAAAGTATTGTTACTGCAAATGGCAGTTTAAAAGAAACCAAAATTGTGTCTTTTTTATTTTATTTTATTTTTTATTTTAACTAATCTTTTGTACATGTGTCAAGAGACAGACGGTCTACTCCTTGTCAGTGTCTGCAAGACTGTAATGCTTGGCTCGTTTTATATTAAAAGGCTATTAGTGGTGTCTGTCTGCTGTTTGAAAACTGTAAAAAGTGTAAGATCTTTTTTGTTTGAAGGATTTTAAGACTTTTCAGCTTGGAAGAGCAATGGATATTAGGAGACAGTTTAAATACATTCATATTCTGAATTACACTGAGCGAACATTAATAGTTTGCTATTACATTACACGCTAATTTATTTAGACTTTTTACTACCCACATTGTCTCAATAGATGACAGCTAGAGAGAAAAACTACACCGCAACTGAATTTCCTCTTGGATCAAAATGTAATTAAATTATATAAAGATAGAACAAATGCAAAACATTACAGTAGTCGACAAATGGGAGGTGTTCGACCCACGAGGAGGCTCCATAGAGCATTACCCTCCTGTCTCTAATTATTTTTAGTATGGCCTTGTGATATAAGTGGGTAAGAGACACACACCGGGGTAAGGAGGTTAAGATACACACAAGGAGAGTCAGGAGACAAGCACAAGGTGGCAAAGAGAAACACACAAGAGGAGTCATTAGATGCACAGGGGAGAGAGAGAACTATGGAGAAAGAGACAAGAGGGAGCTTACGAGACACATGAGGGATGGGGGTAGGTTAGAAGACACATGAGGCTATTAGGAGGGAGAACAGGGGACAGAGAGACCCTATGGCAGTTGGACAACACACCAAAATGTTTAGAGTTCTAGGGTGCTAACACACAATTTCATGTTATGTGCATGTTATGTTACTTGTTATCTCGTCATTACATGGTACACCAAGATATTTGGCCCCCCACTAATTTAAGGGTAGTTTTGCTCTACAGACAGGTACTTTGCTGTTCTTTAGGATATACTGAGCAGTTGTACTAGTATACTTTTGGTCTTCCTTTGAGACATTTTAACGAGTTACTCTGATTTAGCTACATTAATCTAACTGATTCTGATGACACCTACTGGTCAGATTACACCCTACTGATTCTGATGATGGTCAGATTACACCCTTACATCTCATTTCTCTCTTTATTCGCCCTGTGGCTGGTATACCACATACATAGACAGTGATCCTTCCTTAACTATCTTTCTTGAGACCAGAACACTCTATAATCTGACAATAGCCAGTTTAGAGCCTTAGCTATGATGTTTGAGTTTGCGGTATTTGGACCGTTGCTGCTCACATCTGACATTAATTAGTATTATACATTCCATTCCTCAGCATTTAGTTTTGGGCCACTATTCCTTCTCTTTGAATCACCTATTGAAGCCCACAAGTTATTATCACAAGATTGTATCATTTTAAATTCCTTTGTACGTACGTAGCATTCTTATGTGATATGTAATATGTAATATCAAACTATTTCTATTACTTGTTTCCCTATCCTCGTCTGTGACCTCTGTTTGAGTTTCCAGTGTGCCTAATTCTTATTTGTTGATTATTCACTGGTCAAGCTCTTTTTTGGATAGTGACCTCCCTTTTTACTCCCTTCATGGTCTGGTCAGTATTATTGAAAACTCTTCTAAATAAAGATCTCTGCACCTACAATATTTTTCAATAAATGTAACAATCCTAAGCAGTGGATTAATTGTATATACATTGATTTTTTTTAACATAATCAATGAATGAACATTTAACCTTTTGTATTTCTTTACTGACATTGTTTAAATTTATAATTATCACAAATTAGCTTTGATTTATTAAGCTTTCTAAAGGATTTAATACTGTTAGAAATGTTTCCAAGTTATCTACTGAAATCACTGTTAAAGTCTACAGGAACTTTTGTAGATAAATAATTTAGAAATTATTCTAACAGTATTAAATAATTTGGAAATCTTATAAAATTGAGGCTATTCTGACTTTGCCAAAATGTGGTTAAATGTGTTTTTTTTGTGTTTTCCTTTCTAGATATCGATGAATGTAATGAAGAACCTGAAATTTGTCTTTTTGGAACGTGCTTTAACACTGCAGGAAGCTTTCAATGTGTTTGCCCTCCAGGATATGTACTGTCAGAGCACGGAAGAAGGTGCTTTGGTAAGTGATATTTTTTTTTTTTAATTCTTTATTTTGTTTGTGCATGAGGAGTTACAAGCATATATCAAGTGCCACAACAGCACACATGGATTAATCACCAGTATTGACAATGTGGTACTCAAAAAACTGCACTTTTTTTTTTGTACGTTGTAACAATCTAGTAACAATTTTGACATGTAGTAAAAATTATGTTAGAACAGTTAGCGCATCTGTGTTTCAAGCTAAATTCAAACACAATATTTATGAGGTGCAATAAAAAGTTAATCGCAGGCGTGTTATATTTGCTTATAGTCTCCTACATAACATATAATGGAGTGATCACCTGGAGAGCAGGGATAATAGGCATAACATACAAGCTTATACTGCTGGAACAGGTCGCATAGTTAAACATTTCTGTGATTGCAAGATATTCATCTGTACCCATCTAAGTTATGTAGTACAAGACCTGAGCTGTTGCCGTTACAGTTAGACTGTGAGGTCGCTTGTCTGGTCTGTTTATGTCGCTTTATAAGAGTGAGTAGGTCTACCGCTTAAGAGTAAGTAGTTCGTATGTAGTGCGGCATGTATGTCTCAAAAAGCATAGTGATGTGTTTAACACGGTATCAGGCTAGTGAACGCAGCATCGCACTACGCTAGACAGGTGATAGTAGTTTAAGGTTCTGCCCGCTATTGGGCACGATTTACATAGTGTAACTAACGTGTGCAAAAAGAAAAAAAAAAAAGAAAAAAAAACAAACAGTAACTGTGCCTGGACACTTCAGTTATTACTCTCTTGGCCACTAAACGCAGTGAGACATAACAGGATGAAGCCCCCTGTCTTTAAGTTCACTGCGAGATGCAGTTAAGCAATATATTAAGTAAAATAAAAATTAATAACACATTGTGCATGTACGGTACGCAGATTGTTATGCACTATATGTGACATAAGGATAGCCATGGCATCATACACAAAAAACCAAAATGGTACTGTTCTAAGCTAAAGATCGAAAACATAGCGAGGGTGGGTTGTCGTGTAAATCATAGGCTAAGTAACAGGCTGCGGGCATGCATTTTGGTTGATTATATAACATATAACATATTCTTACATCCAGTTGTGCATTATGAAAAAGTAATTTTCGAACAGAGTAATACATGTTAGTTTTAGCTTTTGTGCAAGAGTAGGTAACGTTTATGCAATCTGATTTATAGGTAAACATGCTATGCTATGGTAGTAGGTCGTAAAAATTGCGATAGGAGTATACTGTGCATACAGGATACGAGATAGGCATGAAAACAAATCAAATTAAATAAGCATTTGTGTCTCTTGGCGTTCAGCTAATTGCAGCACTTTGAGAACGCCTGAAACTATCAGGTATATTTATGTGCTAGCCTGCGGCTGTGGTCTCATGGGGACTGAGCGTGGAACATTCAAAGTAATATAATGCAGTTGTAACTATTAAAAAAAAAAAAAAAAAAAAAAACAGTACACTGTCAGAAGAGGAATCACAATAAAAAAGAAGAAGAGTTCCATTCGAGCCAGGCAGTGATTAGACGGGCCCAGAAGGAAAGTCATTTGCAGTTCTTCACGTGTTGGCCGTGCTTGCAGGCACTCTGGCCGGTAGTCTGGGTACGAATTCCGCTGCCCTGGCCGGGCGGTGGGTTCTTGGGTCTTTCCGCCGGTACTGGTAGCGGGTCTGTGGGTAGGTCCAGCTGCCTCAGAAGTGCCGGTGCCTCAGTTATACAGCGTGCTGAGAGTGTGGTGTCCCCCTTAGTGACCAGCAGGGTGTGTGCCGGGCCCCAGCGGTAACGTATGTGGTGAGCCCGCAGGGTGGAAGTTAGCTGTTGGAAGGTCCTTCTCCATGCTAGGGCCGCCCCAGAGAGGTCTGCATAGAAGGTAAGATGCATATCTTCGAAGAGGTAGGGTGATTTGTTGCGGACAGCCGCCAGGACTGCAGCCCTGTCCCTGTAGGTCTGAAATTGTATCACGACGTCTCTCGTGGCAGCAGTCGGCGCTTTGGCGGGTTTTGGGACCCGGAAGATGCCGTCGATTGTTCCAGCTTTTACCATCTTTGGTTGTAGTAGGGCCGTGAGAAGCCGCTGGACAACATGAGGCAGCTCAGCTTCGGGTATGTTTTCACTGATGCCCCTGACCTTGAGGTGCTTTTGTCGTCGTTTATCTTCGAGTTCTGCAAATCGCATGTCACTCAGAGACATTTGTTGCCTTATCTCTTGTACCTCCTGCTGGAGCTGACGGAGTTGACCAGTGTGGGTGCTTGAAGTGGTTTCTACAGCTCCCAGTCGTCCAGTGAGGCCCCGCAGGGTGTCCCTAAGCGATGCGACGTCCGCTGTGATTTTGGCATGGTGGTCCGCCATGAGGTCCCTGATGGCCTCCATGCTTACTGGCGTGGGTGCCGAGTTCGGCAACTGTTGTGTCCTCGCTTGCTGCGAGGGTAGGCTTGCCTGGATGTGTTCCCCCCCTTCCTCATCCGACGTCTCGGTATAGAAATCCGAGCATCCGCCGTGTAAGGACGCCATGTTTGAACCCGCGGCTCCTCGGGCCTGCCGCCACATCTCGTCGATGTTCATGCTGGCCGCAGGCTTCTCAGGTTTGAGCTTTTTGTTTTTCTTCCCCATTGGGAGCGTGTGGACTTAGTGATTGTTCTGGGGAGATTCCAACCTTTAAAGGTGGGTATATTGGGTCAAATTCACTATCTTCGCACAGAGCCGAGCCGACATGCGACCACTCTCCTCCGTTGCTTAGCTCCGCCCCCAGTGATATTTTTTAAGTAAGATAAAAAGTATTTTTTTAACGCTACAATTTCATTAATTGCATGCATTTTGTTTACATTTTAGATACCCGGCAAAGCTTCTGTTTTACCAGATTTGAAAATGGTAAATGCTCGGTTCCTAAAGCCTACAACAGTACTAAGGCAAAGTGCTGCTGTAGTACCATGCCAGGAGAAGGATGGGGTGATCCGTGTGAGCTGTGTCCAAAAGAAGGAGAAGGTAAGTAGTAACATGCAAACTTTACTTTGCATTTTATATTTTCTGTAGTATGATCATAGACAGGAAAACAATTATTCCAATTTGCACATGGATAACCAATTTCAATACAGATCTCATGATAATACACTGAATAAAATTGTAAACACAACACTTTTGTTTTTGCCCCCATTTTTCATGAGCTGAACTCAAAGATCTAAGACTTTTTCTACGTACACAAAACACCTATTTCTCTCAATTATTGTTCACAAATCTGTCTACATCTGTGTTAGTGAGCACTTCTCCTTTGCCGAGATAATCCATCCACCTCACAGGTGTGGCATTTCAAGATGCTGATTACACAGCATGATTATTGCAAAGGCCACAATAAAAGGCTACTCTAAAATGTGCAGTTTTACTGTATTGGAGGTGGACCGGGGGGGGGGGGTCCGAAAACCAGTCAGTGTCTGGTGTGACCACCATTTGCCTCACGCAGTGCAACACATCTCTTTCACATAGAGTTGATCAGGTTGTTGATTGTGGCCTGTGGAATGTTGGTCCACTCCTCTTCAATGGCTGAGCGGAGTTGCTGGATATTGGCAGGACCTGGAACACGCTGTCGTATATGCCGATCCAGAGCACCCCAAACATGCTCAATGGGTGACATGTCCGGTGAGTATGCTGGCCATGCAAGAACTGGGATGCTTTTTTATTTTTATTATCATGCTACAAGATGAGGTGATGGTCGTGGGTGAATGGCACAACAATGGGCCTCAGGATCTCATCACAGTATCTCATGCAGATGAGCTTCCCTGAGACGGTTTCTGACAGTTTGTGCAGAAATTATTTGGTTATGCAAACTGATTGTTGCAGCAGCTGTCCAGGTGGCTGGTCTCAGACGATCTTGGAAGTGAAGATGCTGGATGTGGAGGTCCTGGGCTGGTGTTGTTAAACGTGGTCTGCAGTTGTGAGGCCGGTTGGATGCACTGCCAAATTCTCTGAAACGCCTTTGGAGATGGCTTATGGTAGAGAAATGAACATTTCTCAAAACTTGCAACATCTGTGCCATTGTGCTGTGTGATAAAACTGCACATTTTAGAGTGGCCTTTTATTGTGGCTAGCCTAAGGCACACGTTTGCAATAATCATGCTGTCTAATAAGCATCTTGTTATGCCACACCTGTGAGGTGGATGAATTATCTCGGCAAAGGAGAAGTGCTCACTAACATACATTTAGACAGATTTGTGAACAATATTTGAGAGAAATAGGCCTTTTGTGTACATAGACAAATCTTTGAGTTCAGCTCATGCAAAAACAAAAGTGTTGCGTTTATAATTTTGTTCAGTATATAATAACTTGCTAGGAAACTCTGATTTATTAGAAACACATATTTACACAATGATGCCATCTGAATGGTGTAAAGTGGACATACACCTTTGCAGGTATATTCAATTTCTCTCCTATTCGCACTGGAGGCTAATCCCAAACAATATTCTTAATTATACTTTTATCTTATTCTTTTAAAAAGGTTTGTAACTCACTAGATGTCAATGAAAAATGAAGTTAATTAATTTCATGAAAGTGTCATTAATTTGTCCTATTTGTGTTTTATAGTAAAGGTTTCTATAGTTATTGAAGCCACTGTAGTTTTTCAGTGCTCTGTGAGTAAGGAAAAGTGCATTCTTACCTATAGCCCAATTGGAAACAACTAGTGCTATAGGCACGTTTTTAGTTTCTGTTACAAGTCTTGAATTGTATTTGCTCTTTGATGGATGGGGATTGAGGATGCCAGTTTGAAAAACACACACTAGCTGGCTAAGTGGAGAGACTGCTGTGGATGGAAAAAGACCAAGTGTGAAACAGATATTTTACTTTGAATAAAATGGAAACTTGATTGGGTGGGAAAATGACAAAATTCAGACAGCCTGCCCTTTCAGCCTGGCTCTTCCTTGTGAACGCCATGCCAAACCTCTATGCTCTGATCTGGTTTGGCTGGATGCTGCTATACTTTGTTTTGTGTACTTTATGTCAATTACATTTATGGTATGGTAACCATTTCAAGTTGAACTTTTATGCCTTCTACTTTAACAAAAAAAGTTTGGAATCTATATATCAACTATGCTATGTTTTATAAACCTTTGCTTTGAAGCAGTCGATTAAGTGTTTTTTTTTACATGTGTTATATATTGCATTTTGCAGTGGCCTTTCAGGATCTTTGCCCCTTTGGACATGGGACTATTCCAGGCATAGGAGATACACGAGAAGGTAAAAACATAAAAAAAAAAAAAAAGAAAGAAAGAACGCATTGAAAGCATACAAAGCAATCTTGTTTGATATTTTTTTTTAACAATGTGGAGAAATGAAAAACAAAGTGTTAAAGAAATAGACTAGAATAGCCAAGCTACGACTATAACTATTAAAAATGTGATAATTCTTTCAGTAAGCCATTTTCACCTACTTTTTGTAATCTGGTTTTCAATTTACCGTTATTTGACGTTAAGCAAGAAATCCCATTTTATAAAGAAGGCTGTTCACATTATTTTATGCTTTCCATTGTAGATGTAAACGAATGCCTTGAAAATCCAGGAATTTGTGCAAACGGTCATTGCATTAACACTGATGGATCATTTCGTTGCGAGTGCCCTGTGGGATATAATTTGGATTACACAGGTGTAAGTTGTATAGGTATGTACATTTTTTCACATTGTTCTGTCTATACTGAAAATCACCACTTTGTTTCATTATTTTGCTTTTGTATTCTGGGTTCTCATTATAAAACAAAGATTTCAGAGCTGTGATTTAATGTTCTCCTAACATATTCCAGACACCGACGAATGTTCCATTGGTAATCCTTGCGGGAATGGCACATGCACAAATGTCATCGGCACATTTGAGTGTTCCTGTGATGAAGGTTTTGAACCTGGACCAATGATGAACTGTGAAGGTAAATGAAGCGATGACTCATAAAAACTAGTTCTTATGTTAGTTTCAGCCATGCCACTCTGCACATTACACAGAATACCCTGTTTACAGTTTTGGGGTACAAATTGCACACAAAAAGAAACTTTTACACATGTAATTCCTGAATTGTTTTTTCTTTTTTCTTTCATCCTGCCTGGTTATGACACATTAAATTGTATGCAATTAAGCCTCAGTTTCTGTACATGTTATTATTCACACACATATAATTTAACTATATTTTAAGGCATTTGAAATCCAAGCAGTTAACCCACGTATAGTCTACAAGCTGTATATATATATATATATATATATATATATATATATATATATGTGTGTGTGTATTTTTGCCTATTATGTCCACATAGGGCTTTCTTGTGACACATGCTGGTCCATCCCTTTGAATGAACCTAGGCTATTGCTTAGAACACAAAGAATGCATCATGGCTATCCACAGACCTGCTTGGAGATCAAAACCTAAAGATCTTCTTGACTACCCTGCACCCCTCATTGGTTCGAGGGAGTATATGGTCTGCACCTCAAGTGGGTGCACTGCAGATCACTTTATGCACGGCCTCACTTTCCCACACAGAAAGAGCTTTTACAGTTATCTGCAACCGCCTGAGGTGCAGACCACAAGCTTCACCTCACCATACTATAAAAATGCTATTCTTTCACAAAAAATTTAACTGACCGAAGACACATAATCGCCTTTAGGTTGTAAACAATAGGTGTTGTATGTAGTTAAAATATTCTGATAACAAGAAACGTTCAATTCAGTCAAATATTTTTCCTATTCAATGGTCTTAAACTGCAGTTTATGAAAGAAAATATAAATAATTATATATATTGTTATGATGATTACTGTATACTATTACATAATCACTGTTCATAGTATTGTTGCTTAACACCTGTGATTGTGTTTGACCTTTCCTGCAAATGCCAGAGAGTCATTAAAAGGAAGAGATACTTAAAAATTCAAGAAGTCTCAATATATTTCTCATGGTCAAACACTTTCCAATCGGATGGACAGAAGATAGAGAGACAGATGGACAGACAGCTTTCATATAAACTCTTACTACTGACTTGAATTGAATCTGTATACACAGGTTTCCTCAATCTCAAGCTATCCCTCTTCACACTCTGTCACACACAAACTTTCAACTACTTTAACTGTGGGGCGACTTATCAAGGCAAAACATGTGCTAAATGTTGTGAGACATTCTGTTGGTTTTCATGGTGATCGTTCCTGATTTAGCACTTTGCCCTATGATGATATACATGAATGCCCCTTCAGTCTCAGCTCTTTGTTCGTTTATTACTCATTGTCTCTGCCATTTTACACCCTAATAGGAATACTTTTTGTTTCCCAGTTGACTTGGAATTTCTTAACGTAGTATCAAGATACCTGTACCTCTTCATAGCATTTTTACTTATCCATATTTGATTTTGATTGCACTCTTTGGGTAATAATGAACTCTTTGCTTTCCATATTGTAAACAGCTAGTAAGAGATTCCAGTGCTAGTATAGCAGCCATGGTTCAACACATGCAGTTCAAAAATGTTTTTAATTTAAAAAATGCAAAGTGTCACTTAAGCTCTCCTATTTTTCCAGATATCAATGAATGCTCATCAAACCCACTTTTGTGTGCATTCCGCTGTATAAACACCTATGGATCTTATGAATGTACGTGTCCTATAGGTTATGTACTCAGAGAGGACCATAGGATGTGCAAAGGTCAGTAAAACGATTTAGAATCTGATAGTATTTATGAATAGCAATATTGATGTGGATTTTGTTGCCTGACAGTGCTGAATAAAGTTTCTGTTTCATTTAGATTTTGATGAGTGCATCGAAGGTTTACATGACTGTGAATCTCGAGGTATGCTTTGCAAAAACCTCATTGGGACATTTATGTGCATTTGTCCTCTTGGTATGACACGGAGACCTGATGGAGAAGGTTGCATAGGTAAGTAATATATTTGAGTTATATTTTATGATCATCCTATCTTACATATTTTAGTCCTGTGTATGTCTTCATACAATTATTATTAAAAAAATGTTTTAACTAATTTTATGTCCTAATAGATCTATTACAAGGTTGAATAAAACAATTAATAAGTTACTAAAGCTTAGAGTTTTTCTCCCAGCAGGAATTTTGCGTACAACACAAGGCATAGCAACTTGATTGTAAGTCCATTAAAAAGGGAGGAGGAGATGGTTGTCTAAATGTAATGCATGGAAATTACAGGGCCTCATCTCTTTTCTGGCAGTACTCACTAAACTGGATTTAGTGAGTACCGCATGCGATGAGAGCATGTGACATAGTACCGGGTGCTTTTTTGTGTTGAATGCATCCTTCATGGTGGCCATGCTGCAGCAGTCGTTGTCTGCATGCACGGTTGACGAGACATGTATACCTGACGGAGCGCAAAATATAGCAGAGGTGGGAGGAGAGATACAAGAATGATATTGGTGAAGTGGTATGACATAGAAGGAGGTGTTCCCCAGACACCCCTATTTAACACCACTCCACTTTTGGGTTCTCCAGAAGTCTTTGACTTTTACCCTGCATCTCGGTGCTCCCTGTCAGTTCCTCCATCTTAAGCTCCTCCACTAAAACCTGACAGAAAGGTGCATATGCAAGAATTTACATTGAACTAAATCTGGGACTGGGCAATCAGAAACAGGAGTGCTCCTTTTAACACACAGCTTTGAGTGTTTGTTATCCCCCTGTTAGAATGTACACTGTGTTGCATATGTGTTCTGTATAGAACAGTAATAGCCATAGAAAATAGTTAAATTCCTATTTGCTTAGTTCTTTTACACATTCCTGAACTATCTATGTACTGTAACAAAGACCAGTGTATGCCCATGCATGAGTAGTTAGAAATTAGGAGTGCAATCTATTTTTCTAGCTGTTAGCTTTTTTTGGAGTGTGATTTAGCAATCCCTCACTATTGCACAGTAGACATTTGCACGTTCAATAGAATTGTATCTGTGATAGTTGTGATCGGATTATCAACTTGACCGTATTGATTGTTAAAAGATTGCAGTTCCTCAACCCCCCTTGTTTGCTCCTCTGTCATTACTTTATAGATGAGAATGAATGCCGCAGCAAACCAGGCATTTGTGAAAATAGTCGCTGTATCAACACTGTTGGAAGCTATCGATGTGAATGCAATGAAGGATTTCAATCAACCCCATCTGGAACTGAATGTCTTGGTAAATACATCATAATTTCTTAGCGTTCACAGCAACAGTATTGATTTAAAGTCAGATTACTTTAACCCCTTAAGGACCAAACTTCTGGAATAAAAGGGAATCATGACATGTCACACACGTCATGTGTCCTTAAGGGGTTAAGAAATACATCTCGTCACTTAAAAAATTAATGGAATTGACAAGTAAAAGTCAGAAAAAGATAATAGAAATGGAAAAACTCAAGGGGCCGGAAGGTAGGGAGGAAAACCATACCCAACTCCCGTCCCTCAAGAAAAAAGGGGGGGTCACCTAGACTGGGTAATAGGGGGTAACCCAAGAGTTAATGAAATGAAAAAGTCAGAAAAAGTTGCTGTCATCTAACTTTCCGTTTCATGAACTTCCTTGAGCAGCTCTCAATTATTTAAGCAAAACACAAGTAGTGCTACTTTCACATTTATGACTAATTTATGGGTAAGATTAGGTGAAATGGACTAAACTGTCTGAAAACCACTATGTGAATAAGGATCACATGGCAGTGATGTGCTTAATGAAAGAGGAGTCCAAGTATTAGCATATGCTATTCTGGTGGTAACATCTAGCCCCCCGGAACCCAGTGAGTGGCTGATATAACCCTTTCCTTTAACCCATTCCTCTATCCACAGGGCCTTCTATAAGCCCCATGCCCAAACTACATTATTCCAGGAGACAGGACTAGACGATGCCCAGTTGCATGCTAAATAAATATTACTAGCATTACTAACCATCTCACTTTCATTTATTTTATTTGAACAATGCTAGCTTGAGTTTAATTTCTCAGGATTGAAAACCGAAAACACAGGCACACAAATAACTCAGGCACACAAATAACTCAGATTTAAACAATTCCATATTAAATAAAAACAAAACAATGATGCATTGGCTATCAGCATACTGAGCAATACATGTATTATTTCTAATTTTTAAAATGGAATAATTTTAGAGGGTTAATGTTAATTCTCTCTTTCTCTCTGGCCAGATGTACGCCAGGGATTTTGCTTTTCCGAGGTCTTGCAAACAATGTGTCAGATGTCATCAAGCAGCCGTAACCATGTCACTAAGTCTGAGTGTTGCTGCAATGGAGGGAGAGGGTGGGGCAACCAGTGTGAAATTTGCCCACTTCCAAGTACAGCTCTTTTCAAGAAGCTTTGTCCACATGGCCCAGGGTATACCACCGATGGAAAAGGTACTTTGAAGGCATAAATGTCTGATGCAGTGAAGTAAGGAAGCATTATTGGTGTTCTGCTCTGAAATTCACAGAATGTAATGAATTCTGTGGGAACCAGCTTGTTGAAATCAACTGTCAACATTGAGAATTTTCGAATGACTTGTTTTCACTTTACCTGTAAAAATTTGCAATCAAGCCAGATGTATATCATCACATCTTTACATTTTTAGTGCAGTGTTTTGGATAACTAGCGGACCCTTACATATTCCAATATTTACTGTAAATGGTATAGTTAACATGCTTGTGGACAAACAAATTGAATTTGGAATGATTTACTTTGAATTATAGTATGCTGCATTCTCATAATATGTCAAATGTAATCTATTTACACAGATATAGATGAATGTAAGGTGATGCCAAATCTATGTCGAAATGGGCAATGTGTCAACAACATTGGTTCTTTTAGATGTTTCTGCAAAACTGGATACACACCTGACATTGGGGGCACTGCCTGTGTTGGTAAGATCTGCCTGGAATGAATATTACTGATATACATTCTTCTTAAACATCATAGTTATTATATTATATTATACATTATTAGATTTAGTTGGCATATATGTTGTATTGATTTAAACATGCCTAGTATTGAACTATTATTCTGATGGAATTCCATGTTAACATCACAATACAGTTAGTTGTGCACATTTTTCACAACAATCTATCCCTTGCATTCTCTTAATTATGTTCTCTGTGATACAGCCTGTATTTTGGTAGACATTCCATGATTAGATTTTACTCTAATGGAGATCCTGCAAACATTCATAAATAAATAGATTGCTGGTTTAATAATATTATTAATAATAACTAATACAACTAATATACCAAGGTACTGAATTATCAAAAATAATGATGAGTTAAAAGGTTACTCCAATCATTATGACCACTTCAGTGATTTGGAGTCTACCCTTTTGCTGCCAGAGGTGTATCTCCATCTCTGTCAGCGTCACTGGGGCACAGAGTTGTTCTGCTGGTTAATGTCAGTTCTGTGCATGCCTGTCCCAGTCCTCCTCTCCATGTCACCCATGTCCACCCCTCTGCCTTCCCTCCCTGACTTCCCTCCCTCTCAGTGGAGAAGTACTGATGTTAGTTGAAGAGGACTGACTGAGGGAGAATTTAGTTTCAGCGCTGTAGGAGAGTTTTATCTATCGTTTTTTTTTGTGTGTGTGTGTGTGTGTGTGTGTGTGTTTTTGGGAACATTGTTTTCTTGGAACTGCTTTTTTGGTTGGAGTAACCCTTTATTTAACATGGATGACCAACCAGTGTGTACAACTTTTAGCAGTGAGACTGCAGGGGCATAATCTATACTCCAAAACTACCTTATTAAACTAAATTTGTTTTGATGACTGTAGTGTCCGTTTTCTGCTGCATGTACATGTAAGAAGACATTGTGATGGCACCTTTATGTTAAAAATGTGTCCTGTAGATTTCTTCTCATCTGTATTTTTTTTTAGCAATTGTTGAGCTGATCTAAATGTTTACAGAAAGTAAAAATGAGAGTGTGCCTTTATGAATTAAGTGATTGTTTAGAAATTATTGTTTTTCATATTAATTAGCATATTCATATGAGTCACCGTTTCTTCATCTGTAACAATTTCCAACTAGTTTGATTATTGTATGTTTGGGTTGCAGACCTTGATGAATGCTCACAGTCCCCCAAACCATGTAACTATATCTGTAAGAACACAGAAGGGAGCTACCAGTGCTCCTGCCCCAAAGGGTACATCCTACAAGAAGATGGAAAGACCTGCAAAGGTAAGTAGAACAGCATATATTGATCTATTAAGTTTAATGTATTTTTTCCTTGGATTTTTTTAGTTTATGGGAAGCAATGATTGCAAGAAGTGCACTTAACCTCTGTGTGTATTTACCCTCATAAGGAGCACTTCATTTAATTAATATTTTATATACGATTATTATATCATTGAATTAATCCATCCTACATTCCTACATTCATATGAGAATGAGTCCAAACCCCAGCACTCCAGGAGGCCTCTGGGCACACTCTCACCTTCAGAAGTTAAAACATTCTCAAACGGTTTAACCCCAAAGTTGATTTCAGCACCGGTCTCCAGTCTCTTCCAGGTGGCATTCAGCTTCTGAAATTTTTGTTTCAGGGAGTACCGCCAGTCAGAGGTGCTGCTGATTGGCTGAGAGCAGTCAGCTGACTCTCTCATCCAATCAGTGACTCCCCATTCACAAAACTTGCTTGGAAAGAAACATATATTTGCAAGCCAGTTTTGTGAATGTGGGGTCACCACATCAGCTGACTGCTCTCCGCCAATCAGTGGCTCCCCTGACAGACAGCACACTCCCGCCGCTTTCAGAAACAGGAATTTAAGAGGTCAGATGCTGCCTGGGGGTGGCGAGTAAAGACCAGCACTGGAGTCAACTTTGAGGTTAAACTGTTTAAGATCGATTTAACCCTGAAGGTGGGAGTGTGCCTGGTGGCCTCCTGCAACCATAACAACCTGATGTAGATTAAGTTGGTATGGTGTCTTAAGCAGCCTAAACTGTCCTTTTAAATCTGTTTTAGCTCTAAAGAGAGGTAGAATGTTTAGAAAATGTGTGAATTACATAATGGAATTGGGAGAGATGGGAAGGAACCCCATAAAGACACATATCATAATGAGATTAGCCTTTTTCAAGATGCAGAACAAATATCATGAACATAGTTGTTGTCATGAAGAAACTTACTTACTGACATAAAACCATTTATGCTTTGTGGTGAGATTAACCATATCAATTTACATCATTGTTCTCACTTTGACTATCATTGTATTACCACTTCTGTGCAATAAACGTATGCGTGCCACCTTACCATGGTATGCATAAGATCCAACTAAATTCAGTTAAGCATCAGCAGTGTTAGGCTTATTGGTATTTCTAGCATCTTACAATACATGGGCATCCAACAAAGTATCACAAATGCAAACATATATGTGCACAGTATATATATATATATATATATATATATATATATATATATATATATGTATGTATGTATGTATGTATGTATGTGTGTGTGTGTGGGGGGGGGGGGTGTAAACACACTGAATATATGTAGACAGAGAAAACCTTTAGCTATATTTTGTGAACTTTGTCAATTTGTGCTTGTTGCTCCAAAGATCACACAAGGTATGTGTAAATAAGAGGGAACAGATGATTTAGAAAGATTCCATAGAATGCACATAATATAGGAGAGCTACCTTATTGTTATTAATAGGAAAAAGGCACCTATCTGTCTCCATGCCTCTCCCAATTGGGAGGCTTGACACTGGGACACAAGGGATATTGGGGTGTACTAGCAATGCATTTTGCACATTACCCTCGATGTTGGGCTAAGGTAACATCCACGGGACGTACTTGAAAACCAGAGTAATCTGAATGTACCTTTCCTGGTTAAATACTTTGGTATTATTATTATTATTATTATTAGTGATGTCCAACAGGGGCAGGCCATTTGCAAAAGTAGAGCGTCACCTTGGTATGAATTGAACACATGTCAGGCTAACTATCCAGTCACACTTACAGCTGCACATGTACATAGCACTCTTAAATCACTCTGCTCATAGACTGAATGCCCTCCATGCAGTTTGCATAGTGGGAACGCCGCTGCTGAATTGATTGCACTGTGCTCTGTTGGGACTTGGTCTCTAGTGTCCCAGATGCAGTTCATCAGAAAGAAAACTGGAGATAGCACAACCACAAATTCAAGACTGTCCTGTAGGGATTTATGTGTCTCTCCAAGTGATCTAACCTTAACGTGAAGCACATCTATTGATTCATTACTTAGGAATATTCTAATTCTCTGTTATGTCTCTCCTCTCTAATTAATTCTTCTTTTATCTCACTTTATCTTTTCTTTGTGTCATCTTTTCGTCCTTTCACAGGTTTTCTTTTTCTCGCTCTTCTTAACTAGCTATACAAAACTGGAATAACTAATCTAAGAATCATATTTTTGTCTCATTGGATTATTGAATACAATCAGAATTTAGCTCATAGCAGGTAAAACAGCTCTTTTCTCAGTAGAGTATTGATGTATCCTTTCTTATTTTGCAATCGTAAAATTAACACAATAGGAAGTGCTTTTGTTCACTGTGGATATTGTAAAAAATTCTATTTTGTTTTAATTCATTTTGATTAGAACGCAAAATAGTTTACAAAACATCACAAATGAGGAAGCATATGAAGTAACAGTATAAATAATTACTTAAACAAACATGGCCTAACATTTTGGGGATGTATGAAAAGAAAAAACAGTAAAGACTAAGAGTTTGTGTTTAGGACAGGACTTTGGATAAAAGGGAGTTGTAAAGGACGTCTGCTGACCAGGCAAAGGTACAATGTGCTTATAAGAGCAGACATGAGAATCTTGGATGGTCTGCCATTTCTTTCACATTTTAGTATGTGACTCTAAGGTACCCTGAATTTTGGTGGAAAATGTTACTAGACAAATGTTTAACAAAAGAATCTAAAGTGCATTTAATAAGGGGTTGGTTGTTCTAATGTGTAAATCAGGGTAATGTAACAACTGGTCACTTCAATTATCCAAAAACCTGAATTCTGGTCCAGTTTGGAGTAAGTGGTGAGTTCTCTGCAAGTCACATTGGTAGCTGCCATATTAAGGTGAATTTGCATGGAACATGACAGGAATATGGTCATGTCTAATTAATGTCATGTTAAAACCAAGTTTCCATTATGTTTCATGAGGGCCCTACTTGGTTGGTCAGTGTTGAAGTTGGCAAATATTAAATTTAAGTACTCACAGTTAATGTCTGCTAAATAGTTAACCTCTAAAAATGCCAATAGTGAATATGAACTTTTTAGCAAGGTTTATAAATGTAATGGCTTGGAGGCTAAATGTTATAGAAGCCCAGACATATGTTTTGTGTATGATATAGTAGAAATCAGTTCATGCTGAGGAATAAGGAATAAAGATATAAAGTATTCACACACTTCAAAAAACTACTCACATTATAAAGGCTATTACGGGCTTATTTTGTAGGTAGACTTTCTCTTTGATATTATACATCAAAGGCATTTTATATTCAGAATTTGGCCTGTTGCGAATTACATGAATGAGAACCATCATCACACTCTTCTTAAATTTCATAAACATGTTCCTGCCCAAATGTCTCTATGCCTGTGGCCTCCTGCAGGAACTAAATTAGAAATGCTTCGGATGTTCAGACTAGCAATTGTAAAACGTCTGCAAAAATTCTAGACGAAAACACTATCAAATGCATGTGCACCTGTTTTGCGGCTGAAGCAGAGAGTGGATTTGTGTCCAAAAACTGTTTAACGGAGGTCTTTTGTTTGTTTTAGATCTTGATGAATGTCAAACCAAACAGCACAACTGCCAGTTCCTCTGTGTCAACTCTGTAGGAGGCTTCACTTGTAAATGTCCTCCAGGATTCACACAGCATCATACGGCTTGCATTGGTGAGAACCCTCTTTTGGATTAACAATTACAATTCCTAACATCTGTGCAGAGAAATAGCTGTGTTCCATGACCTAATGTAAAACTTGGAAGTTTATTGTGTCTTGTCATTATGTCATGGTAAAGCAAGCCATGTTAAAATATTTTCAAAGGGTATTTCCTGTTCTACTAAACACTTAGCGTGACTCTATAAATTACCCTCGCAGTACTTCTTCCTTTTTAACTTTGTATATGGTATTTGTTTTAGAAACAGATTCATTGTAAAAATAAGATTGCATGTGATGGAGTATTTAGATCTTCCATGCTGTAAAATAGTATCAGTTTTCAGTACAGGGAACTAAAATCAGCTCTCGTCTTTTTGATGTCTTGCAATTTGAAAACACAATTTTGTTTGATAAGATAAAATACGATGTTTGATAAAGCCATCTATAAAAAGCAGAAGGTAAGGTATAATACCTTTTTCTAATGTAATTTTTACTATTTGTTCCAAGCATTAAACAATATTATATCAGACAAACATTATTACCTTATGTGGGACCAAGGCCTTTATTTAATATTTTTGGACACGCTTTCCAAATTAATAATTTTGAATACACTTATCTATTACATTTCAAAATGTTAAAATAAATATATACACATATCAAAATATGTTTTAAAATATTATATAATTTTGTTTAAGTTTACCTCTAAAAATGTCCATAGATCTTACTAGTGGCTTCAGTAGATACATAATTTGAAAAGATTATGCCAAAAATATGAAATTGTTGTCTCTAATCCTCAAAATGTACTTATGCTCACTGAAATGGGAGAAGTAGCGGAATATAATCTAGCACTTTTATTTATCTATCAGAGAATACATTCCATGATGAGGATAAAATATACTGAATTTAATATGATATGTATAACTAGGTTGTAATGTATTTTATTTGTAATAGTCAGGGCCGGCCCATCCATAGGTCCCAGTAGGACCATAGCTCCAGGCGGCACTCTGACAGGGGTGGCAAAAATGTAGGTGCTGCGCACTGTACACCACTGACCCAGAATGCACTCTAGAGGTCGTCTGAGTGACTGTCACTAGAAGTGTTACTAAGCTACAATGTACATAATGCCTTTTCTCTAAGAAAGGCAGGGTTTACATTGAAAAGTGTGCAGGGAGGGGTTATAGACATGAGAACAACTACATTAAGCTGTATACTATACATTAAGCTGTAGTGGTTCTGGCGACTATAGTGTCCCTTTACGAATTGTATATTTTACATTGAAAAACCTGGCTCCTAACATTTTTTGCTGGCTCCTGGATTCCAAGCAAATTTGTCAAGCTTATATATATATATATATACTTGACAAATTTGCTTGGAATCCATATATAAGCTTGACAAATTTGCTTGGAATCCAGGAGCCAGCAAAAAATGTTAGGAGCCAGGTTTTTCAATGTAAAATATACAATTCGTAAAGGGACACTATAGTCGCCAGAACCACTACAGCTTAATGTATAGCATACATATATATGGGCTTGACAAATATATATATATATATATATATATATATACACTGTGTGCAGAATTATTAGGCAAATGAGTATTTTGACCACATCATCCTCTTTATGCATGTTGTCTTACTCCAAGCTGTATAGGCTCGAAAGTCTACTACCAATTAAGCATATTAGGTGATGTGCATCTCTGTAATGAGAAGGGGTGTGGTCTAATGACATCAACACCCTATATCAGGTGTGCATAATTATTAGGCAACTTCCTTTCCTTTGGCAAAATGGGTCAAAAGAAGGACTTGACAGGCTCAGAAAAGTCAAAAATATTGAGATATCTTGCAGAGGGATGCAGCACTCTTAAAATTGCAAAGCTTCTGAAGCGTGATCATCGAACAATCAAGCGTTTCATTCAAAATAGTCAACAGGGTCGCAAGAAGCGTGTGGAGAAACCAAGGCGCAAAATAACTGCCCATGAACTGAGAAAAGTCAAGCGTGCAGCTGCCAAGATGCCACTTGCCACCAGTTTGGCCATATTTCAGAGCTGCAACATCACTGGAGTGCCCGAAAGCACAAGGTGTGCAATACTCAGAGACATGGCCAAGGTAAGAAAGGCTGAAAGACGACCACCACTGAACAAGACACACAAGCTGAAACGTCAAGACTGGGCCAAGAAATATCTCAAGACTGATTTTTCTAAGGTTTTATGGACTGATGAAATGAGAGTGAGTCTTGATGGGCCAGATGGATGGATTGGTAAAGGGCAGAGAGCTCCAGTCTGACTCAGACGCCAGCAAGGTGGAGGTGGAGTACTGGTTTGGGCTGGTATCATCAAAGATGAGCTTGTGGGGCCTTTTCGGGTTGAGGATGGAGTCAAGCTCAACTCCCAGTTTCTGGAAGACACCTTCTTCAAGCAGTGGTACAGGAAGAAGTCTGCATCCTTCAAGAAAAACATGATTTTCATGCAGGACAATGCTCCATCACACGCGTCCAAGTACTCCACAGCGTGGCTGGCAAGAAAGGGTATAAAAGAAGAAAATCTAATGACATGGCCTCCTTGTTCACCTGATCTGAACCCCATTGAGAACCTGTGGTCCATCATCAAATGTGAGATTTACAAGGAGGGAAAACAGTACACCTCTCTGAACAGTGTCTGGGAGGCTGTGGTTGCTGCTGCACGCAATGTTGATGGTGAACAGATCAAAACACTGACAGAATCCATGGATGACAGGCTTTTGAGTGTCCTTGCAAAGAAAGGTGGCTATATTGGTCACTGATTTGTTTTTGTTATGTTTTTGAATGTCAGAAATGTATATTTGTGAATGTTGAGATGTTATATTGGTTTCACTGGTAAAAATAAATAATTGAAATGGGTATATATTTGTTTTTTGTTAAGTTGCCTAATAATTATGCACAGTAATAGTCACCTGCACACACAGATATCCCCCTAAAATAGCTATAACTAAAAACAAACTAAAAACTACTTCCAAAAATATTCAGCTTTGATATTAATGAGTTTTTTGGGTTCATTGAGAACATGGTTGTTGTTCAATAATAAAATTAATCCTCAAAAATACAACTTGCCTAATAATTCTGCACTCCCTGTATATATATTATTATTATTGCCATTTATATAGCGCCAACAGATTCTGTAGCGCTTTACAATTTTTTGAGAGGGGGGATGTAACAATAAATAAGACAATTACAAGAAAACTTACAGGAATAATAGGTTGAAGAGGACCCTGCTCAAATGAGCTTACAGTCTATAGGAGGTGGGGTATTAGAAACATTAGGATAGGAAATATCAAGTAGGAGTGAAGCAGAGCTGGAGGAGAGAGCAAAGCACTATCCCATAGGAGAGCAAGAGACAGGTATGTAAGGGAGAGATTACTCTGGGAGGCCATACGCTTTCCTGAAGAGATGGGTTTTAAGGCCCTTCTTAAATGATTGAAGACTAGGGGAGAGTCTGATGGCAGTAGGCAAGTTATTCCATAGGAGAGGAGCCGCCCGTGAGAGGTCCTGCAAGCGTGAGTTGGCCGTACGGGTGCGAGCAGCGGTCAGGAGGTGGTCGCGGGCAGAGCGGAGGGTACGAGGAGGGGCATACCTCTGGATCAGTGAAGAGATATAAGAGGGGCTGGAATTGTTCAGTGCTTTAAATGTATGGGTTAGCACTTTGAATTGACTCCTATAGGATACAGGGAGCCAATGTAAGGACTGGCAGAGGGGCGAGGTGTGAGAGGACCGACTGGATAGGAAAATCAGTCTAGCTGCAGCATTCATTACAGACTGTAGCGGGGCAGTACGGCTTTTGGGGAGACCAATCAGGAGAGGGTTACAGTAATCCATGCGGGAAATTACTAGAGCATGGACAAGCTCCTTGGTAGCATCTTGCGTAAGAAAGGGGCGGATGCGGGCTATGTTTTTGAGTTGGAACCTACAGGACTTGGCAACAAACTGGATGTGAGACTCAAAGGTGAGACCAGAGTCAAGTATGACGCCAAGACAGCGCGCTTGTAGGGATGGACTTATGTGGATATCACTGACTTGAAGGGAGAGTGAGAGAGGAGGATCAGTATTAGGAGGAGGAAAGACAAGGAGTTCAGTTTTAGAGAGGTTAAGTTTGAGAAAGCGTGACGACATCCAGTCAGAGATGGAAGAGAGGCAAGCAGTGACACGTTGCAGGACGGCCGGGGAGAGGTCCGGTGAGGAGAGGTATATCTGAGTGTCATCAGCGTACAGGTGGTAGTTGAATCCAAAAGAGGCAATAAGTTTTCCAAGAGAGGCAGTATAAAGAGAAAATAGAAGGGGACCAAGGACAGAGCCTTGGGGAACTCCAACCGAGACAGGGCGAGGGGAGGAGGTATCCTTGGAAAAGGAGACACTAAATGAGCGTTGGGAGAGATAGGAGGAAAACCAAGAGAGGACAGAGTCACAGAGACTGAGTGATTGAAGAGTTTGAAGGAGGAGAGCATGATCAACTGTGTCAAAGGCAGCAGAGAGGTCAAGGAGAATTAATATGGAGTAGTGACCTTTGGATTTAGCGGAGATTAGGTCATTAGTCACTTTGATAAGAGCGGTCTCAGTAGAGTGGAGAGGGCGGAAGCCAGACTGAAGAGGGTCAAGGAGAGAGTTGGAATTAAGGAAGTGAGACACACGGGTAAAGACAAGTCTTTCCAAAAGCTTTGATGAGTAAGGGAGCAGGGATATGGGACGATAGTTAGAGGGGGAGGACGGGTCAAGAGATGTTTTTTTCAGGATAGGTATTACAGTGGCATGTTTAAGGTCAGCAGGAACAGTGCCAGAAGAGAGAGAGCAGTTAAAGATGTGTGTTAGGATAGGCACAAGACAAGGGGAGAGAGATCTGATGAGGTGAGATGGGACAGGATCAAGTGGGCAAGTGGTGGGTCGAGAGGAATGAAGAAGTGCAGCCACCTCTTGTTCAGTAGCTGGGGAGAAAGTCTGAAGGGTAGGGAAAGCATGATTTATGTGTGGTTGAGAAAGAGAACGGCAAGGAGGGGAGAATTGTTTCCTTAGCTGTTCAATCTTGTCAGTAAAGTAATATGCAAAGCTATCAGCTGTAAGGTTAGTTTGGGGGGTGGCCACAGCAGGGCGGAGAAGGGAATTAAAAGTGTCAAAGAGACGTCTGGGATTGCGGGAGCATGAACTAATGAGAGAGGAAAAGTAGGACTGTTTGGCGAGGGCAAGGGCTGCGCTGTACGAAAGCAACATGAATCTATAATGAAGATAGTCTGCCTGGGTGCGGGACTTCCTCCAGGAGCGTTCAGCACAGCGGGAGCAACTCTGCAGATAGCGTGTTGGTTTATTATGCCAAGGTTGGGGTCGTGTTCTCCTCGTGGTGCATGTTTGGAGTGGGGCTGCAGTGTTCAAGGCAGATGTGAGGGTAGTGTTATATGTGGAGATGGCCAGTGAGGGACAGGAGAGGGAAGGGATGGATAGCAGTTGTGAATCAATGTCAGCCGACAGCTGCTGGAGGTCAATAGAGTTAAGGTTCCTCCTGAGCTGAGGGGGGTTAGGCTGAGGTTGTTGGGTGAGGGGGTAATTGAGAGCAAACGATAAGAGGTGGTGATCAGAGAGAGGAAATGGAGTATTGCAGATATTAGATAATGTACATGAATAGGAGAAAATAAGGTCGAGGGTATTGCCAGCTACATGAGTGGGAGAATTAGCCCACTGCAATAGTCCAAGGGAGGAAGTAATTGAAAGTAGTTTAGAGGCTGCTGGGGTTTTGACCCTACATCAACGTTTCGACCATACAGGGTCGAAACGTTGATGTGATTTACTAACACTTGATTAAACACCGTTTGAAAATCCAAGAGAGTGCTCCTGATTGACTACATTTATCTACTGGCTTGGAAGCACCCGGGTAATATTGCTCTTTTTATTTATTTTTTGGGGGTTGAGTGCCAGTCTTTTTATATATATATATATATATATATATATATATATATATATACACACACTGAGGGAAGAATTTATTTGATCCCTTGCTGATTTTAGATGTTTGCCCACTGACAAAGAGATTTTCAGTCTATAATTTTAATGGTAGGTGTATTTTAACAGTGAGAGACAGAATAAAAAAAAGAGAGAAAAACGCATGTCAAAAAAGTTATAAATCGATTTGCATGCCAATGAGTGAAATAAGTATCTGACCCCTTTGACACAGTACTTGGTGGCAAAACCCTTGTTGGCAATCACAGAGGTCAGACGTTTCTTGTAGTTGGCCACCAGGTTTGCACACATCTCAGGAGGGATTTGCAGATCCTCTCCAAGTCATTAAGGTTTAGAGGCTGATGTTTGGCAACTCGAACCTTCAGCTCCCTCCACTGATTTTCTATGGGATTAAGGTCTGGAGACTGGCTAGGCCACTTCAGGACCGTAATGTGCTTCTTCTTGAGCCACTCCTTTGTTGCCTTGGCTGTGTGTTTTGTGTCAAAAACTTCCCATTTCCAATGCCCTGGCTGAGGGAAGGAGGTTCTCACCCAAGATTTGATGAAACATGGCCCCGTCCATCATCCCTTTGATGCGGTGTAGTTGTCCTGTCCCCTTAGCAGAAAAACACCCCCAAAGCATAATGTTTACACCTCCATGTTTGACAGTGGTGATGGTGTTCTTGAAGTCATAGGCAGCATTCCTCCTCCTCCAAACACAGCGAGTTAAGCTGATGCCAAAGAGCTCGAATTTGGTCTCATCTGACCACCATCCAGTTCTCCTCTGAATCATACAGATGTTCATTGGCAAACTTCAAATAGGCCTGTACATGTGCTTTCTTGACCAGTGGGACCTTGCGGGCACTGCAGACTGTTAGTCCTTCACAGCGTAGTGTGTTACCAATTGTTTTCTTGGGGACTATGGTCCCAGCAGTCTTGAGATCATAAACAAGATCCTTCTGTGTAGTTCTGGGCTGATTCTGGGCTGATTCACCATTCTCATGATCATTGAAACTCCACAAGGTGAGATATTGCATGGAGCACCAGACCGAGGGAGAGTGACAGTTATTTTGTGTTTCTTCCATTTGCGAATAATCGCAATAACTGTTGTCACCTTCTCACCAGGCTGCTCGGCGATGGCCTTGCAGCCCACTCCAGCCTTGTGTAGTCTTGTCTCTGACATCCTTGGGCAGCTCTATGGTCTTGCCCATGGTGGAGCATTTGGAATCTGATTAATTGATTGCTTCTGTGTACAAAAAGGTTATGAATTGATTTGCATGTCAATTAGTGAAAATAAGTATTTGATCCTTCACTAATTGACATGCAAATCAATTCATAACCTTTTTGACATGTGTTTTCTGGATTTTCTTTTTGTTATTCAGTCTCTCACTGTTAAAATACACCTACCATTAAAATTATAGACTGATCATTTCTTTGTCAGTGGGCAAACGTTCAAAATCAGCAGGGAATCAAATACTTTTTCCCCTCCCTGTATGTATATATGTGTGTTACACACAATACATGGCACAATGACTTATGGGGCTGGCATTTTTTTTCAGGGCTGCTTTGTATCCCCAGTCCTACTCTGTAGACAGCTATGTAACGTAAATTTCTGGTTATTGTGACATGTTGCTGCTGGTCCTCACAAGATTAGGATAATACTTCTAATGTGTTCCAACCAAGACACCATGCACCATTCCAAAAGTTGGCATTAATAAAACAACATTTTTTTCTAGATAATAATGAATGCGGTTCACAGCCTAGCCTATGTGGTCCCAAAGGAATGTGTCAGAACACACCTGGTAGCTTTACCTGTGAGTGTCAGAGAGGATTTTCATTAGATACAACTGGATTGAACTGTAATGGTAAGTACTAAATGGTTTCCTTATGATATTTTATAGATCTGCAAAAATATCCTGGACAGATTGTCCAGATTGTGTTATTTTATTTTTGTTTGCGCATTTCTACATGTGAATTTCTTTAGCTTTAAGAATTTTCCTTTTCCCTCATTGGTGTTCTGTCTGTTGGACATGTAATAAAAATAATAGATGCAATCATGATAATGAAAAACATCAATCTTATGACAGTACAGGTTGAATGCAGGATTCCAAAATTATGGTTTACAAAATCAACAGTTAAAGGAGAACCATCACATCATGGAATGAAAATTGGAGAATTATCTAAATGTGTGTTAACCATTTTTTTCAAAAAGAATGCTAGAGGTTTAGCAGTTATCATCACAATACATTCCAGCCATCACAGGCCAACCAGGTCACATATTGTATTGGAGAAGAAGAAACAAAAACTGTCAGGGCCCATATGTTTACCTTGGCAGTCCACTGATCGCATGACCATACGATATGGCGGACTGCCTTCTGGCACTTTTACAAGGTATTGGGGCATGCCTACTGCAAATACACCCAATAGCATAAAATGGTACGTTGTGTGTATCCCTGGGCCATGTTGTGGTGTGGGTACCTAGTGTTCTAATAGAGTATTCATAGTGTATCCTTTGATTATTTGGTACTAACATGGCTATTCCTGACTCTTTTAATCTCTGCCTCCCCTGACCTGGCATTGTACCTCACTTATCTGATTTCAGGTTTCCTTTGACTTTGTCTTGTCTTTGTTCATTATTTTTCTGTTACATTTGTTAATTTCGGCCACCCTAAGAACAGGTATACATGCATTGTACCTCTGGATTGTTACTCTGCATCTTGAGTTATATATTGTACTGTCACAGAAACATCTTGTCTTTACTGACTGACAGATGGAAAAGGCTATTTTCTATATCAGTGAATGACAGGGAACAAAGATAGAGGCATCCAGGATAGAGGCAGTTCCGCAATAGCCAAAATAGTTGGATTTCTACTGTAATTTGTATTTTTCAAACCATACAAACACACAACAAAAATACAGGAGATACATGTAAGTAAACATAATACAAATTCAGGAAAGTCTACGTTTCTCTTTAAGGAAATATACAAAATACCTTGAACTATCACTACTCTGGAAACTGCAACATTGAGTAAAACATTGAAAATCACCTAATTAGTATTACACAATTTTCATGAGCGCTTTCTTTCAAACTTTATATTAAAGATTTAGCAAATGACTTCTAAACCTAGTTCAGTCCAGGCACTGTCAGGGTACATATTGCAAAAGAGGAGAAATAAACCCATCCTATTCTCTGTATGCTTTCTCTGGGCTGACTGCAAAGTACAATGAGTAGAGCTTAGAGCAATGATTAACAGACAACTAAGATTGAAGAGCTCATTTTCAGGAAAAATTTGTTTATTGCTACCCTTATTTTATTTGTAATACTTCATAAAAAACAAACATGGTACAACCAAATAGATAGTTTATGTATTCCAAATTAGAGTATATCCTTGAGTAGACATTTTATCACTCCTGATCCGAACAGATGCAAACGTTAATCTACCCTGAACCATTTTCCTTTATTTTTCAGATTTTCCTTTGATCACTCCATTTTCACTTTAGTCCTTTAAATGATGAATATGGAATTCCAAATAACAAAATTTACATTTAAATTGTGAATTCTTCCTTCATTTATGTAGATGTCGATGAGTGTGATGGTAGCCACCGATGCCAACATGGCTGTCAGAACATAATTGGAGGTTACAGGTGCAGCTGTCCGCAGGGCTATGTTCAGCATTACCAGTGGAATCAGTGTGTTGGTAAGAATTTTATAGGCACTACTTCATTTAATAATATTTCTCTTCTGTTATTAGATATATATTTTTCAACCAGCATGGCCAAAAATTATAAGTATTTACATTGTGTGTATTAACAGTACAATAGCCAAGAGCATATAATCACATGATCTCCCTGTTGATTTATTTTTATTCTTGTAGTTCACACAACATAATGTGTACAAGTATTCCCCCATAATGAGAAGTAACAGAACACGTATGCCCTATATTAATTAGAGTTACACTCATGAGTGACTGGTGCCACCATTTTAATTTAGCTCCCATCAATGCTGACTTAATACAATAGTTCAAATAGCTGCTTCCATGAGTGTAACTTAAATACCTTGGGCAGCACAGGAACCTGAATATCACAGTGACGACCTAATATTAAACTCGTCCCCTCAACCCTTGCACCAACCAAAACACACACATTCTAGTCTAGAAATAAAACATATGATGAATGGATACAGACAGAGAGAGATCTAGTTAAGTATGGATTCTCTTCTTTTTATGGGCAAAGAAGAGAGTTTTGAAGTAGTAATTCACCAAATCTTAAACAAATGATTCCAAAAGTTTTTATGTGTAAACCCATTGTGGCTATTCTAAAGATATTAGAAGAGCTTACCGTCATTTGAGTGGCCTTCACTGTGTATAGAAGAAATTTAGCTGTAATTGGGATTAGTGTTATTTCTGGCAACTTCTTCAAAGGAGAATAAAGTCAGAAAATATGTTTGTTGAGTTAGCAATTTGGGGATTTTTTTTCTATTGACTCAGCATTCAAATTGCCAGTGAAAAAACACATAATTGTGCTGGTGCACAATTTTAAAATATTTTCGTCTAAGAACAGTATTTGTTTTTATTGTGTTCAAGGGAATTTTTTTGTTGTCGTTGGCTTTTTTTTTACGTTCAAGGTCAACTAGTTATTGGTAGCACACATGAAAAAATGTATTTTCAAATAGAAAACACATGCTTGTTAATTCTGTACATTACTTTCCATAGATGAAAATGAATGCAGTTCCCCGGATGCGTGCGGTTCTGCCTCATGCTATAATACACTCGGTAGCTACAAATGTGGCTGTCCATCTGGATTCTCCTTTGACCAGCTTTCTTCATCTTGTCATGATGTGAATGAATGCACAAACTCCAAGAATCCTTGCAATTATGGCTGTTCCAATACTGATGGAGGTTATCTCTGTGGATGTCCACCTGGATATTACAGAGTCGGGCAAGGGTAAGAGATTAATAACTGTGTTAGTCATACAGTAGTACTTTATAGCAAAATATGTTTATGTGTCGATTTCCTTAAACATGGTCATTTGTACAAGGAACATTATTTAATACTACATGTTGCCTCTAATGAGCATAGATGCCTTTCCCTCCTCAAATGCTCAGTCTATATAGACACCTAGTTGGGCTTACATAAATTATTTATTTTAAATTGCAGTTTTGTTTATTCAAATTTTTTTTTAATTTCAGTGTTTTATTTGTTTAATTTTAAACAGTTTTGTTAGGTTTCACCAGAGTGGTTTTTTTTTTTTTTTTACTGACAAATGTATTTTGCAGTAGGCTGGAAATAAAACACGCAAGTGGTATTAAGATATATTGCTGCTATAAGATATACTATCAACATTGTCTGACTTTTGTCTAAATTCAATTTCCTGAATTTACCTGAATTTAGTATGACATCAGCAGAAAAATTGGTAAATTCTAAGGTTTGTTTACTTATTACCTGAATCCACAGTTGCAAATTATATTTAAAAGGCCAGGGTTATAAGAGAGATCTATTAGCATTGTAGTAAATGCCCAAGTTATTCATCATTAGATTTACATCTAACGATTATCATCTTGTGAGCCAACCCTTTGTATTTGTTCTGTATTTTCTATGACCCATGATGTGTCTTATGCCCACTTTTATTTTATTTTTATACTGGATATACAATATTTTTTTAGTGTAGCAATGCAAACAGTGATTTCTAAAGAAGTATTTATTTGTTGCAGGCATTGCGTCTCTGGAATGGGCTTTAACAGGGGTCAGTACCAGATTCCCGATCGAGAAGCTGGTGATGACAATGCCCTCTCTCCAGAAACGTGCTATGAGTGCCAGATCAATGGCTACTCAAAGAAAAGTGGAAGGAAGAAAAGAAATGCAAACAACACTGAATCTGTCATGGTAAGAGAGTAACACTATATGGTGGGGTAATTTCTAGTTTAAGTTATCTGGAAATTCTAGATTCTATGTTAACAAATATATGTCATGCTGGTACTGGGCTACAACTTCTGGGAATGCATCTCTTAACATCATATGCAAAATAATTCTGTATTGATGCATATATCTGGCCTTTAAAGGCATATTGATGACTTCTGGACCCACTTCACTTATCCCCATCCCAGGAGTATTTTTTAATGTTATATCATGGTATAGACACTATAATGTAATACATGATCACGTTGCATAATTATTGATGGCTCATTTAACTTTATACAGAATGGGCAGATTAGCCTGAAGAGTATTGCAATGGATGTTCCACTTAAACTGAGTCTAAACATTTCTCAACTAAATACCAAGAAACATCTATTGGAAATCATCCCAGCTATTCAACCTCTTAACAACCATGTACGTTACGTTATTTCCCAAGGAAATGATACAATCTTTCACATTGCCCAGAGGGATGGACTCAGCTACCTCCATGCTACACAGAAGAAAATTATGCCTGGGACATACACACTGGAAATCAAAAGCATTCCTAATTTTAAAACAAGTGACTTAAAGAAACTGGAAGCAAATAATGATGAAAACTACCTCGTAGGTGAACTTGGGGAAACTCTAAAAATGAGGCTACAGATAAAGCTCTCTTAAAGATCAAACTCGGACCATGGCTTTTATCACACCCATCACTTTATTTATCCACCTGAGCATGTTTTCTTTTTGAAAGCTTTATGGAGTCTAAATCCATTTTTAAAAGGACCTATTTTTATGTCTCCTTTGCAATGACCTTGTTGGAAGGATTATGGAGACGCTGATGAGGCAAAGTTCTCATGAAAATTCCGCCACATTTATTGTATTTTATATGTTTTTGGTTTTTTTAAATAAATTTGTACCAACCAATGCTGGAATTAGTGTTCAACATTTTAACTGAATCAGCATGAATCAGAAGCAGGGAAACAATTCTACCTAGATAAATAGAATGTTTATGTCTTCATACCTACAAAAAGAAGGTATGCGACTTGAGCCATTCAAACTAAATCTGTTGATGCCATCTCATAATGATGAGAGTTTAATGGTTCAAGACAGCTCCCTAATTAATTACACTATGCTAATTCAGTTAAAGTTTTCATAAACTATGAAAACTAAACTATGTTACCTTCTCTACATCATGGCAGCAATAGTATATGCATTTTAGTATCGGTGTACTGCAACATGTCCAACTGTAGCACCATATCTGGTTGATTTTAATAGGATGATAAAAATGTAGTTAAAGAATAGGCATACCAAAGTAGGAAAACAAAACAATTTTTTAATGCCAATTTTGATATATAACTCTCTGAGAGGTACGATAGATTCCAACTCAGGGAAGTAGAAATTTGTACTTGGTGACTACAGCTTTGTTTCATAAGAAACAAAATATTTGGGGGGGGGGGGGGGGGATGTCACCTTTAAGTTTCTGGATTCACAAAGTTCTTTCTGATTAATTAACAATGATAGTCATTAATGAATCGAAAAAAATCCATCCAAAATGAACAGAGCAAACAAATGTTAGAATTAAAATGTTAATTTCCTTCCAGGACAAAGGATTATTTTTTTTGTATTTTCTTTGTCACCAGCCTGCATTTTGTTTGGGAGTATTACCATAATCCCCAATAAATGTAAATGTTTATTTATTTGTTGCAGTAATATATGGAGTGCCTATTGAAATATTTTTAACAATGAGGGAGCCTTGACTTTTTATTTTACATGTGTCTTTCTATTTAGTTGTTATAATTGAGGCATTTTATTGTAACAGTAGAAACTGCACTGGTTTCATTAACTTGGGGCACTGTAAAAAGAATATATAACTTTACAGAAGATGTTTTGAACTCATGTGCAGGTATTAGACATCAAGAATATCCAGCATTGGACTTTCTACAGATTTGCTGAGTAATAGGGATTATAACACTACAGGGTCACCTGCTGTAACGCAATATCAAGACTGCTCGATGTACTCATACTATTACACTTTACAACGTACTGTAATTATTCTCTCCTATGTAGGAATGTGTTCTGGAACAAGGTGCTTCATTCAGTTATTTTACTGTAGGCAGCTCAGTATGAGAAAGGTGATATCCAGTGCATCATACTGTTTAGATGGTTTGATTAAACAATGCATTCCCTATTAGCTGAAGGCAAGGAAAACGTGTGTATGTATTTGAATTTTGTGTAGACAATTGTCACTATTAGTGTAGTTATACACAGTATGCGCCTCAACTAGTAATCTTTGAGTCTTTCCGCAACTCGTTGGAAGTACATTTTATTTTATATTAAATACTATCCCTTTTTATTAAGAAAGGGTGTACCAATATTGCATTTTGGACAACTGGTGCCCATAACTAGTTATATGAAAGAAGTGGACCCTAATATCATAAAAAAACTCATCCATGTGCAGAGACATTATACATCATATGTAGACCAAAGACTCTCCACGATCGGAAATGGGTGTTTCCTTTGTTTATATAATTATGTTCACATTTGACAAATGATAATGTGTAAAGCATTTGTTTTTTTTATATATTTCAGTATGTATCTGGTTGCCATCAGTTTTCTTGCAATAAAGCTTATTTTGGGGTAATTGTGAATTTTAATTGTAGAAAATGAAGGGTGCAAAATATGCAGAAGATACGTAAAAGGTTGATACAAAAACAATGATCACATGTAATGTTAAATATGAGTAAATAAATCCAGATTAGATTTGGACAGATGCAAAGAAAATCATTGGTAGTTTCAGCATTTAATGATAATTGCAAAGATACCTTAGAGCCTGCTTAAAACACACACATCATGTAGTAAATCTTCCACCAGAAAATCCACTTGTTCATAAATAATTCTAAGAAAATGGCTTCCTCTTGTCTCCTTAATATAGGGTAAAATCTTGAAACGGATTTGCAAGGCCTAAATTACTTAAGAAACCCAAACTTACTTATACTTACAATGCCAGATAATGCTACGAAAAGGGAAGGTCTTTTTAATATTATAGATAATCAAACCATAATAGGATGCTGTAGATAAACATTGTCAGTTGTGTTTTCAACAAAATTAGATTGCATTTTATTTTTTGTCTATAATATCTTGTGACTGATCCCAAGTCAACAATAGTCTTTTTTTCCACCAATGTTTCCTTTTTTTCCAAATCACAGGCAGACCCCTTATCCATAAGCATTAGAACATATATGGGCAATGCCTATATGAAAATGCCGGTTTTACAATCAGCATGTTGCTTCAGAGACATGATTGCATCCCTCAGAAGAGTTTCCAAACAACTGTAGCTTAATCTGAGGAAGAGCACCACCAGTGCCACTGGAATGCCTATGCTTCTGACATTTTAGCCTTAACCTTGCACTTATGTTCTGTCTATCACACTTTGATTACATCACGTCTTCATTTTTTCTCCATGCTTTTTTCTTCTTCATTGCTGTTGTCACTTTCGTGTAATCAAAGAAGATAGTTCTCTCTCTGGGAATGGTTGGCACCATCACCAAGTTCTCACCCTCTTCCTCCTCTTACTCCACCTGGGATATCCATGCTCTTCCTCTCCTTCCCCTGTTCCAAAAACACTCTGCTCTTTCCCCTCTAACTGCTTTCTCTCTCTGCCCCTTCTATTCATTACCTACTGTGCCCACATATGTAGTCTATCTTTTCAGATACTCTTATGGTTGATAATTTGTGAATGAGAGACAAAGAGATATTGCACCTAAAATTGCACCTGTTTTGTCATAATAAGTCTCCTCCGTTATCTTTTAAAAGCAAAGGTCATGGATCACACACTCCCTTGTGACTTCCAAGAAGACAGAAACAATAGGCCTCCTCAAAGAAATGTTAACAGTTATGGTTAGACTTGGAGATTTGTTTTGGTTTGAACTGCAGTTTGCCTTAATTTGAGCCGATCGGGTAATGGGTCGAATTCCTGAGCTCTGAGACTAAATGTACGCAATCACACAGAAAATACACTCTGGGTGGAGCTAAAACAACATAATATAATAAATACTTTCCTCTCTTCTTGTTATACATCAGTTTCTACAGAAACAGAGGAGAGGGACACAGTGCAGAAAAATCTGTGACAGATAACATTAATCATGTAATAAAGATGCACTCACAAGTAAAGAGCCATAAAGTCACATGGCTGGTGTATATCGCCTTAGAATCCTTAGGGAGATCCTCACACCATTGGAATCAATATGAAGAAAGAATATCCCCTCTAGTGAAGAAATTAATAATTCCCAAAATGGATAAAATCACAATTTATTTCTAAAAATTAAATAAAACACACTTGAAAATCTCTGATGGCAATAATACACAAGTCAAATCAGTCCAGTCACCAAAATGCATTTTGCCAAATTCAGGCCTCTTCAGTTGGTGTATAAATGTACCTGAATCACAAACCAATCAAAAATGCTATGACCAAGCATGTTTGTTTTTGGTCATGATATATATAGATATATAGAAAAAATTTCCAACCTGGACAGGCAAGAGGAGCAGACGTGTTTGTCTGGAGCTCCTGCTAGATAAGCGAAAAAAGCAACTTTAACCCCGGCTAAACCGTGATTACACCCCACCGACGGGCAACTAAGAGCCCAGAGGGGACTAAGCGTCTAATCCTGAGACTCTACGGAACGGATTAAGCACGGGAGACCGAAGAGACACTGCTGCGGCCTACTACACCGAAACTGGAGAGAGGCGGCCGACCTTCCTGCTTCCTGGTACCCAGCTAGATCAAGCAATCTCCTACCCCCCCCCCCCCCCCAACTGGACCGGAGGGGGTTATCCCGGTCCCTACTCGACTGCACACAACAAGCGGCACAGAATCGACATACAGGCCCAGCACAAGGTATTAACGAGCAAAGACAGACAAACCAAAATGGCGATGGTCGCATTGCCTGCTGAAACGGCACACAGGCAGCGCGCACCAGCTCTCTGCTCTGCAGACCGCATGTTGAGGCGGCTACATATGCACTTCCAAAGGCTATGGACCTCTTTGGAGGCACACCTGTTTTCCAAACCGCTCCAACCCCGAGTCTGTGAACGGGGCGGCGGGAGACGGAGGGCGCAGAGAACACCTTCGGGCCTAACGTACCAGAATAAGCCTGCACATTCTAACGCTAGCCCACCTGGGCCGAGGGCCACCAAGGGCTTGACCCGAAGGCGTCGTCCACACGGACGGAAGGAGGACCGCCACAGAAGGCGACAGACCACCAGATCCCCCCGTTACTCCCGCTATGGGAATGACCCGGCCCATGGAGGAGCCCGGGTCAGTGGTTTAAAGACGTCGGCCTTGATCCCGGCCTGGGGCTGGAGGGAGGACTCACCTCGCCCCCGGCGAACAGCCGCCTCCGTACCCTCCTATGCCTCATACCATACACGGCGGAGAAAATACAAACCATCACAAACCCTGCATATCTCCAGCAACCGACCAGGTCAAACAGGTTAGCCACGGAAGGCTCACCGCACCGCAGCACGCGACAGGCAGACAAGGCCACAATTGCACCAGCGGATCACTACTCCCCGGCGGAGAGGAGAAGCAGACAAGGCACCAGGCACTCAGAACCGCAGGGTAGTGTGCAAAAAACTCGCTGTACACTGGCAACCAAGCTATGGCGGCCTACCACAAAGGGGCATCGGCTGAGTAGCCCACTGGGACTTTAAACACCCTGGCAAGAATTACGGCACCCGAAACCCGATAATGCCCTACTTACCTCTATCTTTAGTCACAATGGACGCAATCCAGCCCTTTCTGCAACCTTCCAGGTCTGCTACCTGCAAGAACCAACACGGTGTCCTCACATCTGACCGATATGTATATGTTATCTCTCCTGCTCTTATCATACTAATGTTTATTTAATTAGTACATACTTTATAACTCGCAGATACTACCTGCTATCACACTAAGCTGAATATGCCTTCATTTACTAACTAGCAACCGTGCAAATATTGATGTGAAGTCCACAGTTACTACTGTGTGCACAGCATGATGGAGAGGCCATCCCCTTTCAAAATGCCACTCCAGATCACCTAACAAAAACGAGTGCAGTTAAGCTCATATGTTTATTATGTCTGTTATTACTACAACCTTAACTACTGTTGGTAACCATGCCCTCTTATTACGTCAATACTCAGTGATATCTATCGATAGTTAATCTAATTAACCTTGTTTTACTTCACCATTTAACAGCACTCGATTTGAGCAGGTTACCTAGCTTGTTTACTGACACATGTCCTTCGACTCATTATAGTAAACACACGACTTGCCCACACAATACTTAATCGCTAGACGCTATCTGCGCTGTGACCATAGTCTCGATATCGTTAAGGCACACAACAGTTTAAATGCTCTCACAAGTTTGAACAACTAGCGTACCATGGCCACACTAAACATATTATTAACAAGCGCAGTACCAGCTTTATTGTATTGTTTTACTTTTATTGTTTCATGTTATTGCTCAACAGTAATGCGTATGCAATCGAACCATTGTTCTTAATCTTGCTTAGTCAGCCAATATGACCGAATGTCACTTTAATATACTTATATATGCCTATCTAACTTGATAACACGATATCGTTCACAACATAAAATGAAGCAGACGCTCATATGAGAATGTATCGATGCTATTGTTTTCTGTCTATATGTGCATTTTCACTGATATATTTCTCATTTTCTTCCTTTCTGTAACGTACTCATAATGCTTCAATAAAACAAAGATTGAAAAAAAAAAAATGTCCAACCTCTGGCACTCAACCTAAAAAAATTCACAAGCCAGTAACATGAACCCGGGTGCTTCCCAGCAATAATATAAACAAAACTGAAGACAGGAGCACTCTCTTGGATTTCAAAAAATGTAATTCAAAAAATCACCGCCTCTACATCAATGTTGCGACCCTTCAGCGTGATTTTTTGAATTACATTTTTTGAAATCCAAGTGAGTGCTCCTGTCTTCAGTTTTGTTTATTTATATATATATATATATATATATATGTGTGTAAAAAACAGATACAATTTGTATCTTATAATACCTTTTTTATTGGACTAACATAACTTTTTAATGACAAGCTTTCGGGAGAACCTCCCTTCCTCAAGTCTGAAGCATTTCTGAGCAAGACGACACATAGAATTCAAAGTTGAGTTGTGATTTTTTGCCTAGATAAGGTGTTTTTAAATAAAACCTTTTAAAAACTAACACAATCTGTCAACATTGAAGTTGCTGTTTAGTAGATAGGAGAGTGTGCTGGATCTTGTGTATTGTTTATTGTATAATATGGCTCCCAGCAGCACCCCATTTAAGCATGTTCAGGTGAGTGCAACCACCCCCCCATGTTCCATATATATATATATTTGGGAGTCTAGCCAACTCCTTGGTTTTGCACCCCTCCCTGTCACAGGTGCCTCATCTCAGGTCCCTATTTAGCCTTGTACTGCAGAGAGCCTCAGATGGAATTTTTTCCCAAGTAAGTGGGTTAATCTCATAAGAGCAGACATTAGACTGTGAGAGTAGGACCTGCCAAAGATGGGGTACATTGACGTTGTGGCAGGCTTATGCAATGTATGATCATATAATGTAACTAAATCCACATTATTTTTTGCCTAGATAAGGTGTTTTTAAATAAAACCTTTTAAAAACTAATACAATCTGTCAACATTGAAGTTGCTGTTTAGTAGATAGGAGAGTGCGCTGGATCTTGTGTATTTATTGTATAATATGGCCCCCAGCAGCACCCCATTTAAGCATGTTCAGGTGAGTGCAACCACCCCCCCATGTTCCATATATATATATATATATATATATATATATATATGTAAAAAACAGATAAAATTTGTATCTTGTAATACCTTTTTTATTGGACTAACATAACTTTTTAATGACAAGCTTTCGGGAGAACCTCCCTTCCTCAAGTCTGAAGCATTTCTGAGCAAGACGACACATAGAATTCAAAGTTGAGTTGTGATACATGAGTGCAGATAAGACACACGTTTGTTAGAAAATAGACACTATTTTTACAGAGGGTCATAAATATCTTATTTCAGTGTCTATTTTCTAACAAACCTGTGTCTTATCGCTTTAACCCCTGTATCACAACTCAACTTTGAATTCTATGTGTCGTCTTGCTCAGAAATGCTTCAGACTTGAGGAAGGGAGGTTCTCCCGAAAGCTTGTCATTAAAAAGTTATGTTAGTCCAATAAAAAAGGTATTACAAGATACAAATTTTACCTTTTTTTACATCTACATCACTAGACTAATACGGCCTCATTCTCTCTCTCTCTCTCTCTCTCTCTCTCTCTCTCTCTCTCTCTATATATATATATATATATATATATATATATATATATATATGGAGGGAGGGATGGAGGGATGGATGGATGGAGGGATGGATGGAGGGATGGATGGAGGGATGGATGGAGGGATGGATGGAGGGATGGATGGAGGGATGGATGGAGGGATGGATGGAGGGATGGATGGAGGGATGGAGGGATGGATGGAGGGATGGAGAGATGGAGAGATGGAGATGGAGATATGGAGATGGAGATATGGAGATGGAGATATGGAGATATATAGATATGGAGATATATAGATATGGAGATATATAGATATATAGATATATAGATATATAGATATATAGATATATAGATATATAGATATATAGATATATAGATATATAGATATAGATATATATAGATATATATATATATATATAGAGAGAGAGAGAGAGAGAGAGAGAGAGATAGATATATATATATATATATATAGATAGATAGAGAGAGAGAGATAGATAGATAGATAGATATAGATATATATATATATATATATAGAGAGAGAGAGAGAGAGAGAGAGAGATAATGAGGCCGTATTAGTCCAGTGATGTAGATGTAAAAAAAAGGTAAAATATAAAAAAATTATATTAAGGTAAAATAAAATAATAAAAGGTAAAAAATGTATATTATATACATTCAGTAATTTATTTTTTAACACGTGTGTGCATACATGTTCTTTTTTATATAGACCAATGGTTAAATTATTCCATGGTATATTGCTTAATCAGACACTATTGACACACAAAAAAATTAAAACCACTTGTTTTTTTTTCTTGCTACTAACATATAACATTTGATTAAAAAGAGTTGCATTTTCCTGGAAATGTATCAGAATTTACAATGTGCCAAGTTTCTCTCTATAGAGGAACATTGATTCCAGATTCATACCAGAAAGCAGATCCAGAGCACATTGTAATATTTGGGGAGTTTTAAGCCATTAAGTAATTATTTCATTTGTCACATATTATATGCATATATTTATTGAGCAGTTAAAATGAATTAATCACCAATGTACAAAATAAGTACGGAATAATGGGCTGTACTCAGAACTCAGTATGCTCAATTAAGAACAGATTTTGTAAAATATTGTGCTGAAATAATGAAACTGGAATACAAACCTATAAAAAGTTAACATAATTTAAGTCATTTGTTAAAGGGACAATATAGGTACCAGAACTACTACAGCGTAATGTAATGGTTCTGGGGCAAAAAACTGTCTTTGTAGCGTCAGCAGTGCAAATGCTGCCATTTCAGTGAAATGGCCGTATTTACAAAGCTGTCTAACACCGCCTCTAGTGGCTGTCACTTACACAAACACCATAGGGGCTTCCTGGGTTCTGTCCTGCAAAGATTTCAGGAGATCGTTCTGCATGGAGACACTGAATGTTCCCCATAGAGATGGACTGAATGATTGGTGCAGTGCAGATTTGTTTTATTAGTATTATTAGTATTAGTATTAGTATTAGTATTATTTTAGGGGCCTGAATCTAAATATATATTATAACACTATAACTTTAGGAATGCATGTTTGTTATTGTGCACTAATAGCAGACCACTATATAACGAAGACTCTTTGCCAATAAGGAATCTCTCATTCTAGTCTATGGGTTATTGTTTTAAACTTTGTTTTAAACTTTTGAAGTAGAATGTAGAATATAATATGTATATTTAAAAAAAAAAAAAAAATTCCTCTTCTCTCAGATGATTTTATAACACAACTGTACACAAGTAGCTACGATTTTAAAAAAAATTACAAATTAAATCTGTTATATAACTGGTGGAGGCCTCGATCATTTACAACAAACGTGGATAACAAATTCCATATTATCATTAGTGGCAAAGTTAGGGTACTCTACACTCTAAGTGACTGCTACACCACAGACCCTATGATATCTAGATCAAATGAAATAGACGTGTTATACAAACACGTTCATTCTTCAGTGTGTAGGAAAGGTGTCAAAATGCTGGAGAGGACCGAATAGAGACTCGCATAGACCACCTGCCCATGGGTAGAGTGGCTTCATGAAAAGGTCCCAAAAATAGTATAGGTTCTGGAAAAATGAGGTATAATTCAAAAGGATATTGAATCTAAACAAAATGCATATTTCTGGATACCGAGAAAGGCTGTGGGGAGGCTGGAGATTAATAGGGTACAAAGTGCAGAATCAGTTGATGTTACAGCCATTTTCTCAATGAAAGCAAGTGACTTGGTGGTTGTCTGCCGGATTAAAACTAATAAAATGTATTTATGAGGAACATGACAACATAGACCATACCAACATATGATGGAATCTTCTGCTTCATATTTGCAGAAAACGTCCTTGTGAAAATCTCTATACATTTAAAGGGACACTGAGGGCACCAAAGTCACTTTATCTCAATGAAATGATCTGGTTGCCATTTCCCTCTTGTTTTAACCCTGTAAGTGAGAACATTGCCATTCTGCAGGAAGCGATATGTGTACATTGCACGGTTTCAATGCTAATGCTAATTTGTGACAGTGAAGATATTTCTTTAACAGATGTGTAACTATCCTATTTATACTAAATAAGATAGTCAGCCTTAAGTAAAAAGAAAACAATAGCAGCACCAACAGACACAAAAGCACTAATCCTGACTGTATGAACGAAGCTAGCAACACAAGGTGCTTGTAAAAGGACACAGAAACTCGCAGGGAACAGAATGATACCTGTCCTGCTCCGAAACAAAATGCGAGAGCCTGAACCGGCCATGCGGCCTAAACTAGAGTGGAGCCTGAGGCCTGGGGGAGGCGGCCGACCACCGGGCACGGGACCTGCTCACAAGCGAGAATCCAAATCTGCCCTGCTGCCCCCCCCCCTGGACCGGTGGGGGATATCCCGGTCCTCGCTGGGGACGACTTCCCCTGAACAAGCGACAAAACCTGCAGTTGAACGAAGGTCTCAAGGCCCAACCAAGATGGCTACACGGATGAAGCCCGCGACTGGGAGAACACGGGTCAAGCCACCCAAGCACACTTTAGAGTTTTTTGACCGGCTCTGCGAAAGCCTCTGGGCAGAGCTTCACACAGAAGGCCAGACCTATACACTGGTGCTGAAAATGGCGGCGGCGTGGATTCGCCCTGCAACCCGGCGCCACTTGTGTAGGCTCCCGCTCAGAGCATTCAGAGCGGCCTCCCGACGGAAGCGATGCCGGGGACTCAGATGGCGGAAAACATCATCACAATCCCCAGGCGCCAGCACCCGCTTTTATAAACCCGCCCATCATGCTCGATCCGCTTACCGTCCAGCGGCACCTGGAACCTCCGTCCACCAGGCGGAACATGCCACCCCTCAAGCCCATGCTCATAAAGATGAGACTGACCGGAGCGGTGAATACCCCACATGGGCCTCAGGAAGGGTCCGACAAGGCAAAGCGAACGAGGTCACTACTCACCATATACGCCGGGAGGCAACCGGGATTCACCCGCTAGGCGACACACCGTTGCTCAATGTGGGTACCTGGACTTTGTGCACGATGAGCTTGCATTCCCCGGCCCGAGCAGCTTACACGCTATCCCAACGGCTCCACAGAGCGGGAGTAGGCTGACTACAGGCTGAGGTCTGCGATCTAGGAGCTTCACCTGTGCTGCAACACTAACTCTTAGTCTGTAAACATATGCTGATCTGTTGTCTCCTTCTAATCACTCTCGCTGTTTAAATGTTATAAACCAAACAGTTAGTAACTTCACTAATGCTAATGTTTTAACTTGTAATGCATAGATGCAATAGCGTAACCCTCTCAGAGCTTAGCCGGCTGTAAGCTGTAAAACTAACTTAGGTTCAGGGTATATTTGTCTGCACCTCCCAGCCTCTTTACCCAGCGGCACGTTTAAGCATCTCAGCATGCCATTTACAAACCGCTAACAGCTTGATAATTGCCTTCTCTGAACAACTCCTGATTTAGCGACTAAACGGTCTCAATGGCAAAGTTTAAGCCATATATGTAAATCAGTAGGCATAATACAAATGCCTGTATTTAACGACATGCATCAATTGTTTTGTTAGACTTTACGCTAATTAACCATTTCTTGACAACGTAACCGTTTCGTTAAACAAAATGTACATTACATAACATAAAAATGTGCAAAGTTTTCCGCCACTGCATAACTACTGTACCTTTGAATTACGCTGTTGTGGCGTCCGTTAATAACCTGTAATCACCTGCACAACCAAAATAAAGAATTTAAAAAAAAAAAAAAAGAAAACAATAGAAAAAATTGACATATACAAATATTTAATGCAGGTTTTTATGTGTCAACTACCAATTTATGGCAATCTGTTATGATCGAACATTTTGTATCCGTAGCATACAAGCAGTGTTCAGTTTTATTACAGAGCAGTATGTATCCTTTAGACTACCATTGAGTAAAGGAAGATGGCAGATGGTATGGCTGGAAGTAACTGGGGTGTGAATATCTAGTCTGCTAATAGGCACTGGTGAATTGGTTGGGAGATAGGAGATCAGGTAAGTAGGGGATACAAATGTTGTTCAACTTGCTACAGCCAACAGATGAATATGGCATGTGATGGGGAATAACAATGACTTATTGTCTGTGGATACAGTGGATCATCAAGTAGTCAATATGTTTAATGAAGACCAAACAACCATAGGGTAACCTCCAAGCAGTGCTGTGATGTTACTGAACCTTTATTAAGACAGACAAGTGGAACACTATTATATGAAGTTTCAGAACCAGTCAAGTTTTATATAATTTAAAAAATATGATGGAAAATGAAAACAGATTACTACCTTAAACTGCCATGACATCAAGGGCTTAAAATGTGTAATAATGTTGTTTTTTGTGATCTTTCAATGCCATAAATTGGTTATAATTTACTTAATGTTGGCTTAGCTCTTCAAATAATTTTAATATGAATAATTAGATTCATTGTAATTTGAAAAATCTCTTCTTTTTGATCCATTGATTAAAGTTATTTTTTGGAAATATTCTATATATTGACTAGTAGTATTAATAACATATTTTTACATTCTTGTAACATCTGCCAAACCATCCGGTGTTATTACCTAATGCATTCAATATATTGATTGTGGCAAATAAGGGCCCATTTCTAGAACTTATAAAACAATCACGGGTTATTCCCTATTTACTCATCTTTTTATCAATTCTTTTTTTTTTTTTTATCTAAATAACCAATGGCCTAGATTTATTATTTTTGGATAAGATTTTCCAATGATTCCATTCTGTTAGAAATATTTTTGAACTGATTTATCTACAGAAGCCGCCATTAAAGTCTATGGTATTTTTTTGCAGATAAATAATTTGAAAAGTTTATTTCTAACAGACTGTGATCATTTCAAAAGATTATTCAAGATAAATAGATAAAGGCCTATGATTGATTATAGGTTATTGTTACAATTTTGCAGTTTTTGTAAGTCACAGACCTTATTTCCACAAACAGTAAGTTTAAGATGTAGCCAGAATATTGCTAACTATATACAAATAGGGCTTAAATCCATTAAATTATTATGTTGTTTACAGAGTTTGCTTGTCTTTAATGTATATTAATTAGTAATATGTTGATGCATTGAAGTAAATTAATTACTAATATGCAACCGAAACATTGAAATAGCACTTGAAATGCTGCTCTGTCTTCTTTAAAGAAGAACTTCTCTTGACATCATTTAATAAAACACTTATAAAATGTATGGGAAAGCATTGGATTGGCTGAGATCATCAAGATAGATGATCTCAGCCAAGGAAGCACGGCCAGCCACTGAGAGAGCAGCATGGCTTGGTTGAAAAGGCGAGTAAACATACTTGTTACAGATTTTTATTCCTAAGGCTATAGTGTTCCTTTCATTTATCTTCTCTGTATGCTTTCTCTATGTGAACTGCCAAAGGACATAGATTGTAACACTGATTAAGAGGAATCTAAGATGGAGAAGTCTGGTCACAGGGTAAAGAGGTGTGGATTTCTAAATTGAATTGAATTTTTCAGACCTAACTAATAAATGTTTGTTAAACATAGTGATAAATAAACATAATATTAAAAGTGACAGTTCCCTTTTAAACATTGGAGCTACTGGGATTTTGTTTGTCCCTAAAAAAGCTATTGAATGTTGGGATCCAGTTCCATGTAAACATTGCTCTCACCTGGCAGCGTACTAATAGAATATTAGCCATCAATATGAAGATGTCTTAGCCTGATTGAAAGTTGCTGCTCAACTGGCATACAAAAAGTTTCTTTCTAAATGAGAAAATTGGAAATGTCCTATATAAATATTCCTAGGTGTAGAAATCTGTTTTTACAGTGTAATCAAGACACTTTAACCCCTTAAGGACCAAACTTCTGGAATAAAATGGAATCATGACATGTCATACATGTCATGTGTCCTTAAGGGGTTAAAGGAACACTATAGGTTCAGGAATACAAATGTGTATTCCTGACCCTATAGTGTTAAAAACAATATTTAGGTGGCGGCCCCGCCCTTGCCCTCTTAAAACTTACCTTTCTTCAAGTGCCGCCCAGGTCCATTAGTGCTGGTTCTGCGCCCTTACTGCGACCCCATGGCTGAGATCATCAAAATTGACGATCTTAACCAATTCAATGCATTCCCATAGGAAAGCAATGGGAGGTTAAAGTGCATGCGTGCCGATCAGCATCTTCTCATAGAGATGCATTGAATCAATCAGCATCTCTATGGGAAATATTCAGCGCCTCTGTGCAAAGCGTGGAGACACTGACCAAGAAAGTACGTCTAATGGTCGTCTGAGTGACTGCCACCGGAGGTGTCCCTATGCAGCAATGTAACACTGCCATTTCTCTGAAAAGGCTGTGTTTACATTAGTAAGCCTGCAGGGACTGACTACACACACCAGAACACCTACATTAGGCTCTAGTTGCTCTGTTGACGATAGTATCACTTTAATGGTGGGCTGATGGTTGTACAACTCTCCAAAAAATAAGAAAAGCCACCTAGAGATGGCATGAACTAGAATACCTTTTATTTTATTTCTAAATTTAAAAAGACTAAAAATTACTAAGTTAGTAACGTAGCTGCATAAGCAAGTTGTTTCAGGACTTAGAGCCTTAGCACCTTATACGTTTTGTGTTGCATAGTACTTAGTCATAAGTGACTGTTAAATCTGCTCCACTAAACTGACAGTCTTGAGCCAAAAGGAAAGGTTATAAATAGTGACGCCACCTGCTGTTAAAGTTAACTTATTGCAGGGAACAGTTTTCACATCATCTTGTTAATGAAAAGTGAATATGCTACATGCTAAAATGAAATATAAATGTGCTTTACGAGAATTTACTGAAACTGTTGGCACTGTTACAAAATGATCCAGTACAGCAAAAGTCAATGTGAAACAAAACAAAACCAGAATAAACGGAAATGGTTCAGTAATGTTAACGTTAATACTTCCTAGTAATTTTATAATGTAATCACTCATTGCTTGTTAGCTAGCTTCCATTATTTTGACAATAGTTTAGGGTTAATTTGATATGCTCTATTAGATTTTGTTCTGCTTCCCAAAACAATTATGATCCCACAAGGAAATAATTCTCAGCAGTTATGCAGATGCAATGGAATTTTTACCCACTTAGTGCTCTCAATTCTCGGACCATTTAATCATTGAAGACACAACTTTACGCAGACCTGAGAAATCTCAGAAAACTTTTAAAAATGTTTTTCTTATATGCACAAACAAATATAAAAAATTAGGAGAGAAAGGCACATAATTACATTTCACAACAAATTTAGCAAGGTTATTCACTAAAGTGAGAAATCAAGTTGAATTACATAGAAACATAGAATGTGATGGCAGAATTAAAGTCCAATTTCAACTTTAAGGTAAAAAAATAAAAAAACTGGAAAAATGAGATAGCTATGCTTTCAGTTCAGCAAATCAAACACCCTGCATTGCCTTATTGCCCACTCCACACCTTGAGCGCGCCTGTAGAATAGCCTAATGATGTGCTCATGCTGTGCTGTCTGGGGACAGTTCTGTGGTGTCCCCAAATGTGGGACACCAGGGAACTAAAGCAGGATGGCGGGACAGGATCCTGAAATCGGGACTGTCCCACTGAAAGCAAGACTGTTGGGAGGCATGGATAGATTATGGCGCATTTTTGTAACAGGGCTTGCTCCGGTCCCACTAAATTTTCAAATCAGACCTCTGCCAGTCGTCCTTCTGACCTCTTCCAGAGCTACACTTTACAGTGCGCATTTGTAAGGGCCTCTGGCAACAAGCGGAGACAGCAGGGATAGTTTACTCTTACTGTACCACTGTCATGGGAGATGGGACTCCTCATATGTGTTCCTTTAATTATACTTTGTGTCATCTATTGTTTCCCTGCATTCTAATGGAATTGTTCCCTTCTGTTCGGTTACCGAACAGATTCTGTGGGGTCCCCTTGTTCGCAAATCATGATTGGAAGATCTTGCTTGTCCCATTCTAAATATGATAAAAATTAGGCTTGAGTATTAATCTGTGGATAGGTAGTAATGTCTCTTTTGGATATGATATTGGAACACAAGGCTTGTTCATATCAAAGGACTCCTTATCTAAGAGGGAATCAAGACATATGGCAAATGAGAGAGTTAGTTTATACTGAAGACAGACTTCCAGGCCACTTATGTGTGACTTCTCAATTCTTACAGAGCAGCTCTGCTGGGGTCCCAGCTTCAAAGAGGAATTTAAGTTGTAAGCTCTGACCTCGCATGCAATCAAATTAACCCCTTTTGAAATTGACAATACCACCTCTACCAGGCAGCCAGTTCATATATGCACGAACATAGCTTTCGTGTTACCAAACCGATCTGAGAACTTTTTGGATATGTTGTGCGCTTAGGTCGGGGCTATTCGGGAATATAATTTTTGTAAGGTTCTGATGCTGTTGTCATGTATTTTTGTGAAATGTAAAAATTGTTTGTAAGTTTTCCTATTTAGAGATAATTGAATAAGCTTAATTTGAGCTCAATTATCTCTCAAACACCATGCTAGGGGCGTGGGACTGCATAAAAAGCGGAGTGTGGCCTCATAAAGATCAGATTGCTGCTTCTACCCAATATGACTGGTTGCGCCCATTATATTGGGGAAACTCTACACAAAGGAAATACTTTCACTATATTCAGCACATCTGGAATTAGGACTAGTGCGGGATTGAAGGAATAACAGGAATAGACTCACAAAGCTGTGACAACCACCAATGATCCAGGCTGCTAGCAGTGCATGTGACATCTAGCCCTTTGGACATCCACTGCCATGCACACTGTTGATGGTAGCATTGCTCAATGCAGCGTGGTTCTCTGCCTGTATTGTGCCACCCCCATCACTGATGTCAACTGGTACAGTCCACACCTCATGCACAGCCTTAGTGACACCACCTATTTCTTTCAATTGTTTTAGCTTGTTAGCGATCAATGGATTCCATATGAAGTCAGATAACACTAGGCAGGTTCTTGGAGAGTTTGTTTATTTAAATGGTTACACCGAAAGCAGTTCAGTGGAGAAATATATTTCTGTCTAGGGGAAGTCCCAGCTACAGTTTATATACTTTTCTACAAATGTATGGGTTAAAAATATTACATTTAATATGGGGCATTATGTCAAGCCATTTTAGACCATATGTCTGACAAAATAAACACAAAACCATGGTTATTAAAGCTAATACAAAAAATGATGTCTAAAGTGACTGATTATTCTCTGTGAAAATAATGAGGTATGAACCTGCCTGGGCAATTATTCAAATATGAATATGGGAGGCACATGAGGCATCCGTGTTTAGGTTTTCGTATATCACACTTCAAGGATAAGATATACTGTTAGTAAAACAAGCCTTTCACAACAAGAAAATACAACAAATAATGAGAAGGAAGAGAGTCAGCAAAACATTGCTGTGTGCTTAAAAAACGACAAGAATCTTTTAAAGACTCCTTAAAAAGATGGTAGCTCTGAACAAGTTGGCGAACAGTTTTTAACTCATTAACCACTCTCTCCTAGTGAGCAGATGCACCTCCATTATCCTCACTAGCTCAAGGTTCTTCTAGCCTCCTATATTTCTGAACCCTCTTACACCATGCCAGTTTGAAAGGTACTTCACCATGATAAATATTGTTGTGTTATATTGTCCCATCTCAATATTATTTTGTGCCAGCCAAGATACTTACTGGCAAGTTTCTGTATTCAAACTACAGAGTTGGTCCTGTGTCCAAAAAAAAGGCTACCAAGGTGAATTCATGTTAGTTTGTCCATTATTTAATGTGTGTCATGGACATATAAATGCACACGCATACTTTACAACAGCAATTTTGACAAATATAAGCGTTAGCATATTGTCCCATTGTGACATCTTTAAATGTTATCAGTAACTGTGCAAACCAAAAAGATTTACCCGTTTACTTTTCTTACCAAATCCAGCTTTGATCAGGCGACCGTGGGTGGATTCACATGTAGATGCTCTATGTGTGATTGAAAGGCAGTACAGAAGTATCCATTATGGGTACCATCTGGGAGTAGGTACCCATAATGGATACTTTTAATCTATATATTTGCTTACTGCTATAGAATGCATACGTTCAGTGTGCATGCCTAAGTGAGTGCCTTTTAATAATGCAAATGATTCTTTACAGTGAGCACAGTAAAATGATGTGTCTCCAGTCTGGATAATAAAATAATAATGATACCATCTGGGGGCATTCAGTTTCAGAGTTATCAATGTTAGTATTTCGCAATACAACATTTGAATTAGATTGAATGTACACCAGATTTCCGCTGCATCCCAACATCTGAAATCTGGAACCAAATTATTTACAATATGCAACAAAACACCTAATTATAATGGAACTTAGAATTGACAATGGTCTGCATGCAAACTTCATTCAACTGTGTCATCACAATTTGGCAAATCCCTCCCATGGAATTTGGAGTGACCTTTAAAATTGCTAAATTTCTTAACCACGTTTTACTGATATGGACTGCATTCAGATTGCTGGGGTAGGAAACCTTAGGCACTCCAGATGTTGTGGACTATATCTCCCATAATGCTCCCACAGCCATAATGCTGCCAAAGCATTCAGGGAGGTCAGGTCCACACTGCTTAACCTGAAATGATGCTGCACGTTACACAGTTATGACCTTCAAAATATTAATTAGTTGGCCTATTTTAATAATGACTGATGACAAAATTGGGTGACATCACTGGGTTCATAAGGCCATTCCCCCAGGAACAAGTCAAATACAAAGTACTGAATTGGAAACACAGATTTGCTATAATTCTACAAAAGACAAATAACAATATACCTCAAGCCACATAGGGTCTAATGGAAAAAGAGATTACTGTATTCTAACTTTGTTCTATTCTATAATAAACTATTTTTTTATTATAGTTAAAAAAAATAACTGTATCAGAGGAACACTCCATTTACATTTTTTATTTATAACCATTTAGTAAAGATACCTATAAAATAAATTGTGTATTTTTCCTGTATATTCCTGTATATTTTTCCTGTATATCTTTGGGGTTATATGAAAAAACAGCTCACAAACGATGCAGATCGGCTGTCTGCAGTGTTTGCAAGCCCTCACCTCTTTCCCAGGTATAGACTTTCAAAACACCAGATACAGGTCATTTAAAGAAAGGGGAAAGTGGGTGAGCGTTAGCTTGGCATGCTTGCCACTTCTGTTAGTTCTGTGGGAGAAGAAAACCTCCCTGACTGTTTGAGTCACAGTAAGGGAGAAATTTCTGCCCCAGTCATATAAATGCTGATTTCTATTGAAATCTGCACTTTATAAACTGCTAAAAATTTGCAGTCTCCAAACACGCAAACCACTTAAGCAGGCTAAAGTGTGTCTAAACTGTTCCTTCAAGAAATAGTCTTGGCTACGTAGCAACTTGAAATCTTACAAAGATTTGTAAAACTACTTATCACAGATTGAATTGATAATTTATATGTCATATTGCAGTAAAATGCTTTTTATAACTTTTTGAGATTTTTCTATAATACAGGACCTCTATCTCTATAAAGCTGTTAGAATCCTATTTTACCGAACATATTCAGTAAGGATAGACAAGAGAAAAAATTACAGGAAGATGTATCACTAATCTTTAGTGTCCAACAAAAAATTGTCAAACCATTTTAAAAATATTATGATAATATGTATTTAATGATTCACTTCTTAACATAAACATTATTTTTCTTTTATTTATTCGGGTCTAGTCCATTTGAATTCCATAGTTCCACCCAGAGCCAGACTGGGACAAACATTCGGCTCAGGCCTTTAATGGCAGAGCAGCCCAATAAGAGAGGCCCAAGAGTGTTGTGTCATCACCAATGACATGCACGCCATCCCCAAAATGAGTATTCCCAAAGCTACTTCAAAATAATAACACAAGAAACAAGGATATAATCAAACCACCACCATATTTAAATAACAACTCTGCCACATTTGAAATTCATTCTAGGACAAAGTAGATTAAAACGGTCATGTTATAATGAAGACATTAAGTTGTAGGCAGCAGTGATACCACAAAACATGAAAACCTTTATAAGGGATCTAATACATATAGATCAAGTTGGTTTCATCCCAGGAAGATCTCCATCAAGCCATACATGAACACTGTTAAATATGTTTGAGCTGGCTAGGGAACAGGATATCAGGGTCAGTTGGGACTTCTTAGCAAACACCCTGACATTTTTTGGATTTTCAGGCAGAATTTTACGTGCTTTAGTGCCATTATGGCTCTATATTATAACCCTACGGGGAAAATATTAAGTTATGGTTTCACCTTTAATTGGTTCGCCCGATCAAATGGGACCATGCAAGGCGGCCCACTATCACCGCTTCTATATGTTCTATCTATTGAACTCTGGGCCATTGAAATTAGAAACAATGCTAAAATAAAAGGATTTACAGATAAAGTAGAGGTTAAAATAAAATTGTACGTGGACGACATATTGATAATTATGGATGACCCCGTTAACTCCATGAATGAATTAATGGAGGTAATAGGGAGATATAGTCGGCTCTTGAATTACAAGCTCAACACATCAAAATCAATATGTATTTAACCCCTTAAGGACAGATGATGGATATATTCCGTCATGATTCCCTTTTATTCCAGAAGTTGTGTCCTTAAGGGGTTAATGTGTATTTACGTGAATCATTAAATACATATGGATCCTAGTAAGATTGCAAAAATTGCAGCGAGATACGATTTTCTTTGGGCAAAAGAACATATCACCTATCTGGGCATAAACGTTTCAACAAATTCTAAAAATTGGATTGAGATTAAGTTACTACTCTTATTTAAAGAGATTAATATGAATTTTAAATCTTGGAAAAACAAGGAGATATCCTGGTGGGGCAGGATTAATTCTGTCAAAGCTTATGTCCTACCAAAAATAACTTACATTATGAGTCTCCTGCCAATATACATCCCTCTAAGATGGATTAAGTAAATTCAAACCTTATTTTCCAAATTTATCTGGCAAAATAAAAGACCAAGAATAAGTTAAAAATCATTAACCAACAAAAAATTGAGATGGGGGGCCTAGGTTTTCCCTGCCTTGATAGACTTAACAGAGCTTCTTTGATGGCTCATACCATTCGTACTTTACATCAATCTTCAATCAAGGAAAGCTGGTATAATCTCGAATTGAAAAGAATAGCCCCACATAATAATCTAGTAGCTATTTTCTGGTTCCCCTTTTTTAGGAATACTTTATGTTTGTATTCTAAAGAGAAAATCTTACCATTGCCGCTCTATTGAAAGATGCTGATTTAACCCATTGGAAAACCAAAGGCATCATACTAGTCATAGGCCTTCTAAATAAAAACAAGGTTAAACCCTTTTGTGACTTATATTCGATATCAATGAGATTCAAACAAGAAATATCTTAACTATCTCAAAATCCGAATATATATTTTATTACTTATTCGACCAAGCCACAAACAAAAAAGATACAAAAAAAGGAATTTCTACCTACAATACCCTACTATTAAAACAAGAGAAACATGTAACCCCGCTAGCTTTGCAAAAATGGTTCCAAGATCTAAGAATCTCCATTCCCATTAAAGACTGGTGCAATTCAATGATCATTACAAAGAAGAACATCCATTGTTTAAATCTAAATGAACTCCAATACAAACTACTCAACAGGTGGTACCTTGCTCCCCCAAAAATCTGAAAAATATACACAAACTCTTCATCTGCCTGCAGGAAATGTGGAAAACAGGAAGCAGATTGTTTACATATGTGGTGGAAATGCCCTCTATTCAGGGAATTATTGGGAGAGGTTCAAGTTAAACTGACTAAATACTAGACTATAACATGATTTGTTTACCAGAAATTGTGCTTTTACATTTAAATCTTCCTAAAAACAATAAAATATCTATAAAATTACTGCTACATTACTGCTACATGTTTTCACAGCAGTGAAAATAGTAATAGCAAAAAAATGGAAAAGCAAAAACAAACCAGATTAGCCCACAATTAAAGCTTAACTCAGCTAGCAGCTGAAAATGGAAAAAGGTATTAAACGTAAACGCTAGTCTAAAAGGCTTATGGGAAAAATGGGTACAATTAGAACTTCTTTAATCTTATTTGCTCCAGAAGTGGGGCTCCCCTGCACGTTCATGAATGGAACCCTCCCAATCTTTTCTCCCCCCACAAGTACGCACAACATTTATTTTATTTTTATTTTCTCTCTCCCTTTTTTCTTTTCTCTACTCTTGACCTGCTTTTCTTGTACAAATTCAATCTCAATACAAAGGAACATAAGACCTGTTAGTCTACAAAAGTACTCCATATATATATATATATGATGTTTACCTAATTTAGCTCATTTTTTATAAATGTTTTGCTGAGCACACAATTTCCTTTTTCTTAGAAATATAAAGAAGTTGTTATGAATGTTTTAATCTGTATAAAACCAAATAAAGATAAAATTAAAAAAAATGGACATGTTAAAAAAAAAACAACAACACAGTAATTCAGAATTTCATCTAGTCTTTATTCGATTCCTCTATTCCTCCTTCTCATATATTGCTGATGATGACAAGGCCCAATCACAAGTTGATATGGTTCTGGGACACACTCATTCTTATCATACACTCCAAACTGATGGACCTATCTTGCTGGTTTTCCTTCTCATTAGACATGTGGACTCTTTCACAACTCATAAAAACCCCTTTATAAGCCAAGAGAAACTGGTGGCATGTAGGTCCATGGCTGAGAGCTGGAGATACATTGAGAACCTGCCCTGGCATTTAGTCCTTCAGAAAATTAGAGATGTAATTTAATTAATGACTTAACAGCTCGACCTGGGACCTGTAATTTGATAGCCCCTATCACAATTATTGCTAATGTGTTCTGAGTCTTGTATTTTCATTGTCTATGAACATGCCCTGGACCCAGGGCCCCCTTGTCCCTAACTTCAACCTCTCCTCTTCCTTCTCTTCTCTCTGTTTTATTGTTTCTTTCTCTTACTTTTTGAGTGTATGGATGTGAAATGTGTTTCAATTCTGAAGTTTAGCCTGCTGCATTATACCTTGCTGAGCCTGTCTAATTTATGAGGAATACAAAGAACTAATTCAGGCAGAAATAACTAGCACCCAAGAGAGAGGAAGGAAATAACATTAAATTTAAAATCAGAAAAACACAGGTCTAAGATTAGATAATTATTTTGGAAACAAATACTTCAGGTTTTTTTCTTAGTAGACCACAGGCATTTTTTTGTCAACATGTTTCCCCAGCTTACCATCTGCTGCTGCTAAAAACTGCTAGTTCTTTAATTTATAAAGTATTGCCATTTTTGAAAGAGCTCTAAAGTAGAAAACATGTTTATCAAATAGTTTTAAAAGAAGGCAAATGTTGTTTGACAAGAATGGGAAGGGGTGGGGGGGGGGCACTTAAGACAAAGAACCTGAATTATCACTGGAGCAGAGGTATTTTGTAATGTGAGATAAAATGAGTAGCAGGTGTAAAGTTGTTGACAATAACTGAGATTTTGAACTGCATCATAAAGTGATGTCAGGATATTTAATCTGGCTGGCATATTCAATAAAATGCAGTGGTAAATTTAATTAAGAATGGACCACAATAAGAATGGACCACAATAAGTGAAAGTGTAGTTTTAATTATAACTGTACAGAAAACAAAAAGATAGATGCTACCGGTCTCAGTGCAAACAAGGCCCTGAGATCAGAGACATCCCCTGGATATAGATATAGCAAGAATATAGGGTAAGAATATTCAATAAACTGGCCATTAGATCCCAAAGCAATAATAAAACCAAAAAATAAGTGGAAAATAAATATATACAAGTATCACTAATGCAACAATGCATCCAGTATAAAATCAGGTAGAGGTAACCACCATACATAAATAGGGATCTGATTAAAGGTACTAAAATAAAGCTTTATTAAGAAACTTGCTTAAATTAAAGAATTATTTGAATTATTTTGTGTGTCAATAAATGACAGGCTTTTGGGATACATCTTAAGAGGAAAAGGTCTAACGTCATAGAGAAAAATTACTATTACAGGAAAGTGTCATCTTACCTATTCCAGCTCTCTATTCTTAAATGGTTCCTTGTATTTCTGAGCATATGTTTTGTGATATTTCTGATACTGAACATTACCATAACATGTCCCTTTATTTTAATTTACCAGAGCATCACTAACATTAGCCGATGTTCTACAGCCTCATCACTGGGATATAATTCACATATGGTAGGACAGTATGCTTTGTATAATAGATGGCGTGTACATAGTCTCTACCTTGACATAAAAGAGAGTGCATTTATTCCCAGGTAATTTTAGGTTTAAGTAAAGTTTCTCCTATCATATACATTTGGGCAAAGTATTTGGAATAACAGGCTGAGCTAATACTCCAAACCTCTATTAGAATGACTATGAAAAATAAATCCAGGACAGGTTTTCAGCTGGCTATTTTTGTGAGTGTAATTACCTGCCGCTGTAGCCATCGTGCTGAGCTATTGATGTGGTGTTTAGGGCTGGGTATGGAGAGCGAGAATTTGTGATTTGGTGTAAAGAAAGAATGCATCAGGACCTCGCCCCCACACTCATCTACCTCATGCTCCCATGCCGTGTCTCTCTATCACTCCATGAGGACGCCATGCCGGAGCGCGACCCCCAGGCAGCGTGGTCGGTTCAATCACCCACGCCAACCGCTCACTGCCACTTACCCGATACAGAAGGAAGAACTCTCAGTTCATGCAAATGCTTCTCACCTATATTGCAGACAGAACTCTGTTCATACAGATGCCACCTCCCGAACACAGCAAGAACAGAAGTCTGTTTGTGAGAACGCCGCTGCTTCCATGTCCGACCACACAGAAGGTAGAACTTCAGGAGAATCAAAGGGTCCTCGCGTGCTGACACAGAGCCTTTTAAAGGTATAGGTATTACTTGATTGGTATTGGTTATACATCCTCAATCTTTAATTCTCTAGTTACCTCTCTGATTGCTAAGTTCTGTGTGTTGAGTATTATTTGTATTTGTATTTTGAAAAAAGCTACTAGTTCCATTAAATATTTGCATACAGGTGAGATGCTTGTGCTTCAGTAAAAAAGGAATTAAAAGGTATAGATATAACATTTCTACGTGACAACATCATGAACTAAAAGTAAAAGACAACTTTCTCTGTAAACTGATTCAATAACAACATGCGAGCACATGTAATATTAAATGTATAAGTAGTAAAATAACATTGAAAATAATTTAAGGTATAAACTCTGCAACATAATTACTACAGCTCAGTGTATTTATGGTTATGCCTAGCATTATGTTGCCCAAAGCCCGAGTGTTTTTCCTTGGTTCTTTGTCAATTATATTAGAAGATATTTGATAAATCTCAGGGCTATGCCAAGCAAGCATAGAATGCCCCTTCTTCGGCCAAATTTACACTTTCATCCTGGAAGGCGGTGATAGTAACCTGCCTCAAGAAATATGAATAACAAAGCTGTAGCGGTTTTCTTGCGCTGATTGCCCCTCCAAAAAGACTGATCACTTTGTGCACATGGCCGAAGTCAAAAAGATGCTTCTGAATATGTAACAAATATAAATCAGTTTGTACTAAGTGAATTCACTGCAGAGGGAATGCTGTATGTGTGATGATAGTTATTATTAATGGTATCATTTCTTTTTGCAGAGATTTGATTGCACTGAAATATATTTGAATGCCAAACTATTTGTGTCCTTACAGGTGAAGAGATAAATTAAGTTCTGATATGGCCCTCATATTGAAAAGAATGTAGGTCATATAGTACCAGCTCTGACTGTTCAATAGGAATTTGGAGGACTTTAATATTGCTCTGGCTATAAAACACTTTCCAAAATATACAATAAAATGTAAAACAGATGCTGAGAAATTAAACATAAGGGACATAATAAATAAAACATATCCAGACATCTCAGTAGAAAAATTAAATTCGTTAAAACATTATTGTGTATAAGGACTAAATAAATAATTATATTACTAAATGAACAAAAGCTTCAGGGGAAACTGAAAAGCAAATTCACATATTAGCTTGGGGAAGAAATATTCATTTTAGCAAAATTCGAATGCCACTTTAACATTGGGTATTTGCACGAACGGCCCCCATTTGTGCATTCGAACAGAACTTAGTATTGGAAATAGACCGGCCGCACAGCCTAAATCTGTGGAACTATTTTGGGCATGAAAAGGTGCATGCGGTCGGTCAGAAGACTTCCAGAAAACTTTTAAACCCCTGCTCTGATTTGGGGGATTTTTGGATATGTTGTTCTGGGGTATTTTCTGTGTTTTGGGTAAAAATGTGTGTTTTCTGACTGTGATAATTGAGTTAGTCCATTGTCTTTGTTAATTATATCACAGGCAGAGGGGAGGGATTGTGTACACTGTATGGGAGTAACTGAATGTAAAACAATGTTTTTATTGGTTTATGTTCCTTTTGTCCCTGGGGATTTGAGTATGGGGAACAAATGTGGCCATATTGGAAGGGGAAATAAAGGGTAATGCCTATGTTTAAACTTGTACAAACTGGGGGGCGGAGCCTGACAGCCAAGATGGGCGGTCGTGTTTTCAAGAGCTCCAGCACCGGTGGGCTAATAAATGCCAATCCTGGATAAACTACCGACGCTACCAACCCACGGTGACCAGAAAGCGACTAAGGAAAACCCAGGGAACAGGATTATACCTGTCCCGGCCCAAAACGAGACAAAATTGCCTGAACCGGCCATGCGGCCTAAGCCAGAGCGGAGCCTGAAGCCTGGGGGAGGCGGCCAATCTCCCGGCGGGGGGCACGCTCACACGCCTGAAACAGCTCTGCTACCCCCCCCTCTGGACCGGTGGGGGTCATCCCGGTCCTCGCTGGGGACGATCACCCCCATAACACAGCCTGCAACCCACCGGACTCTGTGTACCCTTGGGACCATTAAAGCGACACCTCAAATGTGTACAAGCTCCTGGGCTGGCAACACACGAGCCACAAGCAAAATGGCGGCAGAGCGCCAAATGCGACAGCAGAACCAGCCCGCAACCCCAAGACAACACGCTGACAACAGCGATCTCGGGAAGCGCCTGGATGATATACTCACAAGGTTCTGGGAGAAACTGCAGAACCGTGCAGTGACAAGGCGGCAAAACCTTCGGGGAGTGGGTGAGTGGGAGCCGACAGAGAAACCCTTGAGCGCAGCACAGGACCACCTGCTGATACCCACCCATCCTGACTCACCACAACCGCCCGAGGACTCACCTCAGAAGCCTTATCAGGATCCAGCACACAGCAAACAGGCATGCCCCTCGGAGAAACAGGGCCAGATAATGAGCCGCAACTCCCCGCGACAGGCTGCCGCCGCAACTCCCACCCGACGCCATAAGGAGCAGCGGAAGCAAAAAAACTACTTACATTCTGGGACTTTGCGACATCACCAGGCCCGACCTGCGGCCACAACGATCCGGAGGGTACGATCCCGGCGGCGCAGACAGCAAAGACACAACCCTGGGCTGGCTGAAAAGAGACCGGCACAAACTGAACCAGGGCACGAGTTTCCCGACCAGGAGACAAAGGGACTAAGCACACATGAGAACACTCAGGGACCTCTACAGCACTCTACCGGCCTGGACACTAGGTCGTTTCTCCAGGCTGCATCCAGATAGCCCATTGGCAGGAGTACTCAAGAACTGACTCTGAGCAGGCCTATACACCTGGTTATCACACCATACTACCTCTTGCCTCCCCAACATTAATTTATTTCAGCATTTGCTAATTTGAGCCACCATTATGCCACTGACATGGCATTCCCATCTCATCAATGCTTAAAGAGATATTCTAAGCTTCATAACTATTATCTATTACAGATTTGTGTGCTGGTTATGTTGCGGATAGTTTTTTGCCACAGTCTTTGTCAAGTACTTTTCGAGCAGCAGAGGAACCAGACTTTGGATGCCAGCACAACAATGGCTAATGTAAAACCAGTGAAAAGACTTGACTAAACAACTGCACTCAGGGACTGTTTGCACCATAATCACTATCAGGGGCGGACTGACAGGTCGGGCAGATCGGTCATGGACCGAGGGCCCGAGGGCCCGGCAGCACAGTCATGCTCTGGCTGAGGAGATCAGAGATCTCCTCAGCCAGAACATGATTTTTTCGTTATTCCAGTGATATGCTGCAGGACCTCTGCAGCATATCACTTTGTAGTTAACCCCCTTCCTCCCTCACCCGTTTTCCCTCTCTTAGGGAGTCCTGGCAGTGAGTATTCAGTTCTTGCTGCCAGGTCTCCAGCCGTGCGGTGCTGTGTGAGGAGGAAGAGGGGGGCTAGGAAGTGACATCACTTCCTGCCCTGCCTGAAGAGGAGCTGCAGCAGCCTGGCAGACAGCTCAGGTAAGCTTTTTATAGATTATTTTCTGCAAATCCTCATTCAGCTCATCACCACCTGCAGTCTCCCTGCACCCACCACAGCCCCCAGTACCTACCTCAGCTTCCACCTTAGCCCCCCAGTACCCACCTCAGACCCCCTGATCCTACCTTAACCCCCGGAACCCCCCAGCTCCTACCTCAGCCCCCTTGAACCCACCTCAGCCCCCAGTACCCACCTCAGCCCCCCTGTACCCACCATGGCCCCCCCAGTAACCACCTCAGCCCCCCAGCTCCTACCTCAGCCCCCCAGTACCCACCTCAGCCCCCCTGCACCCACCTCAGCCCCCCTGCGCCCACCTCAGCCCCCCTGCGCCCACCTCAGGCCCCCTGCGCCCACCTCAGGCCCCCTGTGCCCACCTCAGGCCCCCTGTGCCCACCTCAGGCCCCAGTACCCACCTCAGCCCCCAGTACCCACCTCAGCCCCCCTGTACCCACCTCAGCCCCACCTCAGCCTCCTAGTACCCACCTCAGCCCCCTGTACCCACCTCAGCCCCCCTGTACCCACCTCAGCCCCCAGTACCCACCTCTGCTCCCACCTCAGCCCCCCTGTACCCACCTTAGCCCCCAGTACCCACCTCAGACCCCCTGCTCCTACCTTAACCCCCCTGAACCCCCCAGTACCCACCTCAGCCCCCAGTACCCACCATAGCCCACCAGCTCCTACCTCAGCCCCCCTGAACCCACCTTAGCCCCCAGTACCCACCTCAGCCCCCCAGTACCCACCTCAGCCCCCCTGCTCCTACCTGAACCCCCCAGTACCCACCTCAGCCCCCAGTACCCACCATAGCCCCCAGTACCCACCATAGCCCCCAGCTCCTGCCTCAGCCCCCCTGAACCCACCTCAGCCCCCAGTACCCATCTCAGCCCCAGTACCCACCTCAGCCCCCCTGTACCCACCTCAGCCCCCAGTACCCACCTCAGCCCCCAGTACCCACCTCAGCCCCCCAGTACCCACCTCAGCCCCCCTGTACCCACCTCGGCCCCCCTGTACCCACCATGGCCCCCCAGTACCCACCTCAGCCCCCCAGCTCCTACCTCAGCCCCCCAATACCCACCTCAGCCCCCAGTACCCACCTCAGCCCCCTGTACCCACCTCAGCCCCCCTGTACCCACCTCAGCCCCCAGTACCCACCTCTGCCCCCACCTCAGCCCCCCTGTACCCACCTCAGCCCCCTGTACTCACCTCAGCCCCCAGTACCCACCTCAGCCCCTCTGTACCCACCTCAGCCCCAGTACCCACCTCTGCTCCCACCTCAGCCCCACTGTACCCACCTCAGCCCCCTGTACCCACCTCAGCCCCCAGTACCCACCTCAGCCCCCCAGTACCCACCTCTGCTCCCACCTCAGCCCCCCTGTACCCACCTCAGCCCCCTGTACCCACCTCAGCCCCCCTGTACCCACCTCAGCCCCCAGTACCCACCTCTGCTCCCACCTCAGCCCCCCTGTACCCACCTCAGCCCCCTGTACCCACCTCAGCCCCCAATACCCACCTCAGCCCCAGTACCCACCTCTGCTCCCACCTCAGCCCCACTGTACCCACCTCAGCCCCACTGTACCCACCTCAGCCCCCAGTACCCACCTCTGCTCCCACCTCAGCCCCACTGTACCCACCTCAGCCCCACTGTACCCATCTCAGCCCCCTGTACCCACCTCAGCCCCCAGTACCCACCTCTGCTCCCACCTCAGCCCCACTGTACCCACCTCAGCCCCCGTGTACCCACCTCAGCCCCCAGTACCCACCTCTGCTCCCACCTCAGCCCCACTGTACCTACCTCGGCCCCACTGTAACCACCTCGGCCCTCAGCTCTCCCTTTACCCACTTTAGCATCCTGCCTCCCTGCACCAACCTCAGCCCCCCTGCACCCACCACAGCTCCCCCTGCACCCACCTCAGCCCTGTCTGCATCCACCACAGCTGCTCCTGCACCCACCTCATTCCCTCATTCCCCCCTGAACCCACCTCAGTCCCCCTGCAGTCACCTCAGCCACCGTTCCTCCCAACACTCACCCCAGGATCTACCTATCCATGTTCCCACCACATCCCTTCTGCCACCTCTAACTACTATAGTCCCTATCCCTTTCAGTACCCACCACAGCTCCTATGTCCCCTCCTGCGCTCACCACAACTTCTATGTCCCACCTCATACTCTGTCCAGTCCCACCCCCATCTAAGTCCCCGAGCCTTCCCGTGCCCACTTCAGTCCCTGTGCCTCACAGTGCCCACCATAGCCCCTGTGCCTCCCTGCACCTATTTCAGCATCTATCCCCCCGCGCACACACTACAGCCACTATCCAACTTATACACAGTAGAGCCTCTATTATCCAAACACGCACACACTACAGCCTCAGTAACCACCAGATGCCTACTACAGATTCTATCCCACAGACACTGCAACACAGCCAGCCATCTCCACTCACATAATGCACTGCAAAAACTGCACATCACACACGCAAAAACCCACAAGGAGCCTCACTGTATAGACACAATCCCACAAGCAGCATCCCCCCACACATACAAAACCACATGCTGCCTCCCTACACATACACATCACAAACAGCATACCTACCATTGCAATACTGCACACACATACATCACTTATATAGCACCAACATATTCTGCAGCGCTGTACAATAGGTAAAACAAGAGAAACGATTAATCTAACACAACACTTTGACATACAGGAACACAACATCACCCCCACAAGCAACCCCACAAGTAGACTCCAAACACATGTGGCTACTTGTATGGTTGTACATGTGGGGTTGCTACTTGTGATGGCATCAGCAAAAGTGTTAAAGAAGTGTGTTAGTAAATTTGCTTTATTTCTTTATTTTCAAGGGACACTATAGTCACCCAGACCACTTCAGCTCAATGAAGTGGTCTGGGGGCCAGGTCCCTCAGGTTTTAACCCTTCAGATGCAAACATAGCAGTTTCAGAAAAACTGATATGTTTACATTTGGGGATAATCCAGCCCCTAGTGGCTGTCTTCCGGACAGCCACTAGAGGCGCATCTGCGACGCTGAGACGCATTCCGCCTCCATCATGCAGAGCGTCCATAGGAAAGCATTGAGAAATGCTTTCCTATGGATACTTTTAATGTGCGCGCGGCACTGCCGCGCATGTGCATTTGGCTCCGCTGACGTCAGACGGGGAGGAGAGGTCACCAGCGCCGAGGGAGCCCAGCGCTGGATTAAGGAAAGTGGCTGAAGGCGTTTTTAACCCCTTCAGCGTCACGGGAGGGGGACCCTGAGGGTGGGGGCACCGTCAGGGCACTATAGTGTCAGGAAAACCGATTTGTTTTCCTGACACTATAGTGATCCTTTAATTGCTGGGAAGGCACGCCAGCATGGGTTACTCCATCTAAAAACAGTGTTTATTAATACACTGTTTTTTGTTGGATTAACTCCTTAAAAGTAAATCTGGCCATTTTTGTGGGCTCTGTTAGTGTGGGAGTCAGGGCTGTGTGGCTCTCACACAGCCATTCTGTGTGCTGGGCAGCCTACACATAATATATGTGTAAAAGCAGCAGAAAGAAGGGGGGAAGAGTAGCAGGGGACTAGAAAACCTTGTACCAGGACCAAGAGGGGGGGGGGGGCCCTTGATCACCCACTGCCCGAGGGCCCTGTGAGTGGTCAGTCCACCCCTGATCACTATTTCAAGCTTTCTATATTAAACGACCTACATATCCATACAATCTGAGACACAGTTTTAAGAGAATACAAATATCAAATCAAGATAATAAGTGCAATTATATTTCTTGTGAAAATGTCTTCAAGTGTCTTGTAAGTAATTGAACAGCATTATATCTGTAGATATAGTTTGTCATCGTTAATCTTGTTTTAATATATTCAAATTCAAGTTGGGTAAAAAAATAAAAAATTGTGCAAACTGTAAAAGTGTGGCATAGTGATACATGAGTTGCATTTACATTGAAAATCCTTAATAGGCCTATATAGTATCTAGGAAATTCTATAATGTGTGCATGTATAATATTTAAAGGCATATATACAGTTTGTAAAATAAGTTTTCCTTATTAACTGGAGCATATGTGAAATAAATAAATAGTATACATAATAATACATAAAAGGTTACATAATAAAACATAATAAAACATGAAGTGTAAAACATTGTTTAAAACAGAAGTGTAGTTATAGGAAATTAAACAGGTCAAAATCTGCATTTAAACCATATGGTGTAAGAGTCTGTAACTTGTAGACCCATTCCATTTCCGTTTTTCCTAAAACGTTTTTTATATCACCTCCCCTCAGGGTAAGGTACATTTTCGAATCCCCATGCATTTTAGGATCTTTATTATGGTTTATAAAATGTTTGGATACAGAATGGCTCAAGTATCCATTTTTTATATTTCTGCAGTGTTCGCTTAACCTTGTTTTCAAACACCATGTGATCATTCTGTGATGTAATTCCAGTAAAATACAAGTTTAGCAGGCTAAGATTGCCACAAGGCATATGTATGTATATGTGTTTGTAGTATCAGTTAGTTAATTACACGTAGCTAAGATACTGTTATCACTGTACTGACCAGGTGCAGGAATGTAAGAACTGGAATTACGCGTCCCTCTCCTTTGTATCAGATGAGCCACGTGGTTAGACCGGATGGATGAGTTTAGACTCTATTTATTAAATAGGTTAAGGGTATGTGTGGGTGTAGTTAATTGTGGGAGGAGCTACAGTGCTATATAAGGAATGTACTCTATGTATTCAGTACTCAGACTTTGCTGTATTTTGGTGACGCTAGTCCCTCTGAGTCCCGATCGGTGATCCAATAAAGAATCTCTTCCTTCCTGAAGAAACCTGTGTCCATCTCTCTGTGCTTGGCTTCCGTCAGTTTCTCCGGTATCATTTGGTGCATTGGCCGGGAAGCTCATCGTTCAACGGTAGCTGAGAGGCAGAGGCGTGAGACGGTCTATCTTTGCCCACGTTCTCTACGGCTGCACCCCTGAACTTCTGCGTGGACCTCCCTTCGTCTCGGCGCCACTGGTCTGTTGTCCAGGAGATCATCGGCCTCTACGTAAGAAGTGCTGGGGTGTCCCCGTCGATGAGTGTGAACTCAGGTTCAGGAACGAGGAGGTAAGACAACTGCTGTTTTAGACGGCAGGACCCACTAGGGGTATACCGATTGTGCGGTAGGCCCAAAGGGGTTTTTGAATCTGTATCTGCCCCCTCTGTCGGAGGGAAGGAGCGAAGGCGCACCGCTCGATCGAACGCTCTTTAGTCAGACCGTTTGATTTGGTTAGTCAGGCGGGGTCCTGGTGTAAGATAGCCCTAGCCGGACACCGGTGTCTTGTCTAGACTAGCGTTCTAGGGTGTATATTACGTTCGCTAGGTCGGAGGGACCGGGAGACTAAGCGGCGCCTGTGTAAATTCGGTTCGCTAGTTCTCATCCTATCTGGGCTAAGTGGGAAGGCGTGTAAATTTGGAACCCACTAGACTTTTGATAGTACGACTAAGAGGCGCCTGTGTAAATTCGGATCTCTAGCTCGTTGTATAGTGCGACTAAGAGGCGCCTGTGTAAATTCGGATCTCTAGCTCGCTATGTATATGTGGTGATTGGGCAGTGTGGCTAACCAAAACGGGTGTATACAGTTTTAGGTAGTCCATTCAAGGTACTGGCCAATAGTTTAGTTGGGAATTGTAAATGTGTTAACGATTGTTTTAGTAAAGTGTATATCTTGTTAGATAGCGCGAGCTCAGCCGTCTAGCGAGAGTGTTAATAGTGTGTTGCTGTATTATAGTGCACGGTACCATAACCCTGTATATTTACTGACATTATATAATAAGTACTAATCATTGTCGTCCATTGCATGTTTAACACCATAACCACTAATAATTGTATTGTGACCTTAACTTGTGCTTTGACCTATGCTAACCGTACTGTAACCGCTATTTGTAAAAGACGATGTTACTGGGGTGTGTTATAGACGGGTAATTCGTATATAGAGAATTATAGCGTGGGTGACTGTATAGTTACGCCAAAGGGCATAATATTGATTATATAGTGACTGGTGTAACAGCTGTGTGTGTACGGGAATTCCCTGAGTGTTTATTGTTATTGTGTACGTTTCACTTGGTAACCGTACCACGTGGTGCTGTTGCCAGAGGAAACGGGTGTGACTGTTGAATAGTACGCGTGTATAGTATTCGTTGTCGACGACGTTCCATTGTTAAGTATGGGTGCGTCGCAGTCAACGATTCCGGATCCCTTAGGATGTATGGTTAAGAATTTTAAAAAGGGATTCAAAGTTTGTGATTTTGGGGTAAAGATGTCTCCTGTACGTTTGGTCACTTTGTGTACTAGGGAGTGGCCTACTTTGGTTGCGGCATGGCCGCCACGTGGCAGTTTGGATCCAACTCTGGTACAGCGCTTACACGTGGCTGTATCGGGTAGGCCTGAACTTTACGGCCAGTTTCCTTATATTGACTGTTGGAGACAGGCCGTAAATGACTCGCCAAAATGGCTCCAGACATGCCACGAGGAGCAGTGTCGCCTCATGGTAGCTAGGACTTGCTCGTCCACTAGGACTGGTGTTAGGCCCATTTTGGACACGCCCCCTGAGTCCGAGATCCCTTTGCCGCCCCCTTACTTTCCGTTAAGAAGAAGTGACGCAAACGCAGGAAGTCCTGTAACCCTTCCCTCATTACCCTCATCCACTTCCGCTTCCTCCTCCAGTACAGGATCCACCCCCCCTCGTACTAAATCTCCCCTTCCGGAACCAGAATCCACCCCCATTAGAAACGAATATCCTGATTTGGCGCCACTTCAGACTTCCGGTCAAGCTTCATCTAGCTCGGCTCGAAGTGTTTTATTTACGACCTTTTCCCAAAACCGACCTCCCACATCCCCATACCCTATCTCTCCCCGACCGGAACCCATGACTGACGCCTCTCTACGTAGCCCCATCCAAACCCGACAGTTGACTGGTGCCCAACAATTAAAGCACTATCAGATGCCTCTTCGTCTGAATCCCGGGTCAGCTTATATCGATGCCGCAGGTCAAATGGCACACGCTGACCCAGTCTTCGTATATGTCCCATTTACCACAACCGATCTTTTAAACTGGAAGACCCATAATTCCTCGTATACTGAGAAACCACAAGCTATGACTGATCTGTTCACCTCAATAGTACAGACGCATAATCCGACATGGGCTGATTGCCAGCAGTTACTAATGACTTTATTTAACAATGAGGAAAGGACAAGAATAAATCAAGCAGCCATTAAAGCATTAGAAGATAGAGCCCGTGCTTTGAACCAAGCCAATCCAGCAGCATGGGCCGCGACACACTATCCCAACACCGATCCCGATTGGAACGTAAATGGTGCTGATATGGTTCAACTCAGAGCCTATAGAGACGCTATAATTGCTGGCATGAAAGCCGGAGGAAAGAAAGCCATTAACATGTCGAAGACAGTTGAGGTGATCCAGAAAAGCGATGAAGCGCCCAGTGTCTTTTATGACCGATTATTGGAGGCATACCGCTTGTATACCCCCTTTAATCCGGAAGACGCAGACAATTCCCGAATGGTGAACTCCGCCTTTGTCAGCCAAGCTTACGGAGATATTAAGCGCAAGCTACAAAAGCTAGAAGGGTTTGCAGGTATGTCAATCACCCAACTAATGGAGGTAGCTAATAAGGTCTATATGAATAGGGAAACAGAAAGCAAGAAAGAGGAGGAGCGCAAGATGCGTAAAAAGGCTGATATGCTAGCGGTAGCGATTGCAGGCGTAGATAAACGGGGCCCAGATAGAGGCAATAATAGATGGAGTAGGGAGCCTTTGAGTAGGGATCAATGCGCGTATTGCAAGGAAGAAGGGCATTGGAGGAACGAATGTCCGCAAAGAGAGCAGTACGAGAGAGACCAACCCAGGGCAGGCTACGGAAACTTTAGAGGTAGAGCGAGAGGTAGAGGAGGCCCCGGAGGGAGTAATGGTTATAGAGGGAGTAATGGGAACAGAGGAAGTGTTAGGGAAGACAGGTATATTCCAGCAGCGCAAAGGTCCCGCGATAGAGAAGGTAGGGACTTCGTAGGATTGGCTGACACGGTCATGGAGGACTATTGATACCGACCGGGCTCCATCCCCCTTGGTCGAGCGGAGCCTATGGTCGATGTATCAATAGGGGGGAAAAGGAGTGCGTTCATGATCGACACTGGTGCTGAACATTCAGTGGTGACTAATCTAGTTGCTCCTCCATCTGGAAGGACTATTACTGTGATAGGAGCAACTGGAAGAAGTGCTGAAAAACCGGTTCTTAAAAGTCGACTCTGTACATTGGGAGGCCACGTAGTAAAACACCAATTCCTTTATATGCCTGAATGTCCAGTCCAATTGCTGGGACGTGATATGCTATCAAAATTACAAGCGCAGATTACGTTCCTACCAAATGGAACAACATCCTTAAAGTTTAATGGACCTTCAGGTATTATGACTTTATCCGTACCAAAGGAAGAAGAGTGGCGACTTTATACAGTGTTGACTAGCCAAAACCCTAGGAGTGATGAGACATTGTTTAACATACCAGGAGTTTGGGCAGAGAACAACCCACCAGGACTGGCCCGCAATATTCCACCAATAAAAATTGAACTGAAACATGGGGTTTATCCAGTGAGCCTAAGACAATATCACATTCCGCAGAAGGCTAAGAAGAACATACAATCCTACCTGGATAAGTTCATACGGTATGGTATCCTAAAATTCTGTACTTCCCCCTGGAACACCCCATTGCTGCCTGTTCAAAAGCCCGGCACAGATGAGTATCGACCTGTACAGGACTTAAGAGCAGTCAATGATGCGGTTGTTAGCATACATCCAGTTGTACCCAATCCATATAACCTGCTTGCTTTAATTCCGGGCGGGGCTACTTACTTCACAGTCTTAGATCTCAAAGATGCCTTCTTTTGCCTCCGAATTGCCGCAGAAAGCCAATGTATTTTCGCTTTCCAATGGGAGAACGCTGTAACGGGCTCAAAACGCCAAATGACTTGGACAAGACTGCCCCAAGGGTTTAAAAATTCACCTACCCTATTTGGTTCAGCTCTAAGTCAAGATCTACTGGATTTCGAGTCTATCCCAGGAGAATGTGTATTGTTACAATATGTAGATGACTTGTTGATAGCAGCAGTTACAAAAGAAAAATGTCAGCAAGCAACGCACGATCTACTACATATTCTCTGGAAGGCAGGATACAAGGTGTCCAGGAAGAAGGCTCAGTTGTGTTTGCCAACTGTCAAGTATCTGGGATTCCATATCTCTGAAGGTCAAAGAATTATGGGGCCAGAGAGAAAAGAAGCTGTCTGCCAAATACCAATACCCAAGAATAGAAGACAAGTGCGAGAATTCTTGGGGGCAGCAGGCTTCTGTAGGATATGGATTCCCAGCTATGCGATACTGGCAAAACCTCTGTACGCAGCTATCAAAGGTACAGAGCACGACCCCTTCTTATGGACCCAAGAACAGCAAACGGCATTTGAAGATGTGAAGAAGGCTTTGATGAGTGCCCCAGCATTAGGTCTACCTGATCACACACGACCATTCTACTTATATGTACACGAGCAAAGAAGAATGGCTGTGGGAGTATTGACACAGTACTTGGGATCATGGCAAAGACCTGTTGCCTACATGTCTAAGCAACTGGATGCAGTGGCCAGCGGACTTCCACCTTGTCTAAGAGCCGTAGCTGCAGCCGCCCTGCTAGTAGCTGAAGCCGATAAACTCACTCTGGGTCAAGAACTTTATGTACGAGTCCCACATGCAGTACAGACGTTGTTGGATTACAAAGGAAATCATTGGTTTAGTAATAGCCGTATGACCAAGTATCAAGCAATGTTGTGTGAAAACCCAAGAGTGCATTTAGAGACTGTAAACACCTTAAATCCAGCTACCCTTTTGCCACAACCTACTGAAAGTCAACATGATTGTTTGGAAGTAATGGATGAAGTATTCTCAAGTAGACCAGATCTTCGTGATTTTCCCATCCAGAACCCCGATGTTCAATATTACACCGACGGCAGTAGTTATGTGAAAGAAGGGATCCGCTATGCAGGATATGCAGTGACAACAATAGACAAGGTGATAGAAGCTCGGCCACTGGCGAAAGGAACATCAGCACAAAAGGCAGAATTAATAGCACTAACACGAGCGTTACAATTGGCTGAAGGTTTAAGAGTGAATATCTATACGGACTCTAAGTATGCGTTTTTAACCACTCATGCCCACGGAGCTTTGTATAAAGAAAGAGGACTACTGAATTCAGAGGGCAAAGAAATCAAGTACGCAGCTGAAATCCTACAACTATTGGAAGCAGTGTGGGAGCCGAAAGAAGTCGGTATCATACATTGTCGAGCGCATCTGAGAGGAGATGGTGATGTAACCAAGGGAAATCGGATGGCAGATAGTGCAGCTAAGCGTGCTGCTGAATCAGGAAGACAGGAGTATGTAGGGCATATAGCTGCTCTTATACCAACTCCACTGTCCCAATGGACTCCAGTTTATACAGCTCAAGAAGAGGAGTGGTTAAAGACTGAACCGGGAAAGTATTTGGAGAACAAGTGGTATCAGCTAGAAGATGGAAGAATAGTTATACCAGCATCACTAGCAGTAGAAATTGTCCAAAACTATCATAACGGGACACATTCTGGGAGAGACAGTACTGAAGAATCTCTTAGAAAACATTTCTACATACCAAGATTGTCCAACTTGACTCAGGCCATTGTACGTAGATGTGTAACGTGTGCTAAAAATAATGCAAGACAAGGACCAGTAAAGCCACCAGGAGTCCAGTTTATGGGGGGACTCCCCATGTCCGATCTACAAATAGACTTTACAGTGATGCCTAAGTCGGGTGGACATCGTTACCTGCTGGTAATTGTGTGCACCTATTCAGGCTGGGTAGAAGCATGTCCTACTCGTACAGAGAAAGCAGGAGAAGTTGTGAGATTCCTGCTACGAGAAATAATACCCCGATATGGACTACCCTGTTCTATAGGATCGGACAATGGTCCAGCTTTTGTTCATCAGTGCCTACAACAACTGACTCATATGCTTGGTATAAAGTGGAGGCTTCATACTGCATATAGACCCCAGAGTTCTGGTAAGGTAGAGAGAATGAATAGAACTATAAAGAACCAGTTGGCTAAAATGTGTCAGGAAACCCAACTTAAGTGGAACGTTCTCTTACCCATAGCTTTATTGCGAATCCGCAGTACCCCTACCAGAAGGATGGGCCTCTCTCCTTTTGAAATCATGTATGGGCGACCACCTCCCGTACTTGGTAACTTAAGGGGGGACTTGAGTCAGTTGGGAGAAGGAATTACCCGGCAGCAGGTTGTAGAGTTGGGTAAGACTATGGAGGAGGTACAGAAATGGGTACAAGATAGATTACCTGTGAATATTTATCCCCCTGTTCATAGTTATCATCCAGGAGACCAAGTGTGGATTAAAGAGTGGAATACTGTACCGTTAGGGCCCAAGTGGAGAGGTCCTTATGTTGTTCTTTTGTCTACCCCTACAGCAATAAAAGTAGCAGAAGTGACTCCGTGGATACATCACTCCAGGGTTAAACCAGCAGCAGTCGATTCTTGGCAAGTTACAGCAGATCCAGAGAATCCCTGCAAGATCCGGTTAAAACGTACTACTCAGTCGGAGTAACGAGGAATTATTGTGGATTACAAATTTTATTGTTACAGGTGTGAGTGAGAAGGCCATAATAAAGCCTGTCCGCTTACCATCACATAGTGTATAAGCCAGGAAAGTCTCGAAGGGACACCTGTGAAGACGAGCAGAACTCCATTCCCTGCAGCCCTCACATCCTGGAAGCTGAGGTTCCATCGCACGGACGAAGACTGAGGATGACGGCGAAAGATGTGCTTTTGATTGTGTTTATTTACATGTGTTTTTATATTCAGGAAGGTAGAGGTACCGACACTCCTAGCTGTGAGGTATGCATTAAGACTACGAGAACAGGTAACCATATTTCCCAAACCCTAATTTGGCATTCACAATACGAGTGTAAAGGAGATGTATCGAGATGTAGATACTTAAATATAGACTATAGTGTGTGCTATTTAGGAGTAGGAGAACCTAAGTGCTTCAGTCCAGAGTATCAACCTCGTACAATTTGGTTGACTCTCAGGAATGGAGATCCTCAGGGGACCCTAATTAATAAGACGGTGTTAGAATCCGTACATTCTTCGGGTGTTCTGCTATTTGATGCGTGTAAAGCGATATCGAGTGGTAGAAAGCCGTGGAATGTATGTGGGGATCTTAGATGGGAGAGGACGTATGGGTCTAACGATAAATATATTTGTCCCAGTAGCAAAAATAAATATGTGAGTCCTAGATGCCCAAATAAAGACTATAACTTTTGTCCATATTGGTCTTGTGTGGGGTGGGCGACTTGGGGACAGACAGTAGACAAAGACATGATAGTGACTAAGTTGCCGACTAGCCCTTATTGTAAGTCTATGGAATGTAACCCAGTCCATATACTTATTAATAACCCCGACAAGTTCCTAGATAAGTATGGAAATTTATTTGGGTTTCAGATATACGGGACGGGTTTAGATCCTGGGACATTATTGTTTATAGGAATAGAGACTGATACGGTATCCTCCCAGACTCATCAAGTATACCATTCCTTTTATGAAGAGATGAGTATAGATAATAAGATCCCCCATAACGCTAAAAACCTGTTCATTGACCTAGCTGAAAGTATTGCCGGTAGTCTTAATGTTACCAACTGCTATGTGTGTGGAGGTACTAACATGGGAGACCAATGGCCTTGGGAAGCAAAGGAGGTAATGTCCGGTTCTGAGGCAGTTGACCAATTAATATCTACACAAGCCGATTATCATTTGAGTGTTAGAGGTAAATCTGAATGGAGATTAAAGACCTCCATCATAGGTTATGTTTGCATAGCAAGGAAAGGAATAATGTATAATACTTCTGTAGGAGAATTAACTTGTCTAGGGCAAAAAGCTTATGATGATGATACAAAGAATACAACTTGGTGGTCGGCTTCAAATGTCTCAGAACCATCTAACCCGTTTGCTAGATATGCCAATTTAAAGGATGTGTGGTTTGATCTATCCATCACATCTACTTGGAGAGCCCCAGCAAATTTGTACTGGATCTGTGGTAAGAAAGCCTATTCGGAGCTGCCACAGGACTGGGAAGGGGCATGTGTGTTAGGTATGCTCAAACCATCCTTCTTCTTGTTACCGATTGAAACAGGTGAGACTTTAGGTGTTAAAGTGTATGATGTGAATCATAGGAAGAAAAGGGGACCCATAGAGATAGGCGCCTGGGAAGATAATGAATGGCCTCCCCAGCGTATTATAGATTACTATGGGCCAGCCACGTGGGCTGAGGATGGTACCTTTGGTTATAGAACCCCTATTTATATGCTCAACCGTATTATAAGATTACAGGCGGTGGTTGAGATTATCACAAATGAGACATCACAAGCGCTCAATCTTCTAGCAAAGCATAACGCCAGGATGAGGACAGCAGTCTACCAAAATAGATTAGCCTTGGATTACCTTTTGGCAGTAGAGGGAGGTGTATGTGGGAAGTTTAACCTAAGTAATTGCTGTCTTCAAATAGATGACGAAGGGCAAGCAATAGCTGAGCTTACTAGCCATATGGTTAAACTAGTGCATGTGCCTACTCAGGTATGGAAAGGGTACAATCCAAGTAGTTGGTTTGGTAGCTGGTATGAGTGGTTTTGAGGGCTTAAGGCAGTGGTAGGTGGAGTCCTACTGATTTTACTGTTGTGTCTACTCCTACCGTGTCTTATACCCTTAGTAGTTAGGTCTGTGCAAAGCCTGATAGGAAGTATAGCAGAGAGGAAGGCTGCTGCACAGATAATGGCGATATATAAGTATAAGGCTCTAGATCAAGGAGAACCAATGCAGGAAGATGAGTGTTAAAAGATTCACATCATAAGATAAGTCTGGTCTGGTTCATGGTAACCTGAGGTATATGCAAACCAAGGTTAAGTGATGCCTCAAGTAATTGTGAAATATCAGAGGCATCAAAGGGGGGAATGTGATGTAATTCCAGTAAAATACAAGTTTAGCAGGCTAAGATTGCCACAAGGCATATGTATGTATATGTGTTTGTAGTATCAGTTAGTTAATTACACGTAGCTAAGATACTGTTATCACTGTACTGACCAGGTGCAGGAATGTAAGAACTGGAATTACGCGTCCCTCTCCTTTGTATCAGATGAGCCACGTGGTTAGACCGGATGGATGAGTTTAGACTCTATTTATTAAATAGGTTAAGGGTATGTGTGGGTGTAGTTAATTGTGGGAGGAGCTACAGTGCTATATAAGGAATGTACTCTATGTATTCAGTACTCAGACTTTGCTGTATTTTGGTGACGCTAGTCCCTCTGAGTCCCGATCGGTGATCCAATAAAGAATCTCTTCCTTCCTGAAGAAACCTGTGTCCATCTCTCTGTGCTTGGCTTCCGTCAGTTTCTCCGGTATCAATTCCAACATACTGGAGGCCACATGGACATTCAAGCAGATAAATTAAATTTTTAGTATTGCAGTAAATACATAAGTCATTTTAGTCCTGTTTGAGGTACATTGTGTTGTTTTTGCCGATACAGTACAATCAGTGGTTTTACATACAATACATGTTTTACATTTATAAAAACCTTTCACTTGTTGAAAAAAAATGTTGATTTTTTTTGCGTGATTTCTTTAGTCAAATTTGAAGTTAAAATTGATCTAAAATTTGGAACTCCTCTAAAAACCATATTAGGTTTTTCAGGTAAAATATGGTTAAGTTTATCATCATATCTTAAAATGTGCCAATGTTTTTTAAAGGAACACTATAGTCACCTAAATTACTTTAGCTAAATAAAGCAGTTTTAGTGTATAGATAATTCCCCTGCAATTTCACTGCTCAATTCACTGTCATTTAGGAGTTAAATCACTTTGTTTCTGTTTTTGCAGCCCTAGTCACACCTCCCCTGGCTATGATTGACAGAGTCTGCATGAAAAAAAACTGGTTTCACTTTCAAACAGATGTAATTTACCTTAAATAATTGTATCTCAATCTCTAAATTGAACTTTTATCACATACAGGAGGCTCTTGCAGGGTCTAACAAGCTATTAACATAGCAGGGGATAAGAAAATCTTAATTAACCAGAACTTGCAATAAAGAAAGCCTAAATAGGGCTCTCTTTACAGGAAGTGTTTATGGAAGGCTGTGCAAGTCACATGCAGGGAGGTGTCACTAGGGTTCATAAACAAAGGGATTTATCTCCTAAATGGCAGAGGATTGAGCAGTGAGGCTGCAGGGGCATGTTCTATACACCAAAACTGCTTCATTAAGCTAAAGTTGTTCAGGTGACTATAGAGTCCCTTTAATAATCTTTTTCATTGCACCACGTTTATTTTTATAATTAAAAGCAATGGGGAGAGTTATAGATTAATTGTCTGTTTTTGGCTTGTATGTTAGAAGCTCATTTCTGTTTTTGAGTTTCGTTTTATTAATAGTATCTACTAGATCTATTTCTGGATATTTTTTTCAATAAATTTGTTTTTTAAAATTTCGGCTTGTTTGTTAAAATCTTCTATTTCAGTGCAATTCCTGCGTAAGCGTAGAAACTGGCTTTGTGGGGCACTTTCAAGCCAAGGTTTATGGTGGCAAATTGATCTGTCAATAGCTGTATTAACACAGACTTTCTTGAAGAAAGTTTTTGTGTGTATTTGCCCATTCTTAATAAATATGTTTAAATCTAAAAAAAGTAATTAGTTCCCTACTGAATTTGTGTCTACACAATTGGTCTACCAGGAGGTATCTTTTTGTTCTTATGTATTTTCGGAAGAAAATAAATGACATGGATTTTAGGGAATTTCTTGTTCAAAAAATTAAACTCATGTTTGTTTAAAATACTTAGGTCTAAGCTTTTAAAAAAAAAAAAAAAAAAACATGATAAAATTGATTGTATAGTAGTAGTAGGATCTGATAAAAGTATTTCGTAAACATTGGTGTCATAGCACTGTATCATACCTTGCCATCTGTCAGCATCTGTGCTTGTATACACTAAGCTTCTTACATAGGTTTAGCCTATTAGTGCAACCTGCATTTAAACAGTTACACAGGGGTAGACCATGCAGTACTATCTGGGTGAGCCCTTATTACTAAGGGGACCAGGGCATTACTCAGTATCATAACCCTTATTGTGAACCCCTGCTATTACTTTGGACGGACTAGTTCCCAAAGGGGACACATAGGGTTAGTAACTGCACTATTGGGGGCTTCCAGTGCCTCCCACTACTTCAGGGTGTCATTCCCTGACATGTTGGCCGCTCTGCACGACCGGCAGTGAAGAATTAACCCTCACACTATATTATTGACACTATTACCTGTAGTGAGTGTCGTGGTGGTTAATGAAACGCCTTTTGGGCAAACCCGATTGTACTAGCAGGGCAATCCCCGTCAGGCTGGTCTGCCTGCATGGATGCTAATCTATGTCCTCTCCTCCCCAGGACAACCCCGACACAAGAAGTAGTGACACACCGCCACAGACCCAGGACATTCAGTCCATGATTAACGCTGCAGTGGCAGTATCGGTGGAGAAAGCCCTATCCAAAATACTCACCCAACGTCCTCCAAAAGGTATCTACTCAATGTCCCCACTGCAGAACGAGGACGCAGAAATGATGGATTCTGAGAGGTCCACTAAGGATACACCTTCCATACCTAAACACCACAGAACGGGCGCACCAACCTCGGTCACGTCTAAAGTGAAAGAACCAGTCAAACACACCAAAACGGTGGCGAGACCTGAACCCCCTCCCCAAACGATGACTACCCTCATGCACTAGATATACAAGATGAGTGGAAAGCGGATTATTCCACATCTGATGATGGGGAAGATTGGTAAGACTTGCCTCCACATGACTTGCAGGTGACCCCTCACCACAGGGGATTTCACACAACCTCCTCCCAGGAGGCAGACGGCCTGTTTTTGGACAGCCACGGTTGTCCTTTGTTCGATCCCCAAACCATTAGGCATCCGAGGTCCTCAGACTGTACAACCTACCACAACACCTAGCACAATTTCTGAATGCGTAAACCTCTAGACCGAGAGGTCATGGCGAGACTACAGGCAGAATGCCCACGGCCCGTCCAGCCTGACAAGATGGCAGTGACACTGGAATTCGATCAAACTGTAATTATTTTCATGTTCCGGATGGGATGGGACCCCAGGAAAATGGCCGAAAGAGGGCTGAAAGCCACACAGGACAAGCTGCTCAACATCCTGGGACATTTGGTGAAGATTGTAGCGGAGCGCTAGGTTAACATAGACTTTCTCCACTGATAATCCAAGGGTAACTCAGGAACAAGAAATTAGCACAGGAAAACAGCATCCATAGTAAATAAAATAATCCACAAATATCCCATCACCTTTCCCAATAACTGGACGACACACAGTATCAGGAGCAGAACTTATGTTTAATCCCACATACCCTGCTTTTATGCATGCAAGGCACCCACAGAAACATGTACATTAGCCAATCATACAGGCCACACATCTCCTCTCCTCAGCCTGCAAGATAACCCAATTATCTGAACAGTTTTAGCACACACTTTTCCCCGTTTTCCAGATGCACCCTAAATACATAAGATACACCCCTAAATCATACATCCCCTGATAGCCCTGATCTGGGTGAGCAACATACTCAAAAATCACCCAGATCAGACCAGGGGTTCGGGAATTTCATGGAGGTGTTTATTTGACCGACCGCACACGAGGCAGTAGCCGAAAACCGTTCCATGCATTTTGGCCTTGCGGTCGGTCTCTGTTCGCGGGGTAAAAGTCACGAAAATGCTTGGTATAATGGGTTGTATTTGGATTCGTATGAATCCCCTTGTTCATGTGTATAATTTTACCGAACGTCGGGTCGTTTGTGTGTTTCCTCACGAATTAGTGGAAGTATCTGGGTCTCAGCGGTGTTCGCGTGGTCGAGTGTCCGATTTGGGTTCCAGACACTCAACTACCAAACACCATTGGCATTCATATAGCAAGATGGCTGCCGCCACGTGTTCATATGTCAAGTGGCGGCCACCCAGGGGATACACAGTGTGTTCGCATCTTTCAATTAGACTGTAATAAAGAAAGCTGGGGAGGCAAAATGGAGCCACACTTCTCTCAGTGGTGGCCTGGTTGTTCGGTAGTTTGATCGTATGTTGAACGGGGTGATTCAATTTGATCTCCATGGCTTTTCTACCAAACAACCAGACGAATGCTAGGTAACAACTGCTTATATACAATAAAACCAAAAGAAAATACTATTGCAACCGAGAATGTGATGGACAGCCAAATGCTATCTGCTACAAAGATCGTATATTTTACTGACATGGTGCTGTCTCAGGGCACACAGCTTTACCCTCACGCCGTGTGTAAATGGGCACAAAGGTGCATATGCCACCTAGGAAACACCAATGCAGCCCTCTGCACGGAAAGATGCAGAGCGGCATTAGTGCAGATGGATGCCAAACTCAAGAACATGGCCACCAAAGAATTGGGGGCTGCGACCAACAGTCTTTTGTTTGGCGACGCATTCATTGCAGAATTGAAAAAACATGTGTCTCTCTTCACAACACTTAACAAGACCCAGATGTCGCTATGACAGGTCTTTCAGACACAGCCTTCCCATGGTGTTTTTGGAAGGTCTGGTCGACAGAGAGGCCGTGCCACCAGCCGATTTTTGTCTTCCGGACCCAGGCCCAATCCTCCTTCAACTTCATTCTACCCATGTTTTGCTTACATACAACCCTCATACTATCAAGATAGGACCAAGCCTAGAGGCCCCCATGGATGTGGACATGGCCAATTCCCCTCAGGTGGGTCCCAATTAATGGTTCCCTTACATTGCTGTAATTGCAGGGAGATTGTCTCTTTTCTTCCAGAACTGGAGGGACCTGGATCCTCCAAACGATGCGAGGATACGTCATAGGATTTTCCTCCAACCTTTTTCAACTACAAGCCGAGGCTCAGAACCTTCTCATAGACAAAGAAATGCAAGCACTTTTCACCAAAGGCGTGGTTCAATTTGCCCCCGAGGTTTTTTCAGCAACGTCTTTCTGGTACGAAAGAAGACAGGCGATTATTGGCCAGTCATCAACCTGTGTCAATTGAATGCTTTTGTAATCTACCATCACTTCAAGATGGAGGGCATCCACCTACTACGCAACCTTTTATTTCTACTGTTCCGCCTACCTTTCAGCCTGAGTTCGGCCTCCTGGTGTTTCACAAAACTACTGACACCCGTCATGGCGCACCTATGATCTCTGGGAGTACGGTGCCTGATTTACCTAGACAATTTGCTTATCTTCTGCAACTCGGCCTTACAACTAGTATCTCAGATGAGATTTATTGTGGTCTTTCTTGAATCGCTGGTATTCGCAGTGAATCGGAAGAGGTCAGCTCTCAAACCGGTTCAAGTTGTTTGTGGCGGAACCAGCCCCACCACTTGTGTCTGGAGAGGACTGTTTGCCAGCCTCTTGCCCTGTGATTATGGTTCCTGTGAGGTTTGGCCCTTGAAATAGCAGATTTGGGCATAATGGATTTTTGTTGTGCTGCTGGCCCTTTAACTCCCAGAGAAAGGGATTGTACTTTTAAATTGGCACTTCGAATGCCGTCAAAGTGCCGAAGTAGTCGAAGTGGCCGTCATTCGAAAAACGAACACGTGGTGCCGGCCATATTGGTTCATTCCATGTGGTCAGCGGTATGTGTAGCCAAATTCATGGAACTGAAATCGGCTACAAAGTTCCGCGAACACCGCTGAGCCTTACCTTCTCCCACAATGATTTTGCAGCTGCAGAGACTAAGTCCCGTTCGAAGATTCGAATGCTCGTTCGAATGGGACTTAGTCATTTTTTCAGCCTGAAATAGACCGACCACACAGCCCAAATCTATGGAACTGTTTTGGGCAGGAAAATGTGCTTGCGGTCGGTCATTAACGACTTCCATCTAACTTTTAAACCCCTGAACCGATAGCCCTGATTTTTGAGTATGTGTTTATTTCTCGCATGCTGATTATGAAAATGTTTTATGCTTGTGACATGTATATTTTAGAAGTTATAAATATTGTGTAAAAACTGTATTCCTCTGCCTGTGATAATGAGATTACCCATTGTGTTCAGTAATCATATCAAAGGCAGAGGGGAGGATATTGTATGGGAGTGTCTGTGTGTATTGTACGGATTGATTGGTTGTTCTGTAAAACCCTGTGGGCTGTACTGTGGTTGTGGATTGGGAATAAAAGAGGCTGCATGTGCCAGGACAGTCAGATTCTGCTTAAAGGGACACTCCAGGCACCCAGACCACTTCTGCTCATTGGAGTGGTCTGGGTGCCAACTCCCACTACCCTTAACCCTGCAAGTGTAATTATTGCAGTTTTTCATAAACTGCAATATTTACATTGCAGGGTTAACTCCACCTCTAGTGGCTGTCTATTAGACAGCCACTAGAGGTCACTTCCTGGGTTCTAGCACAGGTTTCCTGTGCTAGAGCGTCGCTGGACGTCCTCACGCTGTGTGAGGACCTCCAGCGTCGCTCAAAACCCCATAGGAAAGCATTGAAATGATTTTTCAATGCTTTCCTATGGGGAGACGTAATGCGCATGCGCGGCATTTCCGCGCATGCGCATTAGGTCTCCTCGGCCGGTGAACGAGATTAGTCTCGCCCACCGGCCGACGTAATCATTAGGAGGAGCGTCGCGGAGGCGGAGACAGCGGCGAGGGACATCGCCGCTGTCCCAGGTAAGTGACTGAAGGGGTTTTCACCCCTTCAGTAACCGGGGATTGGTGGGTGGGAGGGAGAGGGACCCTCCAGTGCCAGAAAAACGGATCGTTTTTCTGGCACTGGAGTTTCCCTTTAACCCTCAAAACGAAGTGTCGTCTCGTTATTGGGGGGATTGGATTGTATGCTGACTGCCAGGAGTGTAACCCTTTCGTATGGTTTTCCTGTTCAGCTGTTTCCAGGATTCATAGAGTTTGCAGTTCGGGAGATTGGTGCTTACAGTTGCTGCCTGTGCATCTGAAAGGGGAATATCACCTAAACGTTTTTTAACCTCTGGTGAGCAAAAGGGTCCGTTACATTGTTCAATTCCTGGGGTTAGAAATTGACTCCACAACATGCCTACTACATCTCCTTTTGTCGAAGATTTCTTCCATCCAAAAGGAAATTCGGAAACTCCTGTGGCTAAACCTCATCCCGCTTCGACTCCTGTCCTGAGTTGTGGATCTACTATACGCTTCCATTCAGGCAATATACCCAGGCACCCTCCACTACAGAGTCATGCAACGACTAAAGGCTCACTTTTTACGAGAAGATTATTCATACGACCAGCTCATTCTGATCAACGCAAAGGTGCGCACGGAACTCTGGCAGTGGATCCCCCATATGCAAGCCTGGAATGGGAAGTCATTTTTGGTCCTTCACCAGATTTTGTGGTGGAATCGGACGCTAGTCTCTGGGGTTGCAGAGCACACTGCGCAGACTCCTCCACAGGGGGCCAATGGCTTCACGAAGAGTCAGAGATGCACATCAAGTGCTTGGAACTGATAGCGGGCTCATTTGCCATCCACAGTTTGGCCAAGCACATGTCGGATTGTTGTATACTACTTCACATGGACAACATGTCAGCGGTGCAGTATATCAACAGCCTGGGTGGAGCTCAATCTCAGGCACTCTCAGAGGCAACCAAAGACATTTACACATTTGGCCTTTTCAGGAACATCACCTCGCGGTGAACTGGTACTCATGCAACTGACGGGACAACAGCATTTTGACGCTTGAATGTGGAGGTCTTCAAGACTCTGGCACAGCACAGGGACCTTCTACGATTAAACCTCTTTGCTTAATGGACAAACCACCAGCTTCCCAGATTTTTCAGGTGGCTCCCGGACCCGGAATGCGAGGTGGTGGATGCATTTCTCCAGAACTGGCCCAACCAAGGGTCCTACGCATTCCCACCCATCTCCATGTTGGCGAGGGTCCTGCACAAGGTGCGGACACACCAAACATCACTCCTTCTGATCACTCCGTTCTGGCCGAGCCAGGCTTGGTTCCAGGACCTATTGAAACTCTTGTACGATCATCCTCTGCTTCTACTGAACTTACCATTCCTATTATCTAACCCGCAAGGGTTGACACAATCATTCTGCAAGACCGACTCCATCTCGTGGCCTGGACGATTTCAGGGGATCTTGGGATGTCGAAGGACTATTGCAGATGACTAAGGATCTCCTATGGGATTTCTGGGCTCCGGGCACTAGAAGATGCAACCTGGCAGCCTGGAACAAATGGTCTAGCTGGTGTATGGAGAGGGATTCAGGTCCCTTTACAGCCCCTGTCTCCTTTGTATTGAATTTCCTCTAGTCTATTTTCTCATCGGGCCGATCTTAGCATTCGGTTAACGTTACTCAGTCGGCGATATCAACAGCCCATGTCCTGGTCCAAGGACGCCAGTTGGTCAAGACCCATTGGTTCACTGTCTCATGAGAGGAATACATTTATCTCGTCCCCCTGGTCCGAAGTATTCACGTCTCTGAAATGTCGAGTTGGTTTTGAACTTCCTTCAGAATTGGCCGGACAAGGCATTGCTATCTTTGCGTCAACTGTCGGCAAAGCTTACTTTGTTACTCTGTCTGGTTTCCTTTCTTAGGATATCAGATGTTAGAGGGTTCGATGTGGTTTATCTTTTTCGCCAGAAGGTGTCTCTTTTTAGGTTTCGCGTTGTTCGAAAATGAATTCTTTGTTTTTTCTATGTGGAAGTTACTGCTCCCTTTCATTGTGCTCCTTCGGGCCAATTACTCATATCGTATGTACAACCGCATTGACCAGTTTCAGCTACGACCCTTGCTAGATGGATCCGATAACTGTTATTCTTAGCGGCTTCGAATCAACGTTCGGAGGGCACTCCATACGTGGTTAGAAACAGTGGGGTAGGTGCAGCGCTTCAGTAATCCTTGACAAGGTATATGTGGAGAGAACCAGAGAAGAAATAATAGTGTAGTATTTAAAACTATAGTGATGATAGGTAAAATAAAAGATGTGCACTCACACGTTTTTGGAGCTATAATACAGCTCCAGCATATGCGCCTGGGCAGAATAATCCCCGCCTATGGATCAAGTGCAGAGGTAATTCTTCAAATTTTATGTGTGGAACGGGGTATCCTCATAAAAAATAAACAAATAAAAACCGTATATGGTGAAGTATGTAGAGCTATGAAGCAAGGGTAGGTAAAAATTATAAAATGTACACTCACGTGTAATGGAGCCATAAAACCTGGCTCCTCTGATAGTGCTTGAAGTAGAATGATCCCCACTCAAGGATACAGGTGTAAATATAAATTCTTCCGTCTGTGTATATGTGGAGATAAACAAACAGAACCACAATAGTGTACAACGTAAAAAGGAGTGTAAGTAGAAATAAATAAGTTAAACCTACTCACATGCTAATTCAAAGCGCTTGGGTGGTATGATCCCCACCAGGGATATAGCTCCAAACAATCCAACAGCAGTAAAGTTAGGTCCAATTAAAAAAGTACTTTAATATTAAAAAAATAATAAAAGTAATACAACATATAATAAAATAAAAGAGTGCTAAAAAAAGTTATAAACATTACACTTAACGTGTTTCTCCTTGGATATTCTTTATCAAAAGTGTTTTGCAGAGTGAATAGGACCTGAGCTGCTTAAATAGGGTTAGGATTTTGAAAATAATGGTTTGTGACATCGTAATCACATGACCAATTAAAATATATATATATCCGTGTATTTGCATGCCGAACACATTTTACATGTGTTACATGTGTTTGGCATGCAAATACAAGGATAATTCCTGTAATAGCCTCTAGCATGTAAGCTCATTGAGCAGGGCCCTCAACCCCCTCTGTTCCTGTACGTCCAGTGGTCTGATCTCAATTATGTGTCTGTTAGTCCACCCATTGTACAGCGCTACGGAATTTGTTGGCGCTATATAAATAATAAAATAATAATAATAATAATAATAATAATAATAGTACTACTACATTTAAATCAAATATCACTAACAACGAATACAAAATAAATAATTTTATCACTTGTAATACTAAAAATGTAATTTACATATTGGAGTGCCCTTGCGGTCTCCAATACGTAGGCATTCACTCTGTAAAAAGCTGGAAACCATGGGATCTGCTGGAAAGTAACGTAGCATAATTCATATATATTGTGGCCCATAACAAATAATAAAATGCAATACATACTCAAGCATTGACATTGTAATAGAGGGTAGGCTGACCCACAATGCAGAGGATGACTGGTCAGAGCTGAGTAATATTACAAGGCCTTGTTGCAGGGGTGGATGTTGATTTGGGCCTAAGGAAGAGAGATGTATTGTATGTATAAGGGTAATTATCGGAAGTGTCAGTGAGTGTTCTCACAAGTATTGTGTCCTCTGAAGGAAGCATTCTCAGACTTCCTTAATGCTCCAACAACTTGCGTCAATCATGCACATTTCTTGTGAAAAAAAGTAAGAAAACTTACTCAAGCATGTTAAACAAAAAATAACATCAGAGTCGGGAGGAAGCAATGCATTAAGAAAAGGGAAATGGGAATACCCAGTTGTCCCTTTAGGTGTTTTTCCACTGTGCCCATTTTGCTTCTTTTTTCTTTGTTCTTTACAGCACTTTTTGTGTATATGTCGTCATATGTGCTCCGTACCATTCTTGTTGGGTGGACCTGTCAACAGAACATTCTGACATCCAAATATTACTGCTGGTGGTTTTTACCTTCACATGGTCTGATTCTCTAGTTTATGAATATTAGACAAAATAAAGACAATACAGATTACGTTACCAGATTCTCCATTTCTAGTTATGAACATTTCTTTGAATAATCATGGAACTACAATAGAGAGCCATTTCATCCAAAGAATTAATAATAAACCAGGCAATAATCATCATACCTCACAGATCAATTTGATATACCATTCATCATACCTAGTGACTGGCAGCCACAACTTGAATTCCCGACTGTGTGTTGAATTTTCAGTGTTGAATTGTGATATTCTCAAAGAGAATGGTCAATTGGATGCCTCTGAGTGGATTGGATGTGAATCTCGGAAACTTGTGGTGCATAGGGAGGTTCTCTAAGTAAATTCACTGATTTCCATGATGACTGGATGAATTCCTGTAGTGTAAAGGCAGATGTTTTATATTTTTAAGCGTGACCGCATGTTAAAATATATATTTATAGGCAGACTGGTATTTTGGCAGTTTTCTTGCTAGAGGACAGGTGAGACATAGTCTGCCTGGCCCAACCTTACAGATTTCTGCTGAGTGTCAGAAACTGAAGCCAGAGTCCATCACCCTCTCCAGGCAGCAGCAGAGATTAGAGCCAGCAGTCTGTCAAAGAGCCAGGATAACTGACAACATTATAGGTAGTCATATTTAAAATAAATAAATAGTGAAAAAACTTGATTATTGTACACTTTAAAATTGATTTAGATACAGTAATTGTATGACTGACTGGTTATGATTTTGACAGAGGTAGGGAACCAGTGGATGGATTTCTATGGACCACAGACAAACATCGAGCACAGCAAAACATATGCACTTTTTAATTTTGTTTGCTAGAAACAACAACTCAAATATGTTAATGAACCTTTATTAAAGGAACGTTTCAAGCCTTTTGGTGCCTTTTCTAATTCATAGATTTTGTTTTAACCCCTTAAGGACACATGACATGATTCCCTTTTATTTCAGAAGTTTGGTCTTTAAGGGGTTAAAAAATATAAAAAAACTATTTTACTTTTCTCTTTTTATAAAACTATTTGCAGGGCAGAGACAAACTCTTCATGGAAGCTGAATTTGAAGCAAGCAAGCTTGATGATTTTCAACCAAACCAATTCTACTCACAGAGAAGGACTGAATGCTATACTGCGCATGCACATGGTGTGGATATTCACAAGCAATGAACTGAGAGACAGTTTAGCACACCATTCATTTAGGACCTGCAGCAGTACTGCCTGCACTGTACTAAAGCCTTCACTTTTGCTCTGAAGCTCCAATCAGTGACTGGGTCAGTGAGGATTGTCCTGCAATCAGGGACTTATCTTATACAAGGCAAACAAGGGTGGCACTTTGCAGTGGGCAGCAAAAAAGGCCACCCCCAAACGCCCAGGCACATCCCTTGCTTGCCTCGTGTCCTCGGGGGCTCAAGAGCTGGCCAGCTGGCCACTTTTGAGCCCCCCTCCCCCCCCCCAGAGGCTGACGGTAGGCAGCGAGGGAGCATACTCACCTGAGTACTTCCTGCTCAGCTCCCTCCGCGCTGCTTAATGAAGCCGGGTGCCGGAATATCATGTCAGACCGGCTCCCGTCATCACTAAGCGTTGTGCGAGGGAACTGAACAGGAAGATTAAAGCTCCCTTGCCGCCTACTCTGCCTGTCTGCCCACTACCTGCCCGCCCCACTGGACTACAGGTAAGTAATCCACTCCAGGCTGGGTGGATTTAAAAGAAAATAAAAAATAATAATTTGTGAGTGTTGGTGGTAATGTCTGTGTGTGTGTCTGTGAGTAAATGTGTGTGTGTGTCTGTGAGTGAGTGAATGAGTGTGTGTATCTGTATGTGTCTATGAGTAAATGTGTGTGTGTGGTGTCTGTGAGTGAATGTGTGTGTGTGTGTGTGTGTCTGTAAGAGTGTGTGTGTGTCTGTGAGTAAATGTGTGTGTATCTTTGAGTGTGTGTGAATGTGTGTGTGTGTGTGTCTGTGAATGAGTGTGTGTGTGTGTGTGTGTCGGTCAGTGAATGTGTATTTGTCAGTCAGTGAGTGTGTATGTGTCGGTCAGTGAGTTTGTGCGACTGTCAGTGTGTGTAATAGTGTGTATCTATCAGTGTGTCAAGTGTCAGTGTGGATCATGCACATTAGTTTATTGGGGGGTATTTCATCACACACTGCTTTGCATTCTGATCTGACAACTCCCATAGGTGCATTATTAATAATTATTAAAATGTTCTTTGCACCAGAACCTTTAACCTCTGTTTCTTCCATTTTTTCCTCTCTCTCTCTCTGATTTTTATCTTTCACTCTATTTCTGTCCACTCTCTCTCCCCATGTTCTGTCTCTCTCACATTCATCCTCTCTACTTCACTCTCTCCACCTCTGTCTCCCTTTTTCCTGAGGGAAAATGACATGAGCCAGACTTTGAGTAATAAACACATTTTTTCCTTTTATGTACCAATTGACACTTTTCTGTAAAACTGCCTACAGCAGTAAGAAATGTTCTCTGACAGTAAAATAGTTTGACTTTTTTACTCTACATGTTATCTCTGTAAGGCACAGATAATCCTGTATGGTTATGATTAAACAAGTCCGTAAGATCTTTTCAAATATATTTAAAGTGGTTTTGTTTTTCCAAATTATTTTTCTATAGGTTTGTGATTTTGAACAGATCATAGGATCAGGACAAAAGGCAACCTAACTAAAAGTGCTGGATAAAGCCTTGCAGATGTGTTGTTACAGTATATTCATTTGCAGGTTATTTAACCACCACTACGTGTTGACCACTATATCAAAGGAATATAATAATAAATGGATCTGAAGTTAGTGGGCATTTCAGATATACTTAGATTGATTAAATAGGGCACTCTATGCAATGTAACCACTACAGCCAGCCCTTTCCCAGCACTTAACACGTACAAAATGTATATGAATTGTACACAAATGTTAATTCTTCATTAGTTATGGATCTGAGGATAGGGTGATCACAGGGTACTGTTGCGGTCACCGGCCCGCCGAGCCTCACGGTCGTGCCCGACCGGCACGACCGCACCGACTACACGAGCTTACCTGCTCGTCGGCGAGCCGGCAACCGCGCACGTAGTTCTTCCGGGCATCACGCCCGAATCCAATATGGCGCCGACCACGTGGTCGCGTCTATGGATAGCCCCGCCCCCGAGAATTATACTAACGTGTGCGTGACGTCACGACGTCAACGCACACGCACGTTCTGGGGTCAGAGGTCGCCCTCTGACCAATCATAGCTTAGAGAGGGGTATTTAAACCCCTAATTCACCCCAGTACTTTGCCATGTCGTGGTTTCAGTTTCCTGGTTTCCTGAAAGTACTAATTCCGTGTTTCTGATTTCCTGGTATCCTGATCCTTGGCGTTTCCCTGGTTATTCTGATCTCTGGTTTCCCTGACTTGGCTTGTTTAATCGGTATTGAGTATTTTCTGGCTTCCTTGACCTCGGCTTTCCCTTTGACCATTCTCTGTCTCTAGCGTATTAGTCCGGCCATTCTAAGGTCCGGTTTACGCTCTATCCTGTTATTTTCCTTTTCTTACTTATGTATATGTTTACATAGTTTCTGCGTGCTGGACCACATTACTAGTCGTGACATTACGACATGGCCATGGATCCTGCAGAACTATGCAAACATATGATCGCCTGTGAAAATAGGGTGGAGGATATGGACCACAGGTTAGACCAATTTGCCCAGGCATTTCAGACCTTGCTCCAGAGGACTGCCTATTTAGAGGTCCCTCCTGTACCACCTGTGGTTCCGCCACCTGTAGTGGTTCCCGTACCACATAAACCACCGTCCATAACCTTGTCACCGCCCCCTCGTTATGGAGGTGATTCTAAGGAATTCAGAGGTTTTTTAAACCAAATTGAATACCACTTTGAGGCCTCCCCAGGTTCATTCCCAACAGATAGATCTAAAATAGGCTATCTGATGAACCAATTAACTGGAAAAGCCTTGACTTGGGCTAACCCCTTATGGGAAAGTGGTGACGCAGTAGCCCGTGATTACAGTACCTTTCTTACGGCCTTTAAGGCTACATTTGAACCTAAAGGCAGGGAGAAGAACGCTGCCAAAGCCCTTATGAGAATCAAGCAAGGCAGTCGTTCTGTAGCTGATTATGCAATAGAGTTCAGGACATTAGCGTCTGAGGTTGATTGGACCAATAGCGGTCTGGTGGCTGCTTTCTCTGAAGGTCTAGCTGAGAATATACAAGATGAGACTGCAGCTAGAGACCTTCCGGTTAATCTTAATGAGTTTATTGCCTACATGATAGACATTGATAACCGTCTCAGAGAGAGAGAGAAAAACAAACAACGTAACAGACGTTCTAATTTGTCCATAGCTCCTCGTTTCTCTAACCCAGTGGTGAGTAGCCAAACGCCTCTTCCAGAACCTGAACCCATGCAATTGGGTAGTGCTAAACTCACTGAGGCAGAGAGACAACACAGACGTAACGAGGGGTTATGTATGTATTGTGGCAAGAAGGGACATCTAAGATCGTCATGCCCGGTTCGGCCGGAAAACTTGCACACCTAAGGCACGTACGGGGACCGACCTTAGGTGTGATGTATATGTCCCCTAAATTGACTAAGAACCGTTTCCTTGTCAAAGTAACCTTATCTTTCGAGAACACTACTGTTCAGTGTGAGGCTATGATTGACTCTGGGGCAGCGGAGAATTTCCTAGACAAAGAATTCTCTGCAAAACATCTCCTGCCCTTGTATTGATTATAGGGGTTTGAATAGGATTACCATAAAAAATGCCTACCCTATTCCCCTTATATCAGAGCTATTTGACAGATTGAAGGGAGCTCAAGTCTTTACCAAGCTCGATCTCCGAAGTGCATACAATCTAGTCAGGATTAAGGACGGTCACGAATGGAAGACCGCATTTAACACCAGAATGGGTCATTACGAATACCTGGTTATGCCGTTTGGATTATGTAACGCTCCAGCGGTATTCCAGGATTTTATTAACGATGTCCTAAGAGAGTACCTTCACATGTTCGTTCTAGTGTATTTGGACGACATTTTCATCTATTCCCCAGACCTAGAGACACATCACGAACATGTGATAATTGTACTGAAAACCCTGTTACAGAACGGCCTTTACTGTAAACTGGAGAAATGCCAGTTTGACCAAACGAAGATACAATTCCTTGGATACGTTATATCTCCGTCTGGTTTCCAGATGGATCCTCGCAAACTGGAGGCAGTCTTACAGTGGCCATTACCCAAGGGCCTTAAAGCTACTCAACGCTTTATAGGTTTTGCGAATTACTACAGCAAATTCATAAGGGGATTTTCCTCCGTGATTTCCCCTATAACCAATTTAACAAAAAAAGGAGCAAATTGTATATCTTGGCCCAAAGAAGCAAGAGAGGCATTTGAACGATTAAAATCTTTATTTTCCTCAGCACCTGTCCTGACCCATCCTGATCCATCCAAACCATTTATCCTAGAGGTGGATGCATCAGAGACAGGAGTTGGAGCCATTCTGTCTCAAAGAGAAAGTCCTGATACGCCTTTACATCCCTGTGGATTTTACTCTCGCAAACTCACATCTGCAGAGAAGAATTACGACATAGGGAATAGGGAACTTTTGGCCATTGTACTTGCCCTTAAGGAATGGAGGCATCTCTTGGAAGGTTCCAAAGAGCCGCTTTTGATCTTTACTGATCATAAGAATTTGGCTTATATTGGGGACGCTAAGAGACTGTCCTCTCGTCAGGCTAGGTGGTCATTGTTCCTCTCCCGATTCAATTTCGTAATTACATACAGACCTGGTACTAAAAACACCAAGGCAGATGCACTTTCTCTGCAGTTTGAGACAGATGAAGTTCCGGAACAGGTGATATATCCTATTGTACCTCCTGAATGCCTCATTGCCACTACAGTTTCCGAAGTGTCTTCTCCACTCTTCTGTGCCACAATAGCAGATCAAACTCAGGCACCTGTGGGAAAACCTCCGGACAAACTGTATGTGTCACCTCAGTTTCGAAAGAAGGTACTAGATTTGTTCCATGACAACCTCACAGTGGGCCATCCTGGAGTCCATAAAACTCTCTCTGCCATCTCCAGGAGATTTTGGTGGCCTGCTCTTAGAAACGATATCAAAGATTATGTTGGGGCATGTCAAATATGTGCCGTTTCTAAAGTTCCTCCTAGGTCACCTCCTGGACTGTTACAACCACTGCCCATACTTAGTGCTCCATGGACCCACTTGGCCATGGATTTCATTGTGGATCTACCCAGTTCAAACGGGTTTAATACAGTCCTTATGGTTATTGATAGATTCACGAAGATGGCACATTTCGTCCCACTTAAAAAATTACCATCTGCTCAAGATCTAGTTCAAATATTCTTGAGAGAGATCTTTCGGTTGCACGGTGTACCCAAAAGCATAGTATCTGACAGAGGTACCCAGTTTGTTTCTAGGTTTTGGCGTTCCTTTTGCAAACAATTGGGCGTCGAACTCTCCTTTTCGTCAGCATATCACCCTCAAACAAATGGAGCAGCAGAGAGGGCGAATCAGTCTTTAGAAGCCTATTTACGTTGCTTTATAAATGCCAATCAATCTAACTGGTATGAGCTCTTACCCATGGCTGAGTTCGCCAGAAACAACGCCACTCATGAATCTTCTAATCACAGTCCATTCTTTGTTAATCAGGGTTATCACCCCACTGTTTTTCCTTCTGCATTCTCAGACACAGAAATCCCCGCTTTGAACACCCGTTTAGAATCGATTCATGATACCTGGAATTCCGTCCATTCAGCTCTGCAAAAAGCCTCATTACGAGCAAAGGTCCAAGCTGACAAAAAACGGGGCGCTAATCCTGTCTATCTTCCAGGTGACAGGGTGTGGCTCTCCACAAGACATATCAAGCTTAAGGTCCCGTCCATGAAATTTGCCCCTCGGTACATTGGTCCCTTTCGAGTTACCCAACGTATTAATCCAGTGACCTATTCTTTGGCACTACCGGCTCATATGAGAATAGCGAATACTTTCCATGTGTCTCTGCTCAAGCCCCTTACTTGCAATCGCTACACCAGGGTATCCACTCCTCCTCCGCCCTTGGTAGTGGGTGATCAAGAAGAATACGAAGTCCGTTCTATCATGGACTCCAAATTATCCAGAGGTGTCTTGTCCTATCTCGTTGACTGGAAGGGTTATGGTCCCGAGGAACGTTGTTGGGTTCCTGCTGACCGGGTCCATGCGCCCCGTCTTATCCGGTCATTTCACAACCGCTTTCCTCTTAAGCTGGGTCCTTCCCGCCCGGTGCGCGGTCTTCGAGTGGGGGGTACTGTTGCGGTCACCGGCCCGCCGAGCCTCACGGTCGTGCCCGACCGGCACGACCGCACCGACTACACGAGCTTACCTGCTCGTCGGCGAGCCGGGAACCGCGCACGTAGTTCTTCCGGGCATCACGCCCGAATCCAATATGGCGCCGACCACGTGGTCGCGTCTATGGATAGCCCCGCCCCCGAGAATTATACTAACGTGTGCGTGACGTCACGACGTCAACGCACACGCACGTTCTGGGGTCAGAGGTCGCCCTCTGACCAATCATAGCTTAGAGAGGGGTATTTAAACCCCTAATTCACCCCAGTACTTTGCCATGTCGTGGTTTCAGTTTCCTGGTTTCCTGAAAGTGCTAATTCCGTGTTTCTGATTTCCTGGTATCCTGATCCTTGGCGTTTCCCTGGTTATTCTGATCTCTGGTTTCCCTGACTTGGCTTATTTAATCGGTATTGAGTATTTTCTGGCTTCCTTGACCTCGGCTTTCCCTTTGACCATTCTCTGTCTCTAGCGTATTAGTCCGGCCATTCTAAGGTCCGGTTTACGCTCTATCCTGTTATTTTCCTTTTCTTACTTATGTATATGTTTACATAGTTTCTGCGTGCTGGACCACATTACTAGTCGTGACAGGTACTAGGAAAAGCCCCAGTTTATGTTAAATCTGATTTGACATTAAACCAGAGGACAGGGGCTTTTCCACAGGCACACTAGGCTAGTGATTTACAATCCAGTGCTCAAGGCACACCAACAGAGCAGGATTTAGATATTTCCACATTTTATTCCATTGTTGAAACCTGGAACTCTGATACACTCTGAGGACCGAGCTACAAACTACATCTATAGTGGACATAACTCCTAGAGCAAGCTTAAAGCGGCTCTGTCACTTTCTTGGGTCTTTGGCTGAGAGCTTGACAAAATTTGACAGCGGTAGCTCTGCTTTTTGTCGAGCTTTGTGAAGCAAAGAAAAAATATATATAACAAAGCAGTCCCTACTTAGTTTTATATCTTTTGACTATAAAGGAATTTCAGAGAAATTCCAACACAATCTTTATGAGCATTTCATATTTTTTTTTTCTTTAGGAAATGCTGATTTTTTTTGATTTTTTTTTGGGGGGGGGGGGGGGGTGGAGAGGTGTTCGAACAGCTTTAAAGTATCCAATTAAGGTTGGTTAAATTTGATGTTTGTTGCTGGACTTCATTTAACTTGTAATTGCAAATAGAACTCTTGTACCCGAGATGCTTTTGTAAAATATTGTATTACATCCTTTGTCTCCCCCTAGAGGAATGCTTCTGATTTGCACTGCTGTTTATTGATAATATAATTCCTTATAATTACAATTATAAATAATACCAACAAATTCCACAGCACTGTACAGTTATACAGAGGCAACACTATTAAAATGTCAAAGTAAACACCCACCTATTTTAATTCAGTTAGCAATGCAGGGTTGATAAGGTTGTGGACACCAAATAAAAGCTCACTTTTCACTTAATGCTGTGCTAAACTAACCATTCTTTATCAATAATATGCGGCATATCAGACTTAAATGGTTACTCCAACCATTAATATATCTGTTTTCCTGTATATAAAAATATAACACCATTAGAAAATTAAAATATTTGTCATAATATTAAATCATTTTATATCCAAAAACATTAAATCAGTTGGAAAGCGCATCCAACAATATAAAATACTCATCTGCTATTCCTAAATTGAGTTTTTGGCTTTCTTTTCCAATTATTTCCCTGGGCAGACATCCTGTACATAATGGTTCTGATTACAGTTGCAGATACACATATTGCAAAGATGTTGGTACAATGCAATGCTTTGTAAGGCTCCATACTTTTAGAGGCAATATGTCATACTGGCCACTTTTCAGTTTTGATGCCTGGCGGCAAGAGCGTATGTAGGTCAAACTCTACAATGTAATATAAAAGGGTTCGGGTAATGGTAGAAAACCCAGCTGAGCCTGATTGTAATGGTAAAATTACAACACAATCCAAAACAAATAATACAAAAACTTTGGTGCGGAGATCGAAGAGTTAATATTGATTTGGTTATGAATGTTCTCAATGACAATGTTCTTACACAGTGTGAGTTTTGACACCTGGAATAATTCGCCAGAATTCTTTATCACTTAGAAACCCTGACCTCTGCCTAAAGTGATATACAGCAAAGTACACTACAGATATATGTTCGCCCCCTCCCCCCAAATACTTCTATAGTTTGACAAGGAACATATGTTGGACCTTGACAAATAAAGCCTGTTATATGTTTAGCCACAGAAAGACTTCCGATGTGGAAAATATGAAGCATTCATTAACCTCATTGACAAAATAAACATACATCAGCAACACCTAAGAGCCTTAAAATCCAGCCAAGAATGATCTAGCAAAAGACAAGAGGATTTAAATTAGTTCATTCACTAAATACACTAAATACAGTGTGCGGCATTTCATTTCTGGGGATTGCTCCTTTATTCTTAGACTTACATTTACAAAGCTACAGGAGTAGCTAATAGCTTACATCAGAGAACTGCAGATACAAATAAATGAGTATTTAGATAGATATGGTTAGAAGAATCTTATAAGAACACAGATGGTTGGGGGCGGAGCCTAGCTGCCAAAGCAGACGGTCGCAAGCTACTGAAGCTCCGGGCAAGAAGCGATTAAAAGATAACTTTTTGGGGCATTTACCTACCCTGACTGGCCCTCAGAGACCTCACTTGAATACCCAAACAACATGGGACGCAAATCTAAGAAACCCAAACCCATTCAACCCAACCTGGGGATGAATATCGGCGACTTGTGGAGACAAGCACATGGCGCAAGTGGGCCCAAGACTGCCGTGCTCTTGGGAGGTTGCTCCAATTTCTCGGAGGACCTGTCCTTTGAAGGGGAAGAAGAACACTTACCAACACCTGCGAGGCCCCCGCCGAACCTAACGGAACCGGACAGATTGGTCACTACCTCTGTCCTTAAGGTGCTTCTGGCGGAACTGCAGACCACCCTGCAAGCAGACATTGCCACATTACGCGGTGGTCTGCAGGGCCTGACAGGCTTCATTGGAGCACTGGAGGAAACTACTCATAAGGGCTCCCAACAAATAGAGATGCTGGAACAGGTGGTGCGAGACCTACAGCAGCAGAATCAAGCACGTGAACACTGCATTGCTGCTCAGGAAGACCTCCACCGCTGGAACAATCTGAAAATCAGGGGGATCCCTGAAGAGGTCCCCGAAGCGGAACTGTCATACCTAATGAGGAGAATGCTGGGAGACTTGGTGCCACCAAAGCAGGCCAAAACAGTGCCCCTGGATGGACTTTTCTATATCCCCAAATCGGCCAAGGAACCAGCTACTGTCCCAAGGGACTTGATTTTTCACTTTTGGAACGGGGCAGACAAGACAGCAGTCCTGACGGCACTTAGGGGGAAACCCCACTATCAATTGGAAAACATGTCCCTAGTGTTTTAAACCAACCTTTCTGGCAGCACACTGGCCTGCAGGCCGTCACTCAAGCCTCTTACCACGCTTCTACAACAGCAAAACATCGGATATCGGTGGTGCATGTCCCGCACACTCCTTGCGACATATGGGGACACTACATACCCTCTCCAGGACCTGCAAGATGCAACAGCGCTCATAAGGGACTTAGATCTACCACAGGACTATATAACCAGGACCCAGCCGCAAGCCTCTTCTAGGCCCCCGCACACTTGGGACCCAACCAGAGTCACTCCATTTACTCCATGTCGACCCACGACGGAATCGTATGCGGCTGCCACTGTGTGAAGCCCCGAGAGGCCCTAAGGTGCGCATACCGCTGAAATCCAGACCGACACAGCTATGTTTAGACTAATTTACTTGATTTACTGTACACCATGCCTGACACTACATGCATACCGACAGGTATAGCTCCCGCAAAGATTCAACCCCCCCCCCCCTCCTTGAGACCACTCAATTAAGACCTCTGTCCACTATATAGACAAGAGAGTAGTAAAACCCCATACCTATATCTACGGCTAAACTGCTTTAAGGTAGCAACGCCTGTAAAGCACACACATGACCCGAAACACCTGCTAGGCAAACCTTTCTAACCACCAAAGTTATTAGCAAGCTGTATTGAGCTTTCTTCCCCACAAAACCAGTGGGCACAACCTGCTATATTCTATGTTTTAACCAAACAACTTTCAAACACCACACGTTTGCTACATCTCGATAACTGTTTAAAAAGTTTTCCATTATTCACTTCTGTGGTTATTCCTCAGCGACAAAGTGGGCAAGTAGTACCCATGCTACCATAGGTTGACTTCCTTTGATTATGCTAAATATGCCTGCGCTATTAATTTCCTAGCCTGTTTATATACCGCATGAAAATGCCTAATAGTCAGACATACTTATGCTCTTGCAATAGCAATTTCATATTCTAACAATCTGTATAATCTAATCATCACATATAATATGTCCAGAAGGTCTGTTATGCCTTGTTATTCTATAAATCGCACAAACAAGAAATGTTTTAGTTAAGCTTTTGACCCCATAATCTTTCAAAATGTCAGTATATTTAAACTGAATCAATACCTCGTCTGCCATATCCTATAGCTGACATGTTGGTTTAATTATTGATGCAACTACACTATAATATAAAATTTGCAATGTTTTGATGTGCCAAACAATTGTCTCTAAACACTGGCAAGAGCTGTTGTGGCATTGCTTGCCTCTTTGTATTTTACGTGTATGACGAAATAAAGAATTAAAACAAAAAAAAAAAAACACAGATGGTTTGTGAAAAATAATATGCTGGCACTCGAACCTGCAGAAGGGTGCTGGTATCAGGGTTACCCACCTATATTAACCCCAACATGAAAATATAAAAAAAAAAGGAATGATACCGCACTACAAAATGGTGCTCAAAAAATTGCTCACAAAAATCTAAAAGTATTTAATGGATAGTGTAAACAAAAAATATTAAAGGTAATCAATTAGTGCATCACTTCACATGAAAATTCATCAATATACACAAATATTTCATTGGTTGGAACAACCTGGATTCATATTATATACACTATTTACTGTACAAGTAGAGTTCATATTCTGTGCATCATGTATATAGATCAAAAAACAACAATAGTTCATCCGAAAGACTTGATCATGAAAAATGATGTACAAAAATCAGAACAAATCCATCGAAAAATCATAGTACATCAAACCTGGATCCTGTGCATATTATGGATCAGAGTTACATGAAATATGCTTCTGAAAAAAACTACCATACTCCATACTCATTGTAATCCTACCATACTCCATACTAAAATGGTAGCAGAGTCCCTGAAAAAGGCCAAAAAATACTTAAATACTGCAGGAAACAAAAACGTGGAAAACATTTGCAAACAAAGAGTCTCTATATGTAAGTTCTTCTGAGTACTCAAAAAGAAAATAAAGAAAAAAATGTAAAAAAGATTGGTAGTAGCTCACCAAATACAGTTGAAGCAGGGTATTTGAATGTTGCAGTAGCAGGTAGTGTGTGTCATAAAGACCATTCACTTCAACAAGCTCATAAGGGATCCAGTGGATTCCTCTATCGGGTGGACGTCAGTAATCCCTCTATGTGTGTTGTATGCGGATTTGCTCCAGGTCCAGTTCACCGGCGGGCAGCGCACTCGGGATCATCCTCCCTTCCAAGGTCCTGGCAGTGTATGAGAAGATTGGGCTTTTTAAAGCTGGTACGTGGGGTGCGCCCGCCTGTTAAGACACTCACAGCTTAAATGGATGAAACCGCCGTTTAGCCGATATTCTCCCTTTCCAGAGACACGGCTCTATACAGCAGACTGCCAAACTCCCGAACGGAGTGCAAGGGAATGCGGTAAACCCACAAACACAAAATCAGCCGACTCCTTCCACAGCTAAAACAGGCGAAATAAATCCTTCCAAGTAGCAATCCCCCCAAACACGAGACCAAGCTCCGTCTTGAGGGTAAAACAGGAATCTGTTTAATGAGGGTTACCTGCCCGGTATTTATGCAGGTCTCCCACCTGATGGACACTCCCCTAAGGGACCAGATGGAAGACTGGGACATATATTGTACAGTAGTCAATCGCAGTGGCCCAGGTTTAAACACTCCCCTTTACACGAGTAAATCCCTCCTCTCTATCCTGGAGATAATTGGGAAGAAATCCATTTATCTCCAGGGATTGAGGCAAACCGCCATTTTATATGGTACAGTAAAAACACATAAAAATACATAACTTTACAAATACTGAATACATTGGATTCGTGCAACGTATCCCCAGATAGCCTGGATCTGAGTGCATTTTACTACCGAATAGCGCTCAGATCCAATGCGCACAGTTCAATAGCCATGGAGTCAAAGTCTTTCACATGTCTTTCGGTATACAATTGACTCCATGAAATGGCTATCTGGGTTAAGTCCATTCGTATCATCCAAACTCCCGAATGGACCGGTGTTCGTATGCCTTGACGAAAAGGAAGGGCGATCGGTAGTTCCAGCGGTGTTCGGTAGGTAAAGTGTCCGTTTATAGTTCCATGATATCGTTGAACACCGCTGGTCTTTCGCGTGTTTAAAATGGCCGCTGCCTCGTGGTCGGCATACGAACGACGACCACCCTGCATACGGTTAGAATGAAGAGGTGTCTGCGGTTAACCACAACGTTCTAATTGGGGCCAAGAGGTTAACCAGCAGCACACTTCTCTCCTGGGTGGCCGTCCGTTCAGTATATTCTGTAACAAACTAACAGGGGCATATGGACAGGCAATTACACAAAAGGAGGCAAAACAGATGAACCAGCAATATCAGTCTATACAGATGGATCTGTCACACCGCCATTTACAGCAAGGCACGCCTTTCGCATGGCCGTACACGTCATTACTTCACTATTGGTGACGTGGTGTATCAATGCAATCAACTTTATTAACAAAACCAGATTCCAACATACAAAATATGTTACCCTTATTCGGTTTACAAAACATTAAAAACACTTTATATGGAGAGAGAGAACTTATAAAGGGAACTTGATGCAATAAGAGACTATGAATGGCAATTGGTAATGTGGAATAAATTAAACTGCTACATAAAAAACTGTAGAAAAATAAAAAAAATATGAAACTAGAAAAAGCACAATAAACAATCAAACATAAGAACTAAAAAGTTAAATAAATAAACAGTAAAAAATGAAAATGGGGAGAGGGTCCAACTATAGTGGATCAACGTCATAGTCATGCCTTAATGAACTAGTACAAGTACTCACCAGCAGTGTTGTGTATGAAACATCCACGAGACCCATGTGGGAACCTGGATACGAAGCAGGTATTGGACCAAAATCTGGTCATTCTGATATAAGTGGTAGAAGGAGCGTATATAAGAAACCAGCCCATAGGTACCCAGATAGGAGAAGGATGAAGGGAATACAAATATATACATTTGGGTGAGAATCCTTGAATACACAGATGAACAGCAAGATAAACTAAAGTGGAAAGTCAATCTTAAGTCATTCCCCTAATTATGCAAGATTTGAAGCAGTGCCTCATAAATAGTGTTTGAAGTCGTGAAGTCCCAAAGGATATAACTTTTCTAAAGTGCTTATCCACTTGGTCTCCTTCTGTAGCAATAGACGTTGTCTATCACCTCCCCTCCGTAATGAAGGGACACCATCTATAACCTGAAAACGTAACTGATTGGCACTATGTCCATGTTATCTAAAGTGTCTCGGTACTGGTGCTTCACAAGTACTGCCTGATAGGGCTGCTCTGATACCTCTTTAATGCTCCCCAATACGCTCCTTTACAGGTCTTATGGTTTCTCCCACATAGATTAAACCACACAGACACTTCAATAAATATACCACATGGTCCGAGATACATGTTTAATAGTCATTAATCGGGTATTTCCTACCGGAGCGTGGATGAAGAAAATTCACCTCTTAATTACACTATTACAGTGTATACATCCTAAACAATGTATATAAACAGATGGTTTGTGAACCTTTTAATCATTTGATCCCAGTGTGGAACCTAATATATTCATCCTAAGACAGATGCAATAGATAATGGACAAGGTCAAGAATACTTACCATTTCTACACACTCACAACTCATCAGTTTTCTGGAAATGCCATTTTCTACAACAGGGTGCCCAAAAGGTAGACCCACAGATGTTTTAAAACTAAACTTCCATGATGCCTTGTCATTCAAAAGGCATGCAAAGACACATAAAGCATCATGGGAGTTATAGTTCTACAACATCTGGGGATCTACCTTTTGGGCATCCCTGTTCTACAGGGTTTGTAAGGTGGACCCTGTTAGCATATCTGGACCCCTCAAGATGCCATTGGAATAATTTGACAGAAGATGCAAAAGAAATAATGGTCTTACTAACTCACATACTTTACCTCAGATGCAGTCACAGCTGAATGCTAGCTACTAGTCCAAAGGGTCCGCCACCACAGGCCCACTACTAGTCTTCTTCTGACCCTAGATGCCCGTTACCGGTCCAGGAAAACAATACCCCCCCATTAGGGTACATCCTAAGTCTGTAGCGGCCCATTCTCGGCCATACAGCCCTCACCTAGTCGATAACCCAGAAAGCAAGCAACCCGAAAAGATAAATTAAGTAAATCCAAACCATCCTCGGATGGATAGAATAACGGAAAATCGCCAGGAAACTCTCTAGTATGGGCAAATTCCGAATTCCAAATTCAAAACGCTTGTATAAGGAACTCTACGGAAATGATGAGACGGACACAGACACCTTACTGTTTGAGCAACCGCATAAGTTTTTCCCTTTATTGTCTAGGGTCATTTATGTATTTTATGTATTATATGACTTGTATATCACCACTGTACTACAAAGTGACGACAAAATAGGGAAACAATGTACCTCTCTTTTTTTTGTCAAAGGAATTTTTTTTGTCAAAGGAAATTCAGTTTTTTTGTCAAAGGAAATTCAGCAAAGATATTAAGCAATACTCCACAATGGTAATTTTATCATTATGGGCAAACAGGACAGAAGTACCATTGGAGAATGTATGTAAAGTAGGCATCTGGTGTTGTTATCTGTATGTGCAGTATTTCGCTATAGAACATTTAACTCCTTTGATGCTGGAGGTGTAACTCTCCCTCTGGCAGCATCATTGTGGCGTCATTAGCCAGCCCAGAACAAGACTGAGCAAGACTGGTTAATGTCAAATCGGTGCATGTTTCTATGCACAGAATGTCATTTGTTGGCTGAGAGTGATCAGCTGATGCTCCTCAACCAATGAATGCTTCTGCAGCTGATGGGATCCAGGTAAAAGGACAAACCATTGTAAAACAGTTTATTGAATGAGCAAGGAACAGTGCCTGTGTACTGTATTGGTTATGATGCTTGTTGTAACTCTTTAAAGGTGATATAAATGTAAATGAATCAACCTTACAAACTTGAAACATCCAAATAATTGTCATTTTTATGGGACTGACCACTGAAATAATTAATGCAATAGTACCATCTAGTGGTGAAATACAGTGTTTGTAATATATCAGTACAATAAGAAGGATAATTACTTTGTAACATGAGCAATACAGCTGAATTTTTAAATTGCAATCGATATGCCTCATGTGATCTATGATTTATGTTATCCAGTCTTGACTACGGAATTGCTTTATGGATAATTATTAAATATTTATGGGTGGCTTCAGTCGTTTTATTTTTGGAAAGTATTATGAAGTCACACTATCTGAAGTATTTAGTGACCAGATGGTGAAGGGGCAATTATTATTGGCAAATGGAAGCAAAGAAGGAAATGTGATGGTAATACTACTGGCAATGGGAAGAGAAGGGAGGAAATGGGATACTGGCAGTAAAGAGGGGAATGGGACAGTAATGTTACTGGCAAAGGGAAGTAAAGAGGGGAATGGGACAGTAATGTTACTGGCAAAGGGAAGTAAAGAGGGGAATGGGACAGTGATATTACTGGCAAAGGGAAGTAAGGAGTGGAATGGGACAGTAATATTACTGGCAAAGGGAAGTAAAGAGGGGAATGGGACAGTAATATTAATGGCAAAGGGAAGTAAAGAGGGGAATGGGACAGTAATATTAATGGCAAAGGGAAGTAAAGAGGGGAATTGGACAGTAATAGTACTGCAAAGGGAAGTAAAGAGGGGAATGGGACAGTGATATTACTGGCAAAGGGAAGTAAAGAGGGGAATGGGACAGTAATATTACGGCAAAGGGAAGTAAAGAGTGGAATGGGACAGTACTATTACTGGCAAAGGGAAGTAAAGAGGGGAATGGGACAGTAATATTACTGCAAAGGGAAGTAAAGAGGGGAATGGGACAGTAATATTACTGCAAAGGGAAGTAAAGAGGGGAATGGGACAGTAATATTACTGCAAAGGGAAGTAAAGAGGGGAATGGGACAGTAATATTACTGCAAAGGGAAGTAAAGAGGGGAATGGGACAGTAATATTACTGCAAAGGGAAGTAAAGAGGGGAATGGGACAGTAATATTACTGCAAAGGGAAGTAACGGGGGGAATGGGACAGTAATATTAGTGCAAAGGGAAGTAAAGAGGGGAATGGGACAGTAATATTATTGGCAAAGGGAAGTAAAGAGTGGAATGAGACAGTAATATTACTGGCAAAGAGAAGTAAAGAGAGGAATGGGACAGTAATATTACTGCAAAGGAAAGTAAAGAGTGGAATGGGACAGTAATATTACTGTAAATAGAAGTAAAGAGGGGAATGGGACAATAATATCACTGGCAAAGGGAAGTAAAGAGTGGAATGGGACATTAATATTACTGCAAAGGGAAGTAAAGAGAGGAATGGGTCAGTAATATTACTGGCAAAGGGAAGTAAAGAGGGGAATGGGACAGTAATATTACTGGCAAAGGGAAGTAAAGAGGGGAATGGGACAGTAATATCACTAGCAAAGGGAAGTAAAGAGTGGAATGGAACAGTAATATTACTGGCAAAGGGAAGTAAAGAGTGGAATGGGACAGTAATATTACTGGCAAAGGGAAGTAAAGAGAGGAATGGGAAAGTAATAATATTGGCAAAGGGAAGTAAAGAGGGGAATAGGACAGTCATATTATTGGCAAAGGGAAGTAAAGAGGGGAATGGGACAGTAATAGTACTCTTAAGGGAAGTAAAGAGGGGAATGGGACAGTAATATCACTGGCAAAGGGAAGTAAAGAGGGGAATTGGACAGTGATATTACTGGCAAAGGGAAGTAAAGAGGGGAATGGGACAGTAATATTACGGCAAATGGAAGTAAAGAGTGGAATGGGACAGTAATAGTACTCTTAAGGGAAGTATAGAGGAGAATGGGACAGTAATATTACTGGCAAAGGGAAGTAAAGAGGGGAATGGGACAGTGATATTACTGGCAAAGGGAAGTAAAGAGGGGAATGAGACAGTAATATTACGGCAAAGGGAAGTAAAGAGTGGAATGGGACAGTAATATTACGGCAAAGGGAAGTAAAGAGTGGAATGGGACAGTACTATTACTGGCAAAGGGAAGTAAAGAGGGGAATGGGACAGTAATATTACTGGCAAAGGGAAGTAAAGAGAGGAATGGGACAGTAATATTACTGCAAAGGGAAGTAAAGAGGGTAATGGGACAGTAATATTACTGCAAAGGGAAGTAAAGAGGGGAATGGGACAGTAATATTACTGCAAAGGGAAGTAACGGGGGGAATGGGACAGTAATATTAGTGCAAAGGGAAGTAAAGAGGGGAATGGGACAGTAATATTATTGGCAAAGGGAAGTAAAGAGTGGAATGAGACAGTAATATTACTGGCAAAGAGAAGTAAAGAGAGGAATGGGACAGTAATATTACTGCAAAGGAAAGTAAAGAGTGGAATGGGACAGTAATATCACTGGCAAAGGGAAGTAAAGAGTGGAATGGGACATTAATATTACTGCAAAGGGAAGTAAAGAGGGGAATGGGACAGTAATATTACTGCAAAGGGAAGTAAAGAGAGGAATGGGTCAGTAATATTACTGGCAAAGGGAAGTAAAGAGGGGAATGGGACAGTAATATTACTGGCAAAGGGAAGTAAAGAGGGGAATGGGACAGTAATAGTACTCTTAAGGGAAGTAAAGAGGGGAATGGGACAGTAATATCACTGGCAAAGGGAAGTAAAGAGTGGAATGGAACAGTAATATTACTGGCAAAGGGAAGTAAAGAGTGGAATGGGACAGTAATATTACTGGCAAAGGGAAGTAAAGAGAGGACTGGGACATTGACATTACTGCAAAGGGAAGTAAAGAGTGGAATGGGAAAGTAATAATATTGGCAAAGGGAAGTAAAGAGGGGAATAGGACAGTAATATTATTGGCAAAGGGAAGTAAAGAGGGGAATGGGACAGTAATAGTACTCTTAAGGGAAGTAAAGAGGGGAATGGGACAGTAATATCACTGGCAAAGGGAAGTATAGAGGGGAATGGAACAGTAATATTACTGGCAAAGGGAAGTAAAGAGTGGAATGGGACAGTAATATTACTGGCAAAGGGAAGTAAAGGAATGGGACAGTAATATTACTGGCAAAGGGAAGTAACGAGAGGACTGGGACAGTAACATTACTGCAAAGGGAAGTAAAGAGTGGAATCGGAAAGTAATAATATTGGCAAAGGGAAGTAAAGAGGGGAATAGGACAGTAATATTACTGGTAAAGGGAAGTAAAGAGTGGAATGGGACAGTAATATTACTGGCAAAGGGAAGTAAAGAGAGGACTGGGACAGTAACATTACTGCAAAGGGAAGTAAAGAGTGGAATCGGAAAGTAATAATATTGGCAAAGGGAAGTAAAGAGGGGAATAGGACAGTAATATTATTGGCAAAGGGAAGTAAAGAGGGGAATAGGACAGTAATATTACTGCAAAGGGAAGTAAAGAGGGGAATGGGACAGTAATATTACTGCAAAGGGAAGTAAAGAGGGGAATGGGACAGTAATATTACTGGCAATGGGAAGTAAAGAGGGGAATGGGACAGTAATATTACTGCAAAGGGAAGTAAAGAGGGGAATGGGACACTAATATTAGTGGCAAAGGGAAGTAAAGAGGGGAATGGGGCAGTAATATTACTGCAACGGGAAGTAAAGAGGGGAATGGGACAGTAATATTACTGGCAAAGGGAAGTAAAGTGGGGAATGGGACAGTAATATTACTGCAAAGGGAAGTAAAGAGGGGAATGGGACTGTAATATTACTCCAAAGGGAAGTAAAGAGGGGAATGAGACACTCTTAAGGGAAGTAAAGAGGGGACTGGGACAGTAATATTATTGGCAAATGGAAGTAAAGAGGGGAATGGGACAGTAATATTACTGCAAAGGGAAGTAAAGAGGGGAATCGGACAGTAATATTACTGCAAAGGGAAGTAAAGACTGAAATGGGACTGTAATATTACTGGCAATGGAAGAGGGTGGGAAGCTGCCATTATTACTATTGGTAATGGGAAAAGGAGGAGAATAAGTTACTACTGTTAGCAATAGGTAGGGGATGGAGAGAGAATGGGCCACTACTGGGTGAATGGACTACAACTATTGGTAATGGTGAGAGAGGAATGGGATGAGACTATTGGCAATAAAGAGGGAAGAGGGAGAATGGAATGCTTCTACTTGCAATGTGAAAGAGGCAAAAGAAAGAATGGTCTACCACCGATATCAATGTGACGGGATAGGTTATTACTTACAATAGGAAGGAAAGGAGAAAGGTTTTCTACTACAAGTGGGGAGAGGGAGAGACTGGGCTACTACTACTACTTACAATGGGAAGAAGAAGAGAATAAGCTGTTGCTAGCACTTATAATGGGAAGAGGTAGAGAATTGGTTATTACTAGCAATGGTAAGGGGAAGGGGGGGCTCAGCTACAACATTCCATTGGGATGTGGGATGGAATACATAACATGAGGAAGGGGATTAACCCCTTAAGGACACACGACATGTGTGACATGTCATGATTCCCTTTTATTCCAGAAGCTTGGTCCTTAAGGGGTTAAATGGGCTGCTAGTATGCAGTTGGTGAGCATGTGCCATAGGAATGGTGAAGCAACTTTGCCCCTTCGCACACAATGTTCCTCTCTATACAAATAGACCACTGCATTCACACACATTAATATGTCATACGTGCGGCTTTTAATGTTTTTTGTTTTTTAAAAAGCAGTAAGCGCACTTTTGAGGTTGTAAAAATATATTAGGCCTAATTTCCTAGCACTAAAGACAAATATCTATCTTAATTACCCCTACACCTAGCAGGCCAAACTCTGCAATAATCCCCAACACTATATTTAAAAAAACATGCCTTACATTTATGGAAAATGGGGAATCCATATTGGCTGTAGAAGAAAACAATTTATACTCATAAATATGCTGTTTTGTAACTGAACCCATAATGCTTACCGTTTGCAAGCGTTCACAATAAGAATAGAATTTCTGATCACATGGTATTGAGAAACTTCCTCTAACACACAGGGTGGAAGTGATTGGGGCCAGGGACGGACTGACAGCCTTCTGGGCCCTCGGGCAAAATTAGATCCTGGACTCTTCGAAAACCTAATTAAGTATTAAAGGGACACTATAGTCACCAGAACAACTACAGATTAATGTAGTTGTTCTGATGCCCATAGCTAGTTCCTGCAGGCTTTTTAACGTAAACACTGGCTTTCAGAAAAGGAGGTGTTTACATTGCTGCTTAGGACAGCCACTAGAGTTGCTTGATAGGTCAGTGCTGCTGATGTTTAGTATCTCCACACTCTGCATGGAGACACAGAATGCTACCATAAGGATTGATTCATCAGAGGTGATAATTGGTGTAGTGTGGCATTTTGCTGCGCATGTTTTTCTATGAAAAAGAATTTGTGTAGTGCCAGAGAGTATAAAATGCAGACGTCCATGTAGCGTAAATGGGTAAATGCATTGTTCCATGAGTGAGTAGAGCAGAGGTTTGTAAAAGCAGGAGTGTATTTGTATGGAATGTTGATGTCTGAATGTAAGGGTGTATTTATGTTGAATGTGAATACAGGGGTGTAATTTGTGGAGGACTTGTGTGTTGGTGTATGAATGCCAGTGTGTATTAGTATGAAATGTCTGTGTAAGAATGTAAAGATAGATTTGTTTGGACTGTTTGTGTGTGAATGCAGCATGTTTTCACAGTATATAGGTGAATGCAGGAGTGCATTTTTATGTGTGCAGAGTTTAAGCATGTGAATGAGAGGTGTATTTGAACCTGTGTCAGTGTATGTGTGAATGAGAGGTGTATTTAAAACCTGTGACAGAGTGTGTGAATGAGAGGTGTATTTGAAACCTGGGTCAGAGTGTGTGAATGAGAGCTGTATTTTAAACCTGGGTCAGAGTGTGTGAATGAGAGCTGTATTTTAAACCTGTGTGTGAATGAGAGGTGTATTTGAAACCTGTGTCAGAGTGTGTGAATGAGAGGTGTATTTGAAACCTGTGTCAGAGTGTGTGAATGAGAGGTGTATTTGAAACCTGTGTGTGAATTAGAAATATATTTGAAACCTGTGTCAGAGTGTGTGAATGAGAGGTGTATTTGAAACCTGTGTGTGAATGAGAAATATATTTGAAACCTGTGTCAGAGTGTGTGAATGAGAAATGTATTTGAAACCTGGGTCAGTGTGTGTGAATGAGGTGTATTTTAAACCTGTCAGTGTGTGAATGAGAAATGTATTTTAAACCTGTGTCAGAGTGTGTGAATGAGAGGTGTATTTGAAACCTGTGTATGTGTGTTTGAATGAAAAATGTATTTTAAACCTGTGTCAGTGTGTTTGAATGAGAAATGTATTTTAAACCTGTGTCAGTGTGTTTGAATGTGAAATGTATTTTAAACCTGTGTCAGTGTGTTTGAATGAGAAATGTATTTTAAACCTGTGTCAGTGTGTTTGAATGAGAAATGTATTTTAAACCTGTGTCAGTGTGTGTGAATGAGAGGTGTATTTTAAACCTGGGTCAGTGTGTGTGAATGAGAGGTGTATTTTAAACCTGGGTCAGTGTGTGTGAATGAGAGGTGTATTTTAAACCTGTGTCAGTGTGTTTCAATGAGAAATGTATTTTAAACCTGTGTCAGTGTGTGAATGGGAGGGTTTTTTAAAACCTCTACAAAATCACCCTTTGTGCCTGTCCCCTATCTAAGCCCTTCATGCCATGTATTCCTCTCCCTTTCTCTCCCCTAGCCTGCTTACCTGCACCAGTTTGATGTTTCTTCCCCCAGCTTTCTGAAGCAGCACCTGGGGGCTGGGAGGGATCTGCTGGGCCGGTGTTCTATCAAAAAGACATACCCCGTGAAAAAGACATACCCCCCGTCACTTCCGGTGACGCGGCCGCACCGGAAGTGACGTTCGGAGGGGGTGTGCGCCGCCGCGCAAGCGCACAACGACTGGGTAGGTGATTTTACATCAAGAAGGGGACATTAATCCCACAGTGCGCACGCGCCTCATAGTACTCCCGTCGGAGGGTCATCGCGCGTGCGCACTGCTGGGCAGAGAGCGCTTCACACACTGCGCGTGCGCAGTTGAGGGGTAGGTAATTTTTATGGCCATTTCGCCTGTGAAATCTCCATACCCCTATACTGCGCGTGCGCGGACCCAATAGACCGCGCGTGCGCAATGTGGGGTAGGGAAATTTCACAGGAGAAATGGCCATAAAATTTACCTACCCCTCAACTGCGCACGCGCGGACTCACATCATCAGCTCCAAACTTATCTGGACACAGGTCAGTCTTTCCCTGCTCCCAACACCCTCAGCCATCCGAGGGGAGGGTACAGTATATTGGGGGGGGTGTCTGCGCAGTATATTGGGGGGGGGGGTGTTTGCGCAGTATATTGGGGGGGTCTGCGCAGTATATTGGGGGGGTGTCTGCGCAGTATATTGGGGGGGGTCTGCGCAGTATATTGGGGGGGTGTCTGCGCAGTATATTGGGGGGGTCTGCGCAGTATATTGGGGGGGTCTGCGCAGTATATTGGGGGGGGGTCTGCGCAGTATATTGGGGGGGTCTGCGCAGTATATTGGGGGGGGTCTGCGCTGTATATTGGAGGGGGTCTGCGCAGTATATTGGGGGGTCTGCGCAGTATATTGGGGGGGTCTGCGCAGTATAATGGGAGGCTGCGCAATATAATGGGGGGCTGCGCAATATGATGGGTGGACTTAGCTGTATAATGGGGGGGCTGCGCAGTATGATGGGGGGCTGCGCAGTATGATGGGGGCTGCGCAGTATGATGGGGGGCTGCGCAGTATGATGGGGGCTGCGCAGTATCATGGGGGGCTGCGCTGTATAATGAGGGGGATGCGCAGTATGATAGGGGGCTGCGCAGTATAATGAGGGGGCTGCGCAGTATGATGGGGGGCTGCGCTGTATAATGGGGGGCTGCGCTGTATAATGGGGGGCTGCGCAGTATGATGGGGGGTCTTCACTGTATAATGGGGGGTCTGCACTGTATAATGGGGGGGTCTGTGCAGTATCGGGGGGGACTGTGCAGTATCGGGGGGGACTGGGCAGTATTGGGGGGGTCTGCGCAGTATATTGGGGGGTCTGCGCAGTATATTGGGGGGTCTGCACAGTATATTGGGGAGGCTGCACAGTATATTGGGGCGGCTGCACAGTATATTGGGGCGGCTGCGCAGTATATTGGGGTGGCCTGTGTGTTAGATGTGGGGGGCAGTGTGTTAGATGGAGGGGCTGTTCGTTACATGTGGGGGGGTAGTGTATTATATTTGTGGGCTGTGCGTTAGATGTGTACAACCCTAGTTTCACAGAAAAATATTTATTTCCTAGGTATCATATGCCATGGCATGCTTTTTGCTACGAAACCGCAGCCATCTAGTCACTCGCCAGAGAAGGATGAGAAACTGCACCCCAGCGAGAGGGACTGCCCCACATCAGCAACCAAATCCGTCGGTCACCGAATTCAGTAATCTCCGTCTCTTTGTCCATTCTGTATGTATGGTACTCCCAATTCTTATATTTAATCCGGTGTGTCTCCCACAATCTTTGTGTCTGTCTGCTGTATGTATGTGGCACGCAAGTCTGCGTGCACTGTGTCTGTTATGCCAGTCACTCTAACCTGTTTATTTCTTTTTGTGTGTGTCACAGCTCTGACAAGCATGTTCTCCTATGGGACACGAAGTACATGAAGAGGAATGAAGAAGCCCATGTTTGATGGTCGTCTCCAGGGTGGAGAATTTAATTTATAAGTAATGAAGTGGCATCTGACACGTGCACAGCAACTTCAACATTGTGTACTGTGATCACGGCATAGTTCAGAGGTAGGTAACCTTGGGCAGTCCAGATGCTGTGAATTACATCTCCCATAATGCTGGCAAAGCATTATGGGAGGTGTAGTCCAAAACCTCTGGAATACCGAATGCGTATGAATGAAAAGTATGCTCTGTGTGAATGGTCAGTAACAAGTGTTGAAGCCTTGATGTGTATCCATGTGCCAATTCAACCAATGTGAGTCACTGTAATACTTATGAGGTAACCATAAATACCGTGACTAGGGAGAATTAAATGCCTGTATCGCCTAAACACTGCTTACACTGTAACCGTATCTCCTATACACTGCTTACACTGTGACCGTATCTCCTGTTTCAGCAGGTCTAGGTTAATGGTGGTGGGTTTTTCTCTGGCACTGGAACCATCAGTAAAGGAGTGTAAAATTGAGAGGATCACCTTGTTCTTCCCACAAATCTAAAAAAACTCAGAACAGAAGATTGAGGATAGTGGTTAACAATTTAATGAAACTGCAAACACTAAAACTAACTTGAAAAAAATAACATTCACAGTGTAAGCAGTGTTTAGGTGGCACGGTCGCAGTGTATAGGAGATACGGTCACAGTATGAGCAGTGTTTAGGAGATACGGTCACAGTGTGAGCAGTGTTTAGGAGATACGGTCACAGTATAAGCAGTGTTTAGGAGATACGGTCACAGTATGAGCAGTGTATAGGAGATACGGTCACAGTGTAAGCAGTGTATAGGAGATACGGTCACAGTGTAAGCAGTGTTTAGGAGATACGGTCACAGTATAAGCAGTGTTTAGGTGATACGGTCACAGTATAAGCAATGTTTAGGTGATACAGGCGTTTAATTCTCCCTAGTCACGGTATTTATGGTTACCTCATAAGTATTACAGTGACTCACATTGGTTGAATTGGCACATGGATACACATGTGAGCAGTAACGCCACGTCAAGGCTTCAACACTTGTTACTGACCATTCACACAGAGCATACTTTTCATTCATACGCATTCGGTATTCCAGAGGTTTTGGACTACACCTCCCATAATGCTTTGCCAGCATTATGGGAGATGTAATTCACAGCATCTGGACTGCCCAAGGTTACCTACCTCTGAACTATGCCGTGATCACAGTACACAATGTTGAAGTTGCTGTGCAAACAGGAGCAGCTTGTCACGTGTCAGATGCCACTTCATTACTTATAAATTAAATTCTCCACCCTGGAGACAACCATCAAACATGGGCTTCTTCATTCCTCTTCATGTACTTCGTGTCCCATAGGAGAACATGCTTGTCAGAGCTGTGACACACACAAAAAGAAATAAACAGGTTAGAGTGACTGGCATAACAGACACAGTGCACGCAGACTTGCGTGCCACATACATACAGCTGACAGACACAAAGATTGTGGGAGACACACCGGATTAAATATAAGAATTGGGAGTACCATACATACAGAATGGACAAAGAGACGGAGATTACTGAATTCGGTGACCGACGGATTTGTTTGCTGATGTGGGGCAGTCCCTCTCGCTGGGGTGCAGTTTCTCATCCTTCTCTGGCGAGTGACTAGATGGCTGCGGTTTCGTAGCAAAAAGCATGCCATGGCATATGATACCTAGGAAATAAATATTTTTCTGTGAAACTAGGGTTGTACACATCTAACGCACAGCCCACAAATATAATACACTACCCCCCCACATGTAACGAACAGCCCCTCCATCTAACACACTGCCCCCCACATCTAACACACAGGCCACCCCAATATACTGCGCAGCCGCCCCAATATACTGTGCAGCCGCCCCAATATACTGTGCAGCCTCCCCAATATACTGTGCAGACCCCCCAATATACTGCGCAGACCCCCCAATATACTGCGCAGACCCCCCCAATACTGCCCAGTCCCCCCCGATACTGCACAGTCCCCCCCGATACTGCACAGACCCCCCATTATACAGTGCAGACCCCCCATTATACAGTGAAGACCCCCCATCATACTGCGCAGCCCCCCATTATACAGCGCAGCCCCCCATTATACAGCGCAGCCCCCCCATCATACTGCGCAGCCCCCTCATTATACTGCGCAGCCTCCTATCATACTGCGCATCCCCCTCATTATACAGCGCAGCCCCCCATGATACTGCGCAGCCCCCCATCATACTGCGCAGCCCCCCATCATACTGCGCAGCCCCCCATCATACTGCGCAGCCCCCCATTATACAGCTAAGTCCACCCATCATATTGCGCAGCCCCCACATTATATTGCGCAGCCCCCCATTATACTGCGCAGACCCCCCAATATACTGCGCAGACCCCCCCAATATACTGCGCAGACCCCCCCAATATACTGCGCAGACACCCCCCCAATATACTGCGCAGACCCCCCCCAATATACTGCGCAGACACCCCCCCAATATACTGCGCAGACACCCCCCCAATATACTGCGCAGACACCCCCCCCAATATACTGCGCAGACACCCCCCAATATACTGCGCAGACACCCCCCCAATATACTGCGCAGACCCCCCCCAATATACTGCGCAAACACCCCCCCAATATACTGCGCAGACACCCCCCCCAATATACTGCGCAAACACCCCCCCAATATACTGCGCAGACACCCCCCCAATATACTGCGCAGACCCCCCCCAATATACTGCGCAAACACCCCCCCAATATACTGCGCAGACCCCCCCAATATACTGCGCAAACACCCCCCCCAATATACTGCGCAGACACCCCCCCCAATATACTGCGCAGTCCCCCCCAATATACTGCGCAGACACCCCCCCAATATACTGCGCAGACACCCCCCCCAATATACTGCGCAGACCCCCCCCCAATATACTGCGCAGACCCCCCCCAATATACTGCGCAGACACCCCCCCAATATACTGCGCAGACCCCCCCCAATATACTGCGCAAACACCCCCCCCAATATACTGCGCAGACACCCCCCCCCCCAATATACTGTACCCTCCCCTCGGATGGCTGAGGGTGTTGGGAGCAGGGAAAGTCTGACCTGTGTCCAGATAAGTTTGGAGCTGATGATGTGAGTCCGCGCGTGCGCAGTTGAGGGGTAGGTAAATTTTATGGCCATTTCTCCTGTGAAATTTCCCTACCCCACATTGCGCACGCGCGGTCTATTGGGTCCGCGCACGCGCAGTATAGGGGTATGGAGATTTCACAGGCGAAATGGCCTTAAAAATTACCTACCCCTCAACTGCGCACGCGCGGTGTGTGAAGCGCTCTCTGCCCAGCAGTGCGCACGCGCGATGACCCTCCGACGGGAGTACTATGAGGCGCGTGCGCACTGTGGGCTTAATGTCCCCTTCTTGATGTAAAATCACCTACCCAGTCGTTGGCGGCGCACACCCCCTCCAAACGTCACTTCCGGTGCGGCCGCGTCACCGGAAGTGACGAGGGGTATGTCTTTTTCACGGGGTATGTCTTTTTGATAGAACACCGGCTCCAGTTCTCACCATGTTCCTTCCATGCTGTGAGTGCTCCGTGTGAGAGGAGAGCAGGGTATGATGTCACTTCCTGCCCCCTCCCATCCTCACACGGAGCACTCTGTACTGATCGCAGGCATAGAGATGAGACCTGGCAGAGAGAGCAGGTATGCTGCCAGGTCTCACAATTAACGGGGGATTTATTTGCAAGGAGGATTGTTGCAGGGGCCCTCTAAGTCATCATGGGCCCCTGCAACCTTCCTTTTGACTATGGAGATCTCTGATCTCCACTTCAGAATCTTGTGTGCAGCCGGGCCCCTGACTCACTCGGGCCCTCGGTCCATGACCGATCTGCCCGAGTGGTCAGTCCGCCCCTGATTGGGGCCATTCAAAAGTGCCGGCTTGTACTTCCCTCCATTATCATATCAGGAACAAAGGACCGTTATCTAGGCTACCTTGCTTACTCTTGAGGTCTGGGAAATACCACTCCATTTTTGTTTTGCTTTTTTAAATCTGTCATGACCACCACCACTCAATATGGCCCAATACATGTTTTTTGTTTGGGGGGGAGGGGGAGGGGGGGGGGAGGGAGGTTTTGCGTTTTTGTTTTTTTTTACATTTATTTTTTTATTTACGGAAATAACACTTTTATTAGTTAATGGCCCAATACATGTTTTGTTTGGTATTTTTTTTTTCTTTTTTATTCACGGAAATAATACATTTTGTTTCCCAGCATCATACTACCCCAAGCATATCAGGAAAATCCACATTTTCTTTTTTTTTTTTATAGCAAAAAATCTTGAATCTGGCAACATAATTTTGTCTATCAATTACATAGTGTTACATTTTCTTATTGTATAATTTTATAACATGACAGGAGGCTTCATATTTGCTTAAGTCTCTCTTTACTAGAACTCCACAGCAGCACATTAACATAGAGATAAAAACACCAGAGACAAAAAAATCAGGAATCTATAAAAGGCTTCTCCCAACTATCTATTTCCTCTTTCTTTGCTGCTCCGCAGACAGTACAGGTCAGAGTACCACTGCCTCCTGTTATATATGGGTGGTTGTGGATATTTTGCTGTAGGGATGTATTTTCTCTTCTGATTTTTCTGCATTTTCCTGTTTTGGGCACCCCTGTCTTGGGATCGTTTTTTTTCTTGGGTTTGGGGGGTTCCCTTCCTCCCTCTACCTTTTCTGGGTGGCTTTGCCCCCTTCACTTTAGTCCATTTTGCGGCCGCTGGAAAGCGGTCCTCCGACCGCTTTCCATTGCCGACCGCCGGCACCCCAGAGTAAAACTCCGGTGGTCCCACGTGTTGGATCCCGCCCGCCGGCTCAGTCCGCCGAGCGAGATCCTCTGCTTGGTCGGTTGGGGGCGGGGCCGGCCAGTTACCAGACTTACCGCATTAGTTCCGTCGATGGCAGGCACATGTGCTGTAGCTTTGACTGGGACTCAGCTATGACTTGGGCGCATTGCACCCTCAGGCTGTCCTTTGTGCCCCATGTGCTGGCAGGTTAGGCTACTGGGGACCATAGTGGATGATATAGATCACAGGCATGCTATATAGAGCTGTGCACAACCCCTCAAGGGTTACAGGCACAACTGGCAGTGTTACCACTTATACTCATCCCCCCCCCCCTTTTTGTTTGTTCAGATGATTGCTTGCAGCGCTCTGTTTTATCATATTGACCAATGGAGCACCTCTTGTGAGGTAACTCAGTTGGTGAGTTCCCTGACTACAGGTGTACTCATTATGCAAGTTCACTATTTACGGAATGTCAGGCACTATTTAACCGAAGTGCGTTATCTACAGTTACACAATGGAATGCTTGGTACAATCACACAGAAGAATGCTATCTACAGTTACACAGTAGAAGGCTATGTACAGTTACACATGAGAAGGCTATGTACAGTTACACAGGAGAATGCTTTGTACAATTACACAGAAGAAGGCTATGTACAGTTACATAGAAGAAGGCTATGTACAGTTACACAGTAGAAGGCTATGTACAGTTACACAGTAATATACTATGTACAGTTACATATAAGAATGTTATGTACAGTTACACAGAAGAATGTTATGTACTGTTACACAGAAGAGTGTTATGTAGAAATACACAGAAGAATGTATGTACAGTTACACGCAGAGGTGGCTCTCTAATTAGGTGGTTTAGGCGGCCGCCTAAGGCCTCGCGCTGGCTTGGGCCTCGCGGCCGCCTAAACCGCCTGTGGGCAGACTGTGTCAGGTCCTCGGTCAGTGACCGAGGACCTGACACCAGGAGGGGGCCCGGCGGCTTGCCCAGTATGCCGCCGGGTGCGAGGCCCCTCCTGGCTGCCCGGCCAGCCACCACAGACATCGGTCTGCAGCTCCGCAGTGAGCAGAACTGCAGACCATGTGTCTCGCGAAAACCAGCCAATCAGAGCGTTGCCGCGGGATACGGGTCACTGCAACGCTCTGATGGTCTCGCGAGATTACATGGTCTGCAGCTCTGCGGAGCTGCAGACCGGGAGCAGTGGCCACCGGACCACCAGGGAGTCCAATGGAGCACCAGGGAGTAAAGGTAGGCTCAGCCTCACCACCCTCAGCCTCCCCACCCGCCTCACCACCCTCCCCACCATCCTCAGCCTCACCACCCTCAGCCTCACCACCCTCCCCAGCACCCTCAGCCTCCCTCAGCCTCCATACCACCCTCCCAACACCCTCAGCCTCACCACCCTCCCCACCACCCTCAGCCTCCATACCACCCTCAGCCTCACCACCCTCCCCACCTCCATCAGCCTCACCACCCTCATTCTCCACACCACCCTCAGCCTCCCTACCACCCTCAGCCTCACCACCCTCAGCCTCACCACCCTCCCCACCACCCTCAGCCTTACCACCCTCCCTACCACCCTCAGCCTCATCACCCTCCCCACCACCCTCAGCCTCACCACCCTTCAGCCTCCATACCACCTTCAGCCTCACCACCCTCCCCACCACCCTCAGCACCCCACCACCCTCAGCCACAGCACCACCCTCAGCCTCAGCACCACCCTCAGCCTCACCACTCCCCACCACCCTCAGCCTCACCCCCTCAATACCCTAAGCCTCACCACCCCACCAGCCTCAGCACCCCCCACCACCCTCAGCCTCAGCACCCCCACCACCCTCAGCCTCAGCACCCTCAGCCTCACCACCCCCCACCACCCTCATCACCCCACCACCCTCAGCATCACCCCCCTCATCACCCCAGTATCACCCTCCCTCACCACCCTCAGCATCACCACCCTCACCACCCTCAGCATCACCCCCCACCCCAACCACCCGCAGCATCACCCCCTCACCATCCTCAGCATCACCCCCCACCCCCCTCAGCCTCACCCCCACCCCCTCAGCCTCACCCCCTCACCATCAACCCCCCTCCTTCTCACATCACCCCCCTCCTTCTCACATCACCCCCTCCTTCTCACATCACTCGCCTCACTCTCACATCACCTCCCCTCACTCTTACATCACCCCCCTCATTCTCACATCAACCTACCCATTCTCACATCAACCCCCCTCATTCTCACATCAACCCCCCCTCACATCAACCCCCTCCTTCTCACATCACCCCCCCTTCTCACATCACCCCCCCTCATTCTCACATCAACCCCCCCATTCTCACAACTAGCCCCCCTCATTCTCACATCAAGCCCCCCATTCTAACATCAACCCCCCCTCATTCTCACATCAACCCCCCCTCCTTCTCACATCAACCCCCCCTCCTTCTCACATCAACCCCCTCCTTCTCACACCCCCCCTCCTTCTCACATCACCCCCTTCCTTCTCACATCACCCCCCTTTCCCTCTCACCATCACCCCCCTTTCCCTCTCACCATCACCCCCCTTTCCCTCTCACCATCACCCCCCTCACACCATCACCCGCCATTCCCTCTCACCATCATCCCCCCATACACACAACACACTTCAAGCAGCTACCCCATACACATACGGTCTCAGACAGAAACGCAAACATGCTCACAGAGCATACATACATTCTCACACACAAGGATACTCTCTGTCAGACACACTCTCAGGCACATACACAGGTAAACTGTGCATCAATGTGTATATGCGACACTTTTTTGTTAGTGGGGCCTCATGTTTGAGTTTCGCCTAAGGCCTCATAAAGTCTAAAGCCGCCTCTGGTTACACGGAAGAGTTGTACGTACAGTTACACGGAAGAGTTGTACGTACAGTTACATGGAAGAGTGTTATGTACAGTTACACGGAAGAGTGTTATGTACAGTTACACAGAAGAGTGTTATGTACATTTACACAGAAGAATGTTATGTACGGTTACACAGAAGAACATATTGTATGTTTACACAGAAGAACGTATTGTATGTTTACACAGAAGGATGTTATGTACGGATGCACAGAAGAGTGTTATGTACAGTTACACAGAAGAAGGTTACGTACAGTTACACAGAAGTGTGTTAATTACAGTTACACAGAAGTGTGTTATGTGCTATTAATCTGAAGAAGTGTTATGTACATCTTATCTGAAGAGCGAAAGGTACATTTTATCGGAGAATGGAATGCGCAGTTCCTCACCTGTACATCTCTGAAGGTCCTGACTTGTCTGTGCCCCAGGACTTGGCCAGCTTTGTCTGTGCCTTACTGATTGGCCTGCTCTGCCTGTGCCCCATTGATTGGCCTGCTTTGTCTGTGCCCCATTGATTGGCCTGCTTTGTCTGTGCCCCATTGATCTGGCCTGTGCTGTCTGTGCCAGAATGTCTGCATGCCAAGCCTACTGCCACATACTCACGCTTGTGCATTGCATGCGCTGCCCAACTTGCCTCGGTCACTATATGGGGTGCTGCCCCTATCTCCCTGCCAGTGACTCTTGTCCTCTATACTCCTTGAAGTCGCTTTGCCTGGGACTGCTGCACAGGAGAACCCTTATCTGGGTTAACAGCACAGACAATGACTACTATGGCAGCGACCGCCTCTGTGGAATTAGGCTTTCAGCCAGGAATTAGGCTTCAGCTTCAGCTCCCTTAAGCTTATCAGGAGCGTAACGGTAGAGGTCCAACCTTTAAAACGTCAGTCGATTTGAACCTCCAGGAGTGTTCGACATGGAGATGCGGACGAGTCTCCTCCGTTTGTTTGGTCTCAGGACTTTTCTACAGGTACCTCGGTCTGCTGGTACTTTGGAATTATGATCTCCGTTTCGGCAGAGTTGAACCTAGTTCCTGGATTCCCTGGACCCTTGCTCATTTGATCTCGGGGATTGTGAGACTTTGGTCTGCATGGCGACCCTGACGTAGTTGGATCTCCTAATTTTGCTACCGCTTTTACAGGGTTCGGGTATTGTTCGGTCCCTTTATTACTGGGGACTGTCATATTAATTAGATTAGGTAGCGCGCACGACTGTTGTCGGCGGGCCTCGCTCTGCTTAGAATTCCCTTTACGATTCCTGAAGACGGGTATTCATCTCCCCAGGGAGTACAAGCATTTTTGTCATGCTCCTATGGTGGGTTCTGTCAGGTTTTGCCCATTCACTGATTCTGGATTTATTTCAGTTATTATACCTTGTTTTTCTTTCAGATGGGTTCGGACTTTAGTTGTCTATCAGCCTTAGTCAGACCCGAGGTTTATATTCTTACTTTGTTAGCGCTCCCACCTTTAGACGGTGTTCGACGTCACCGTTTGTTTAAATGGTTCTTCCCTTTTTCTCGCCCTTCATGTACCGCTTTGTTGTGGTTGGCATTGGCGGGGCGTATAGGTTTTTTCGGTTCACTTCAGTCCGTAACACGGCGACTTCAGGTACCGACATGGCGGGCGTTTTTCTCCAAGACATTCTATGCTTTCCTGCCGGTTACGAGGAGCTATCTTTATAGAGTTTAGATTGGTACGGCGGATCGTGTTTCTTTGGTCTTTGCTGTCCGAGCGTTAAAACAGCAAATATGAAGCCTCCTGTCATGCTATAAAATTGTAGATTATACTAGCTTTAGTGTAACTATAATCTTAATTTTATTAATGACAGGAGGCGAATATTTCCCTCCCAGTTTCTCCCTCCCCTTGTTGTTTGTTGGTTTGACTGACTTGTTGTTTATTAACCTGGTCTCCTGGGCTAGGTTGGTTATCTGGGGGAGTTGGGATTTATCTGGGATACGGTACCGTCAGTATTTTATGATGGGGATTCAGGTTTTTTTACTATCTGGGATATTATACTGTCAGTATTTATGATGGGGATTCATGTTTTCTCAGTACATTTCATTCGCTAATCAGTGTTTTTCGACTCTGTTTATCTTGTTTCAGTTTAATGGTTTGGCTACAGTTCTTAGATCCGACTACTCTACAGGATAAAGGTCAAGGCTTCACCCACTGGTTCCATGGTTTCAAGTTCGCATGGCATTCATCGTTATGTTATGTTTGTTTCTTCTGTTATTGTATTTGTGGTGTATTGTTCATGAAGTTTATTTGTCCCAGTGTGAAAGAGGAAATAGATAGTTGGGAGAAGCCTTTTATAGATTCCTGATTTTTTTTGTCTCTGGTGTTTTTATCTCGATGTTAATGTGCTGCTGTGGAGTTCTAGTAAAGAGAGACTTAAGCAAATATTCGCCTCCTGTCATTAATAAAATTAAGATTATAGTTACACTAAAGCTAGTATAATCTACAATTGTAAAGCACTGCGCAAAATGTAAATGCTGTATAAATCATAATAATAATAATGATACGTTTTGACGATAGTCATATAAGAATTTCAGATAACTCTTAGAGAGTCATAAAACATAAGCCTTCAGGACAAATAGTGTTTCAGTGATATGTATATTGTTGTCAACAATTAGCCTCTAGTACATTCCCCTCAGGAAATACGGATATGAATAAATGTACATTGCGAGGTGTGTCCTCACCTGGTGTGTCAATGAGCTGTGTATTCATTTTCATGCTGTCAGTTGGATTGCTGGGGTACAGGATGAGTGTATTGTATTGTGTGTTTTCCAATTATAGTGGTCACAGAGCAACAACCAAACGTTTACCCAAAGCAAATGGGATGAACATTTTTTTTTTTATATTAGTTATTGTAAGGAGTTCGTTTTCTGCATTTGCAATGTTTGCACTGGTTTATCACATCATTTGCTAAGTATTTAAGAAAAATTTAAGATAAAATTAAGGATTTCAAGAAAAAAAGTTAACACAAGTTTTGTGATATTTAATTTTTTTTATTCAATGGCTTAAATCCCAGAGACGTGACAGTAAAGGGAATGGTGCAATTAAAAATTGGCCTGGGTGAATGAACATTACCAATTATATCTGCAGCAATCAATAGGAACTTTGCAAGAGGATGTTAAACATGAAAAAAAATGGCTGCAAATTTCATTTGTATTGGCAATATAGAGCCATAGAACAGTTAGTGCTTGCCATTAGTTATAATTAAAGAACAAATCAAGCAATTTATACCGACAGAGAATCCAGCAAATTGTACCTTTTAATTATATGCTTGAAATATTACATTTAATTTAGGTTTATTCTGAACCCACTGTATTGAGAACTTCAATGGTTCCAACATGGCTGACCACATGCAAAAACTGTGAAACAAAATGGACACCCCTTGTTTGGGGCTTCTCATTTTCACTGTCTCAGCCTCCTCAGGCTTTTGTAGGAAAAATAAAATAGCAGCAGAAGATTTAGAAGTCATCATGGTATAATCCATACATTTTGGATATTGCAACAGAAGTTCTCTTCAGCTTTGTGTAGACACGTATTTGTCAGCTTATCAAGGTCACAGTGCTAATTAAACATTGTGAAACAAGCATATTAAAGTGGTCACTAAAAAAGTTTGTGAAGCCTTTCAGCATTGAAAAATACAATATTCACAAAAAGAACACACAAAAAAACGGTCTGTAGATTTCAGCTTTGAAATGTTTTATCTGTACTGAGACGTTCCAACATCTACAGAGGTAACACAATTATTTTCATTTAGAAATGTCTGCTCCATTACCTCAGCCCTCTCTGGACAATGTCTAATATGTTAACCACAGCTGCTGCTTGCGTCATATCTACGTTTTTTTCTCATCTTAAATCACCACTTTGTTTTCACCGTTAACATTAAAACACATTCACACTATAAAGCTGCCAAAAATGCATTTTTCCGAAGAAGGAAAGCTTCACACTTGACTATTTTAAACTATCGTAATAGGTGTGTTTTTTTTAAGGAAGTTAAACATAACTTTTCCAGGGAAATGCTGAATTATTCTGCAGGGAGTGTGAATGAGCATGTTTAAAGGAACATAGCTCCTATTGTTGAACATTCTGCAGATATTTAACAAAAAATCTAAATGGAAGAAGGAACTAATATTGACAACAAAAAAAGATTTCAGAGACTTCTATTTTTTTCTTTTTTGCATGTAGCTTAGTTACATTGGGTAGTATTATTAATTTAGGTAAGTAGACTGTGACGGAGTTGCTTGTACCACAGCTGGATACCTCTACCAGGCTCGCTCCCTAGCTGGAACCAGGGAACCTGAAGCACTTATTCAATAATTGCCGCAGCTTGACTGGGGTCCTTCTGGAGCTTTTCCATCTGACCAGGCTGCAGTTCTCCTTCCAGGCAGGTATTGTACTCTCTGCCTGTTCTTCTGCAGTGTTCCTTCCAGGCAGGTATCATCTGCTCTGCCTATTCCTCTGCAGCTCTGCTTACAGTGATCATAACTATTGCCTTTACAAAGGCACTTGCGGCTCTCAGGCCTAGCTCTCTTGATTGCTCTCAGAGCTAGAAGGATCATGGAGCCAGCCAACAGGTCAGAAGACTGTTACTGGAATCCCTAAACATCCACACAGGACACAAGTTCCAAAAGGAACTAACAGGCAAAGATGTATTTTTACTTGGGACTAGTCCATAAGATTATTACATAAAGATTGCTGTGACAAACTTAATAAAATACAAATAACCAAAACATGTCAGAACACATACAGGGACTTATAATACATTACAACACATTTATAAAGGGAGTAGGGAAGACAATAATAAACACAAAACATCTCTCCTGCCTGCAAAAACAGCAATATGCAAGTCTACCTGAGTATGCAAATTAGCATTCCTTTCTATACAGGTAGGGCATACAGCCGTTGCTAGATCCTTGCACCCAACAGCTGGCGCTGCAAAGGTTTCACAGTCAAATCCACCTACTTGATTGCAAGCTTTAGCAAGACAGGAGAGCACACTAACATTTAACACTAAACAATTACATTACACACACCCTGCAGCCGTGACTCTGCAATCTGATATAGAGTTCCTTAAGATGTCAGAGCTACTCCCGGTCTAGCGTATCGTGTCTTCCTAGCTTTATGACTGGTCTAGGCTGCTCCTGATGCCGCAAACAAGTCTGTATGGCTCGGGAGACAAGGAATGGAGGGTCAAAATACAGTTAGTATAGTCTTTTAAGAGAGGGTGAGAGTTAGGGAAACTCCTGCTGGGATAGGTGACCTCACTTAGACCTTCATAGTTTGGTAGAAACTGATAAAGGCAGAATTGTTTCTTTAGCCAATGATGTTGAGATAGTCTATTATTTAAAAAAAAAAAAATAATAATTCATTCATTTTTGTAACGATAAAGTAAAATGTCACTAAGAAATGAGTTATGCACAAAATGTGCATAACATACTTTTCATGTTATACCCTCGTCCACATATATATATTAGCAATGGATTGTGGCTATACACAGAGCACTTTGTCCAAAAGCTATTATGTGTACTTGCGATACAGTTATAAAAGCAGTTATTTTTTTTAAATGTATATTCCTAAGTAAAATATGTGGTATTCTATACCAATGAGTGACTAACTTACAGTTTGATTCTTAATAATAGGAGCAGAGGAAGCTTTGGTGTAAGAGAATCAACATCTTATCCCACAGGTTGTCTGCAATGGGTTCCTCTAATTCATCTTTCTATTTAATTTTACATGGCAGAGTCTTCAGAGATAACCAAAGTAAATGTTGTGTAAAATATCGGCTGCATTCTGTGAAAACAAAAATAACATTTTTGGTTTTTTTCACATTTATTTGAATAAATTTAGTTTTATTCCCTACTCCTTGCTTCTTACTTGCTCTTTCCCTGGTGGTCTGGTGGCATTGTGCAGGCTGCCACATGCTGTATAATGGAGAGGGGGCCCAGCATATACCATCTTCACTTTGCAGCTGCTCCCCTCTCTAAGTCTCACAAGACTGGCATGTGTGCTGCGTGGAGTGTTGCCGTGGTAACTTGTGGCAACTCTCTGACAGCCAAGGAGCTCGTGTGAATTGACAGGAGCAGCTGGAAAGTGAAGATGGCGTTTGCTGGGGCCCCCTCTGCAGTATACAGGCAGCTGGGGGCCCACAAGAGCATATATATATATATATATATACGTATATACAAAAAACAGAAAGTCCCTTGCACTCTAGCTGAAATTCCCCTTAAAAGCCGGGTGCTAAGAAGCCAGGGCTCCGTTTATCCACGTATTCAAAACTGTAGCAGCACTCACAGTCTTAAAAGTCCAATCTTTATTTGAGAAATTAAAAATCACAATCAACATTTTAGCGTCTGGGACTTTCATCAGGATCAAAGTATACTTTGATCCTGATTAAAGTTTTTAATTTTTCAAATAAAGATTGGACTTTTAAGACCGTGAGTGCTGCTGTGGTGGAATCTCGGTAAAAATAAATTTAGTAGGCCGAGATTACCACGTGGCATGTGTACGTGCATATGCTGACGTATCGATCAGTTGGTTGCACGTGGCAAGATACGATCAGTAGTGTACGGAGCATGTGCAAGAATACAGGATATAGTATTCCCCCTCCTCCATTGTGCTGGACAAGCCATGCGGTCAAACAGGAAGTTAATTCTTATTTGTGTTGATTGGTTAAGAGAATGTGCGGGTGGAGCTTAATATGGGAGGAGTTATATGCCTATATAAGGAGCCTGCACTATTGTCCGGGGCTCAGACTTTGCTGTATTTTGGTGACGCTAGTCCCTCTGAGTCCCGATCGGTGATCCAATAAAGAATCTCTTCCTTCCTGAAGAAACCTGTGTCCATCTCTCTGTGCTTGGCTTCCGTCAGTTTCTCCGGTATCATTTGGTGCATTGGCCGGGAAGCTCATCGTTCAACGGTAGCTGAGAGGCAGAGGCGTGAGACGGTCTATCTTTGCCCACGTTCTCTACGGCTGCACCCCTGAACTTCTGCGTGGACCTCCCTTCGTCTCGGCGCCACTGGTCTGTTGTCCAGGAGATCATCGGCCTCTACGTGAGAAGTGCTGGGGTGTCCCCGTCGATGAGTGTGAACTCAGGTTCAGGAACGAGGAGGTAAGATAACTGCTGTTTTAGACGGCAGGACCCGCTAGGGGTATACCGATTGTGCGGTAGGCCCAAAGGGGTTTTTGAATCTGTATCTGCCCCCTCTGTCGGAGGGAAGGAGCGAAGGCGCACCGCTCGATCGAACGCTCTTTAGTCAGACCGTTTGATTCTGTTAGTCAGGCAGGGCGCTCTGGTGTAAAATAAGCCCTAGCCGGACACCGGTGTCTTGTCTAGACTAGCGTTCTAGGGTGTATATTTTGTTCGCTAGGTCGGAGGGACCGGGAGACTAAGCGGCGTCTGTGTAAATTCGGTTCGCTAGTTCTCATCCTATCTGGGCTAAGTGGGAAGGCGTGTAAATTTGGAACCCACTAGACTTTTGATAGTACGACTAAGAGGCGTCTGTGTAAATTCGGTCCTCTAGCTCGTTGTATAGTGCGACTAAGAGGCGTCTGTGTAAATTCGGTCCTCTAGCTCGCTATATATGTGGTGATTGGGCAGTGTGGCTAACCAAAACGTATGTAGATTGTTTTTAGGTAGTCCATTCAAGGTACTGGCCAATAGTTTAGTTGGGAATTGTAAATGTGTTAACGATTGTTTTAGTAAAGTGTATATCTTGTTAGATAGCGCGAGCTCAGCCGTCTAGCGAGAGTGTTAATAGTGTGTTGCTGTATCATAGTGCACGGTACCATAACCCTGTATATTTACTGACATTGCATAATAAGTACTAATCATTGTCGTCCATTGCATGTTTAACACCATAACCACTAATAATTGTATTGTGACCTTAACTTGTGCTTTGACCTATGCTAACCGTACTGTAACCGCTATTTGTAAAAGACGATGTTACTGGGGTGTGTTATAGACGGGTAATTCGTATATAGAGAATTATAGCGTGGGTGACTGTATAGTTACGCCAAAGGGCATAATATTGATTATATAGTGACTGGTGTAGCAGCTGTGTGTGTACGGGAATTCCCTGAGTGTTTATTGTGTTATTGTGTACGTTTCACTTGGTAACCGTACCACGTGGTGCTGTTGCCAAAGGAAACGGGTGTGACTGTTGAATAGTACGCGTGTATAGTAATCGTTGTCGACGACGTTCCATTGTTAAAAATGGGTGCGTCGCAGTCAACGATTCCGGATCCCTTAGGATGTATGGTTAAGAATTTTAAAAAGGGATTCAAAACCTGTGATTTTGGGGTTAAGATGTCTTCTGTGCGTTTAGTTACTTTGTGCACTAGGGAGTGGCCTACTTTGGTTGCGGCATGGCCGCCACGTGGCAGTTTGGATCTAACTCTGGTACAGCGCTTACACGTGGCTGTATCAGGTAGGCCTGAACTTTACGGCCAGTTTCCTTATATTGACTGTTGGAGACAGGCCGTAAATGACTCGCCAAAATGGCTCCAGACATGCCACGAGGAGCAGTGTCGCCTCATGGTAGCTAGGACTTGTTCGTCCACTAGGACTGGTGTTAGGCCCATTTTGGACACGCCCCCTGAGTCCGAGATCCCTTTGCCGCCCCCTTACTTTCCGTTAAGAGGAAGTGACGCAAACGCAGGAAGTCCTGCACCCCTCCCCTCATTACCCTCATCCACTTCCGCTTCCTCCTCCAGTACAGGATCCACCCCCCCTCGTACTAAATCTCCCCTTCCGGAACCAGAACCCACCCCCATTAAAAACGAATATCCTGATTTGGCGCCACTTCAGACTTCCGGTCAAGCTTCATCTAGCTCGGCCCGAAGTGTTCTATTCACTACCTTTTCCCAAAACCAACCTCCCACATCCCCATACCCTATCTCTCCCCGACCGGAACCCATGACTGACGCTTCCCTACGTAGCCCCATCCAAACCCGACAGTTGACTGGTGCCCAACAATTAAAGCACTATCAGATGCCTCTTCGCTTAAATCCCGGGTCAGCTTATATCGATGCCGCAGGACAAATGGCACACGCTGACCCAGTCTTCGTATATGTCCCATTTACCACTACCGACCTTTTAAACTGGAAGACCCATAATTCCTCGTATACTGAGAAACCACAAGCCATGACTGATCTGTTCACCTCAATAGTACAGACGCACAATCCGACATGGGCTGATTGCCAGCAGTTACTAATGACTTTATTTAACAATGAGGAAAGGACAAGAATAAATCAAGCAGCCATTAAAGCATTAGAAGATAGAGCCCGTGCTTTGAACCAAGCTAATCCAGCAGCATGGGCCGCAACACACTATCCCAACACTGATCCCGATTGGAACGTAAATGGTGCTGATATGGTTCAACTTAGAGCCTATAGAGACGCTATAATTGCTGGCATGAAAGCCGGAGGAAAGAAAGCCATTAACATGTCGAAGACAGTTGAGGTGATTCAGAAAAGCGATGAAGCGCCCAGTGTCTTTTATGACCGATTATTGGAGGCATACCGCTTGTATACCCCCTTTAATCCGGAAGACGCAGACAATTCCCGAATGGTTAACTCCGCCTTTGTCAGCCAAGCATACGGAGATATTAAGCGCAAGCTACAAAAGTTAGAAGGGTTTGCAGGTATGTCCATCACCCAACTAATGGAGGTAGCAAATAAGGTCTATATGAACAGGGATACAGAAAGTAAGAAAGAGGAAGAGCGCAAGATGCGTAAAAAGGCTGATATGCTAGCGGTAGCGATCGCAGGCGTAGATAGACGGGGCCCAGATAGAGGCGATAGTAGATGGAATGAGGAACCTCTAAGTAGAAATCAGTGCGCTTACTGTAGGGAAGAAGGGCATTGGAGAAATGAGTGTCCGCGAAGGGAACAGTCTGAGAAAGACAGACCTAGGACAGGTTATGGAAACTTTAGAGGCAGAGCGAGAGGTAGAGGAGGCCCCGGAGGGAGTAATGGTTATAGAGGGAGTAATGGGAACAGAGGAAGTGTTAGGGAAGACAGGTATATTCCAGCAGCGCAAAGGTCCCGCGATAGAGAAGGTAGGGACTTCGTAGGATTGGCTGACACGGTCATGGAGGACTATTGATACCGACCGGGCTCCATCCCCCTTGGTCGAGCGGAGCCTATGGTCGATGTATCAATAGGGGGGAAAAGGAGTGCGTTCATGATCGACACTGGTGCCGAACATTCAGTGGTGACTAATCTAGTTGCTCCTCCATCTGGAAGGACTATTACTGTGATAGGAGCAACTGGAAGAAGTGCTGAAAAACCGGTTCTTAAAAGTCGACTCTGTACATTGGGAGGCCACGTAGTAAAACACCAATTCCTTTATATGCCTGAATGTCCAGTCCAATTGCTGGGACGTGATATGCTATCAAAATTACAAGCGCAGATTACGTTCCTACCAAATGGAACAACATCCTTAAAGTTTAATGGACCTTCAGGTATTATGACTTTATCCGTACCAAAGGAAGAAGAGTGGCGACTTTATACAGTGTTGACTAGCCAAAACCCTAGGAGTGATGAGACATTGTTTAACATACCAGGAGTTTGGGCAGAGAACAACCCACCAGGACTGGCCCGCAATATTCCACCTATAAAAATTGAACTAAAACTTGGGGTTTATCCAGTAAGCCTAAGACAATACCACATCCCGCAGAAGGCTAAGAAGAACATCCAATCCTATCTGGATAAGTTCATACGGTATGGTATCCTAAAATTCTGTACTTCCCCCTGGAACACCCCATTGCTGCCTGTTCAAAAGCCCGGTACAGATGAGTATCGACCTGTGCAGGACTTGAGAGCAGTCAATGATGCGGTTGTTAGCATACATCCAGTTGTACCCAATCCATATAACCTGCTTGCTTTAATTCCGGGCGGGGCTACTTACTTCACAGTCTTAGATCTCAAAGATGCCTTCTTTTGCCTCCGAATTGCCGCAGAAAGTCAATGTATTTTCGCTTTCCAATGGGAGAACGCTGTAACGGGCTCAAAACGCCAAATGACTTGGACAAGACTGCCCCAAGGGTTTAAAAATTCACCTACCCTATTTGGTTCAGCCCTAAGTCAAGATTTATTGGATTTCGAGTCTATCCCAGGAGAATGTGTATTGTTACAATATGTAGATGACTTGTTGATAGCAGCAGTTACAAAAGAAAAATGTCAGCAAGCAACGCACGATCTACTACATATTCTCTGGAAGGAAGGATACAAGGTGTCTAGAAAGAAGGCTCAGTTGTGTTTGCCAACTGTCAAGTATCTGGGATTCCATATCTCTGAAGGTCAAAGGATTATGGGGCCAGAGAGAAAAGAAGCTGTCTGCCAAATACCAATACCCAAGAATAGAAGACAAGTGCGAGAATTCTTGGGGGCAGCAGGCTTCTGTAGGATATGGATTCCCAGCTATGCGATACTAGCAAAACCTCTGTACGCAGCTATCAAAGGTACAGAGCACGACCCCTTCTTATGGACCCAAGAACAGCAAACGGCATTTGAAGATGTGAAGAAGGCTTTGATGAGTGCCCCAGCATTAGGTCTACCTGATCACACACGACCATTCTACTTATATGTACACGAGCAAAGAAGAATGGCTGTGGGAGTATTGACACAGTACTTGGGATCATGGCAAAGACCTGTTGCCTACATGTCTAAGCAACTGGATGCAGTGGCCAGCGGACTTCCACCTTGTCTAAGAGCCGTAGCTGCAGCCGCCCTGCTAGTAGCTGAAGCCGATAAACTCACTCTGGGTCAAGAACTTTATGTACGAGTCCCACATGCAGTACAGACGTTGTTGGATTACAAAGGAAATCATTGGTTTAGTAACAGCCGTATGACCAAGTATCAAGCAATGTTGTGTGAAAACCCAAGAGTGCATTTAGAGACTGTAAACACCTTAAATCCAGCTACCCTTTTGCCACAACCTACTGAAAGTCAACATGATTGTTTGGAAGTAATGGATGAAGTATTTTCAAGTAGACCAGATCTTCGTGATTTTCCCATCCAGAACCCCGATGTTCAATATTACACCGACGGCAGTAGTTATGTGAAAGAAGGGATCCGCTATGCAGGATATGCAGTAACAACAATAGACAAGGTGATAGAAGCCCGGCCACTGGCGAAAGGAACATCAGCACAAAAGGCAGAATTAATAGCACTAACACGAGCGTTACAATTGGCTGAAGGTTTAAGAGTAAATATCTATACGGACTCTAAGTATGCGTTTTTAACCACTCATGCCCACGGAGCTCTGTATAAAGAAAGAGGACTACTGAATTCAGAAGGCAAAGAAATCAAGTACGCAGCTGAAATCCTACAACTATTGGAAGCAGTGTGGGAGCCGAAAGAAGTCGGTATCATACATTGTCGAGCGCATCTGAGAGGAGATGGTGATGTAACCAAAGGAAATCGGATGGCAGATAGTGCAGCTAAGCGTGCTGCTGAATCAGGAAGACAGGAGTATGTGGGGCATATAGCTGCTCTAATACCAACTCCACTGTCCCAATGGACTCCAGTTTATACAGCTCAAGAAGAGGAGTGGTTAAAGACTGAACCGGGAAAGTATTTGGAGAACAAGTGGTATCAGCTAGAAGATGGGAGAATAGTTATACCAGCATCGCTAGCGGTAGAAATTGTCCAAAATTATCACAACGGGACACATTCTGGGAGAGACAGTACTGAAGAATCTCTCAGGAAACATTTCTACATACCAAGATTGTCCAACTTGACTCAGGCCATTGTACGCAGATGTGTAACGTGTGCTAAGAATAATGCAAGACAAGGACCAGTAAAGCCACCAGGAGTCCAGTTTATGGGGGGACTCCCCATGTCCGATCTACAAATAGACTTTACAGTGATGCCTAAATCGGGTGGACATCGTTACCTGCTGGTAATTGTGTGCACCTATTCAGGCTGGGTAGAAGCATGTCCTACTCGTACAGAGAAAGCAGGAGAAGTTGTGAGATTCCTGCTACGAGAAATAATACCCCGATATGGACTACCCTGTTCTATAGGATCGGACAATGGTCCAGCTTTTGTTCACCAGTGCCTACAACAACTGACTCATATGCTTGGTATAAAGTGGAGGCTTCATACTGCATATAGACCCCAGAGTTCTGGTAAGGTAGAGAGAATGAATAGAACTATTAAGAACCAGTTGGCTAAAATGTGTCAGGAAACCCAACTTAAGTGGAACGTTCTCTTACCTATAGCTCTATTGCGAATCCGCAGTACCCCTACCAGAAGGATGGGCCTCTCTCCTTTTGAAATTATGTATGGGCGACCACCTCCCGTACTTGGTAACTTAAGGGGGGATTTGAGTCAGTTGGGAGAAGGAATTACCCGGCAGCAGGTTGTAGAGTTGGGTAAGACTATGGAGGAGGTACAGAAATGGGTACAAGATAGATTACCTGTGAATATTTATCCCCCTGTTCATAGTTATCATCCAGGAGACCAAGTGTGGATTAAAGAGTGGAATAATGTACCGTTAGGGCCCAAGTGGAGAGGTCCTTATGTTGTTCTTTTGTCTACCCCTACAGCGATAAAAGTAGCAGAAGTGACTCCGTGGATACATCACTCCAGGGTTAAACCAGCAGCAGTCGATTCTTGGCAAGTTACAGCAGATCCAGAGAATCCCTGCAAGATCCGGTTGAAACGCACTACTCAGTCGGAGTAACGAGGAATTATTGTGGATTACAAATTTTATTGTTACAGGTGTGAGTGAGAAGGCCATAATAAAGCCTGTCCTCTTACCAACACATAGTGTATAAGCCAGGAAAGTCCCGAAGGGACACCTGTGAAGACGAGCAGAACTCCATTCCCTGCAGCCCTCACATCCTGGAAGCTGAGGTTCCATCGCACGGACGAAGACTGAGGATGACGGCGAAAGATGTGCTTTTGATTGTGTTTATTTACATGTGTTTTTATATTCAGGAAGGTAGAGGTACCGACACTCCTAGCTGTGAGGTATGCATTAAGACTACGAGAACAGGTAACCATATTTCCCAAACCCTAATTTGGCATTCACAATACGAATGTAAAGGAGATGTATCAAGATGTAGATACTTAAATATAGACTATAGTGTATGCCATTTAGGAGTAGGAGAACCTAAGTGCTTCAGTCCGGAGTATCAGCCTCGTACAATTTGGTTGACTCTCAGGAATGGAGATCCTCAGGGGACCCTAATTAATAAGACGGTGTTAGAATCCGTATATTCTTCGGGTGTTCTGCTATTTGATGCATGTAAGGCGATATCAAGTGGTAGAAAGCCGTGGAATGTATGTGGGGATCTTAGATGGGAGAGGACGTATGGATCTAACGATAAATATATTTGTCCCAGTAGTAAAAATAAATATGTGAGTCCTAGATGCCCAAATAAAGACTATAACTTTTGCCCATATTGGTCTTGTGTGGGGTGGGCGACTTGGGGACAGACAGTAGACAAAGACATGATAGTGACTAAGTTGCCGACTAGCCCTTATTGTAAGTCTATGGAATGCAACCCAGTCCATATACTTATTAATAACCCCGACAAGTTCCTAGATAAGTATGGCAATTTATTTGGGTTTCAGATATACGGGACGGGTTTAGATCCTGGGACATTATTGTTTATAGGAATAGAGACTGATACGGTATCCTCCCAGACTCATCAAGTATACCATTCCTTTTATGAAGAGATGAGTATAGATAATAAGATCCCCCATAACGCTAAAAACCTGTTCATTGATCTAGCTGAAAGTATTGCCGGTAGTCTTAATGTTACCAACTGCTATGTGTGTGGAGGTACTAACATGGGAGACCAATGGCCTTGGGAAGCAAAGGAGGTAATGTCCGGTTCTGAGGCAGTTGACCAATTAATATCTACACAAGCCGATTATCATATGAGTGTTAGAGGTAAATCTGAGTGGAGATTAAAGACCTCCATCATAGGTTATGTTTGCATAGCAAGGAAAGGAATAATGTATAATACTTCTGTAGGAGAATTAACTTGTCTAGGGCAAAAAGCTTATGATGATGATACAAAGAATACAACTTGGTGGTCGGCTTCAAATGTCTCAGAACCATCTAACCCGTTTGCTAGATACGCCAATTTAAAGGATGTGTGGTTTGATCTATCTATCACATCTACCTGGAGAGCCCCAGCAAATTTGTACTGGATCTGTGGTAAGAAAGCCTATTCGGAGCTGCCACAGGACTGGGAAGGGGCATGTGTGTTGGGTATGCTCAAACCATCCTTCTTCTTGTTACCGATTGAAACAGGTGAGACTTTAGGTGTTAAAGTGTATGATGTGAATCATAGGAAGAAAAGGGGACCCATAGAGATAGGCACCTGGGAAGATAATGAATGGCCTCCCCAGCGTATTATAGATTATTATGGGCCAGCCACGTGGGCTGAGGATGGTACCTTTGGTTATAGAACCCCTATTTATATGCTCAACCGTATTATAAGATTACAGGCGGTGGTTGAGATTATCACAAATGAGACATCACAAGCGCTCAATCTTCTAGCGAAGCATAACACCAGGATGAGGACAGCAGTCTACCAAAATAGATTAGCCTTGGATTACCTTTTGGCAGTAGAGGGAGGTGTATGTGGGAAGTTTAACCTAAGCAATTGCTGTCTTCAAATAGACGACGAAGGGCAAGCAATAGCTGAGCTTACTAGCCATATGGTTAAACTAGCGCATGTGCCTACTCAGGTATGGAAAGGGTACAATCCAAGTAGTTGGTTTGGTAGCTGGTATGAGTGGTTTGGAGGGCTTAAGGCAGTGGTAGGTGGAGTCCTACTGATTTTACTGTTGTGTCTACTCCTACCGTGTCTTATACCCTTAGTAGTTAGGTCTGTGCAAAGCCTGATAGGAAGTATAGCAGAGAGGAAGGCTGCTGCACAGATAATGGCGATATATAAGTATAAGGCTCTAGATCAAGGAGAACCAATGCAGGAAGATGAGTGTTAAAAGATTCACATCATAAGATAAGTCTGGTCTGGTTCAAGGTAACTTGCGGTGTAAGCAAAACTAAGGTTATGTGATGCCTCAAGTAATTGTAAAATATCAAGAGGCATCAAAGGGGGGAATGTGGTGGAATCTCGGTAAAAATAAATTTAGTAGGCCGAGATTACCACGTGGCATGTGTACGTGCATATGCTGACGTATCGATCAGTTGGTTGCACGTGGCAAGATACGATCAGTAGTGTACGGAGCATGTGCAAGAATACAGGATATAGTATTCCCCCTCCTCCATTGTGCTGGACAAGCCATGCGGTCAAACAGGAAGTTAATTCTTATTTGTGTTGATTGGTTAAGAGAATGTGCGGGTGGAGCTTAATATGGGAGGAGTTATATGCCTATATAAGGAGCCTGCACTATTGTCCGGGGCTCAGACTTTGCTGTATTTTGGTGACGCTAGTCCCTCTGAGTCCCGATCGGTGATCCAATAAAGAATCTCTTCCTTCCTGAAGAAACCTGTGTCCATCTCTCTGTGCTTGGCTTCCGTCAGTTTCTCCGGTATCACTGCTACATTTTTATATATAGTGATAATTGATATATATATATATATATATGTGCACATTGGAGCTTTGGGGTCTTGACCTGGTACCGCCATATCTCCTTAGTCCCAAGTCTAGCAGATAAGTCTGGCACCCCCCCCAGGAGGCTTAGCGTGGGGGGCCACATGAATGGTTGGCCTTGGGCGCAAAATTATTAGTGATGCAAAGTTTCAAAAGAAAAAAAAAGACAGTACAAATACTAAATAAAAAATAGTGCGACCTCCCTCTCACACTGAAAATTTCCCAATGTTTGAACATTCTACACAGTTTTTCAACATGACGGGGCAAATAAATGTTGCCACATAATATTTTACAGTATTTTTCTTGCGAATTACAGTTATACTGTCATCATGTTATCCTTATCGGTGAATTACATAATTCCTATTAATAGCTGATTTCATAGTGACATAGCTGTAAAGAGACATGCGTCAATCAAGTTCAGCCTTTCTCATATTTGCTTGTGGCTGATGAATACTTGTGCCATCGCTGCCCAGGAGTAATGGGAGTTCAAGCACAAAACTTAATATTGTGTGCTAGAAATGGCTTATTAAGTTCCGAGAGCATGGAAAAATACACAAAGCAATGTTAAACACTAAATTATTCAATAGAAAGGGTGTTGACCTGTTTAACTTGCTATATGAGTACTGTAACAGTCTTAACCTACATGTTGTTTTTATAAGGTGAAATTATAGTCTGACAGGAGTTTCAGCCCTAGGGTAAATTTTATTGTGCCTCCCACATCTATTGACTTATGCCCCTCCCAAAACCCCACCCTATTCCAACCCTAAACTGCAACGTGTTCTATGAGTCATTTTATGCATGACATCTTTACATAAATTCAGAGTATTATATTGTATATTTATAACATCACACCATGTTGTATTAACCCTGAACAAACCGTATTTAACCCTAGACATGCACCTATTGCAATTCCTCCCCAGTGTGCTATATAATAACTATAAATATATTAATATAATTAAGAAGCATTGTCACAAATTATGTAATTAGAGGTGCTATTTCTCCGTCAGTATTATGAGATACTCGGGGCTTACCATGACAAGTGGCCTGAATCAGACACAGGGCATTTCAGGACCCCAGCAACAAAAAACACATTTTATTATCTTTTTGCTGCATGACTTTTTTTTTTCTTTTTGTTATGCAGATACAGAAACAAAAAATATATACATATTAGTATGCACAGTAAAAAGAAACAAAGCAAGCGCGTACAAACAAAAGAATTGAAATACAGAAAACCAAGTGAGTTAAGGGTAGGTGGTAGGAAAGTAGATTGGTAGAATAGTATTCACTGACGATTTTGTGTGTTTTTTTAATGACAGTTGCAGGACAGGAATCAGGGTGTGGGTGCAGTGATAGTAACAGTTTAATTAATATGGTTTTGGAAAGATGTGAGTTTTCAAATATTTTTTTAAGGAGTGGAGACTGGGTGAGGATCTAGCGGAGAAGGGAAGGAAGTGCGGCCCTAGAGAAGTCTTCAAGCCGAGCATCAGAGGTGGAAGTATGAACAGAGGATAGAGGTAGGTTCAATGACATTTTTTTTTTTTTTAAATCCTTCCAGATGGAAGCCTGGTACTCCCACCTTATTTTTACAGTAAGAATTTACACTGAATGCTTTTATTTTCAAAAGTAAGAGGTTTCCAAAAATACAATATAGATATATACTTCCTAGCTGGAAAAATGGGTAAAACCTCAGCAGTCTGGCCCTCAGTCGCCATGGCTTGACTGGGGCCCTGGAACCACTCCTTCCTGGAGTCGAATGGGAAGTTAGCTCTGACACCTCCAGGCACTGGACGACACTCAGTCCTTGGAACTCTGGAACCGAATAGGGAATTAGCGCTAGTCCTTACAAGGACTTTCCCCGTTGCATCTCCCGCAAGCTGGAACAGCAGACACAGGAGCAAATCTTCTTTCCCTCCAATAACAGGACGACACACAGTTTTGGAGTGTAAGCAGGAATCTCAGTTTAATGGGACACACTGGCCTTTTATACAATTTTCCCAACAAGGTTGACGCCCAGGTGCACGTTGTGGAGCACAGGACACAAAACATGCAAGCCAATAAAAACAGTGTAACAATAAACGATACTCCCTCATACATTACACTATCCCTCCCCTCTGCCTGTGATACAATTAAGGTAGATAATACAATAACCAAATTATCCACAGGCAGAAAAACACACATTTTCCCCAAAGTACAGAAAACACCCAAAAACATAACATCCCCTGATAGCCCTGAACTGGATGAACAACATATCCAAAAATCACCCAGATCAGAACAGGAGTTCAGGAAATTCCTGGAAGTCTCTTTTGACCAACCCCACGCATGTTTTCATGCCCAAAACAGTTCCAGAAAATAGGCTGTGCGGCCGGTCTATTTCGGTAGTTTGCAAACGAACAAACAAACAAACAAACTACGGAACTGAGTCAATAGTCTTACCCTGGAACTTGTTCCCTTCATCCAGATGAATAATCTCACCGAACAGTGCCCTTCTAAGCTGAATAGAAATGAATGCAGGCGATGATTGAAGTTCAGCGGAGTTTCTGTATCCGATTTCCATTCCATGAGATTCATGCCCAAACACCGCTGCCTGAATTCATGCAAACATGATGGCCGCCACCTCGTGGTTGCTCATAGGAATCGCAGCTACCCAGACGAACAATTAGAACACTGCGGTGAGAAACGTTCCAAGTTGTTAATAGGTGTTAACAAGCTCCAGGGCGGTCTCTGTTCGTGCGGTTGTTCAGTAAACAAACCATGTAGTCCCAATTGCACAAACAGCCTATTTAAAGTATATTATCCAATTCTGTTGCAAGGGCCATAGCCACAGGGTAAAAGGCAGGCAAGTAGTCCCCTCCAAGAACTTGTGGCAAACTCACTTGAAAAGGGGAGTTTGTCACATATATAAATCATAAAAGTTTTTCCAGTTCTGCAGACAGCAGACCTTAAAGTGAAATGCTCAGGATTTTAATGCTATAACATTAAACACTACATTAAATAATATAGAGCTGGTCTATGTTATTGACTGACGGTTGACATACAATGCAATATGTTTAACATTAGAGCTATGTTCTTGTATAAATTACAATATTCGTATTGCCTTTGTGCTCTCATTATATCAACTAGTTTGGTTATCAAGGCCGCAAGTGAAGTTCCAAATTGTTCAATAATTAATTATTGACCATGGCATAAATTAGGACGATTACAGGATGCTAGAAATAATTGATTTCTTGTGTTATGAAGTGGGCAATAGAATAGAGAACATTGAGAAAAATTCCCTAAGGCTTCAACTAGGTACAAAGTGCTTGGTTTGCATGGCAGAAGCAGACACTGATCGTATGTAGGAATATTTATAGAATACTGGCCAAATGTACCTCCCATAATCTGTCTGCATACTGGGGGTAATGTTTCTGGTTTCTTGGCTAAGAGACTAGATTAAATGGGTGGTTTGTGAATAAAAATAATGAGATAATTGATTAAATCTGTAGACCACAAAACCACACAAACACCCATACACTCAGCTAACTGCCACCAAAAAAACAAGAATAAAACTGTCAACAAGAAAATCAGGTGTAGTAGTTAATTTATCTGTATGTGTAATAATTATTAACCTTGCTACACCTTATGTTTGGAATCTACATATATAAAGGCTGCCTACGAATCATGGGAAATGCAGTTTACAAACATGAGGAGTGGTAGCCATCTCTGATCAGGATCACCATCAGGGGAGTACAGACTATACAGGGGGCATAGCAGCCCCAGAACCTATATTTCATATATGTATATATATATATAGGATTCAGACAGATGTTTCCAAAAGTGTAGGAGTAATGCCAATATCTCTGGATTTTTGTACATGAGTGTGCAGCATTATGTGTAAGCCTATGCAGACAATATGCTGCTACATTACACAACCCAGAATCTCCCTAAATTAGTATAATGTAATATTTAGTATAATTTAATATATATATATATATATATATATATATATATATATATATATATATATATATATATATATATATATATATATATATATATATATATATAGTCATGGGAAAAAGAAAGTGCACCCCTTCTTGAATTTGACTCTAGAATACTTTGGCAAGTTAAAAAGTATTATCCCTCCTCCCTGAGGCTTACTTTTGGCCAGGGAAAGCTCTGATACTACACAATGTCGGGGCCTGCAAGTAGTGCCTGCACCTGTTGGAGGTGGAAACTGGAGCCTCTAGTGGAACCACTGGACCACTAGGAAACAGTGTTCCCTCTCACTGGCAAATAGAAAGAAGCAGGGAAAAGTGAAATCTCAAATTAAGTTGAAAAATATCATAGTGCTCCTCACTCACCCACCAATGAACACATCCTTTAATCTATCCTACAAATTAAAAAAACACACACTGCATCCCTTAAACATGCACACTTTAACCACTATATACTAGCATTGCATCCACTATACATGCACAGCATCCCTTGCACACACACATACACTGCATCTCTATGGACAGACCCGTGGACCCAGGCCTTGAGCTGTAAAAGGAGTTTCTGATGGCAGTCCTGTCTCTGATATAATGAATTCATGGCAGTAGTAAAATGCCCGGGGCAGTTCAATATACAGTGCCACTCTGTGTGCAATATGTAAGCATTGCATGGCATTTAAGTGACTATACTGTTTGTAAAGCATGTTCTTTAATACTTTTAGGCAGCTTTGTCAATTTATTCAGCACATTCTATAGCCGTTTGACCTTTAGGATTTTGTACTATGGAAAGCTGCTTTGTTTAAGAAAGGTGGTGCACATCTTTCATTGTCAGTAAAGCAAAACAAACATTGTGCTGGGAGCCTAACTGACACAGCTTCAAAGACAGAAAATAATATTTACTAATCAGAGGCCAAGCTCCACTGAAATCTCTCACTTGGGTTTCTAAAACCAGATTTTCAAGAATTTTCTTAAAACAGAATTTCACTAGCAAGTGCAATAAATGTGTCAATCAAACCGTGAAAATATTCGCTAACTTTTTTCTAGTTTTATATGGTAGCAGAGTCTAAACCATTAAAATTACACAAACAAACTTATTTAATGGAAGAAAAATTGAAGGGACATACCAAATACCATTCTGAACGGTTTAAATTACTAGTCATGGCAAACCGTAAAGGTATTGCTTCATGTAAATGACATTTCATGCAGACCATTGCAATGTTAGCTGGTGACTTTTCAAATTGGTACTGCAATAAAAAATTTTAAAGGGACACAAAAAAACATTTTTTAGCAAACATACACTCACATATTAAAGGTGTTAGTGTACACAAAAATAATTATATAGTTTATTTATTTATTCTGCAAGTAAAACTGGTGGGGCAATGAATCAACTGCCCCTATGGATGAGCCTCCACTGGACCATTGTCTCAATTCAGGCCAAATCTGCCAATCTTGTCTCACGGACTGCAAATAAAATACAGTATCTTGCGGTTCTGTGGTACATGGCTCTCTTCCTGAAAAAATAATGGCCCTTTTACCACTTATACCACTCTAGGAGCAGCATTTTTTCATGAGAACTTAGTCTGATTTGGTTCTCACAGGAAAGCACCTCTAGTGGATGTCAGGAAGACAGCGACAAGATGTGCGTTTAATCCTGCAATGGAAACATTGCAGTCTCTAAAAACATTCACATTGCAGGGTTAAAAGGACAGGGTCATTGTATCCAGACCACTTCATTGAGATGAAGTGGTCTGCGTACCATTATTGGTCCTTTAAAGTAGGAGGCCAACACTTGATGCTGGACCTCAAGAACGTGGTACTAAAAAAAGAAAGGTGGGATAAGTGCTGTGCAGATAGTGGGCGACACTCCCCTTTGATTTATGTTACTCAACCCAGGTATCTACTCCAATTACACATGGATTGCAACTGTAGCAAACAAGAATTTATTTACCTTGCATAAAAACAGCAGGCACAATTAAAATGCACCAAAATAGTTTTTGTTTCCAATGCAAATATCAAGTGAGAAAAAATATGAGCTGTAAAAAAAGAAAACACTATATGCGCATATTAAGAATAAAATATAAAAATATAGATTTTCTACTGCTCTTCCTTTTTCTTCTCTTTTGGCTACTTTTCCTCACGTGATCTGTGAACCAAATGGCGTGAAAAGGCTCCTGCCAATTTACTGCGAAACATAAACGTAATATATTTGGACACTATTTGCGCCCTTTTGTACATCTACACTCCAGACCCTGCTCATTAGGGATGTGCATGGGGAAAATATTCGGTTCGGCATTCCGAAATTCGGGACTTCGGCAATTCGGAACTTCGGAATTTCTGGACTTCGGATGTTCTCTTGCAGCAGCTTAGTAGATAACTCCCTAATTCCCACGGTATTAGGGAGCTATCTACCAAAAGGCTGAAAGACCTAAATTGGTCTTTCAGCCACATTTACTAATACTAAGTAAAAATTACTTAGTATTAGTCAATTCTGCCCCTACTCGCTATACCGCGAGTAGGGGTATGTCTATTAAACAGTGAGCAGCCTGTGGCTGCTCACTGTAAAATAAACACTGTGTCCTGTCTCCCGAGCCCCCACCTGTGCCGCGTGAGTGGGGGCTTCTAACCTGAAGGGGGGTGGGGGCCCAAAATCAGAAAAATGAGGGGGACCTATTGTCCTCCCCCCCCCCATCTCTGAGTAGCGAGTGGGGGCCCTAAAGTAAAATAAGGGGGGTGACCTATTGTCCTCCCACCCAGGCCCCCACCCCTGAGCGGTGGGTGGAGGCCCTAAATAACTTCAAGGGGGGAACCTATTGTCCTCCCCACTGGCCCTCATCCCTGAGCGGTGGGTGGGGGCCCTAAATAAGAATAAGGGGGGGGTCTATTGTCCTCCCCCCGGCCCCCACCCCTGTGTGGTGGGTGGGGGCCCTAAAGATAAATAAGGAGGGGGGACCTATTGTCCTCCCCCCCCGGCCCCCACCCCTATCCATTGACTGGCTAAGTAACTTACATTTTATATGAATGTGTTACTTGATTGTTGTAAGTGTTGCAAATGCTTACAGCTGAATCCTGGCTATGTTTGTATACTTTTTTTTTAAACTAGTATACATTGTAACATTCTTCCACTGGGTATATTAGTACTTTGGCAATTCTGTGCTTTGGATCTTCGGCACTTTGACAAATTCGGATCTTCGGCACTTCGAAACTTCGTCAATTTGGAAATTCAGCTATTCGGAACGAATTGCACATGTCTACTGCTCATTCACTGCGCTCTTAATTAAAAGAGAGTCTGATGGTTTAATACATAGCCAGACACTATCTGTGCTGTTTCCAAATGGACACCTATTGTCATAAATCAAACCCTGAGTTACACAGTGACTAAGTGGTTTCAAGTCTAAACCTCATTCATTGAATGAGAGGGAGCTTTGAGGATTTAGAGTGAATACCCATTAAACCTATTAATCAGTGTATTTTAATATGTTGGCTGGCTCAAGTGCCAAAAATGAGAAATTAGCCCTAAAAAGGTTTTCTTTTTCTTTACTGCGGTTAGTGACCATGAACACATAAAAGCAAGTCATTGCTGTTTTGAGTATTGTTTAACTTGTTTTTCACAAGTACATATCTTTATCTCTAAAGATGCATTAGTTGGGTAAACACTAGGGAGGTTATATCAACAATACAAATATATGACTGCTTGGCATAAACTAAATCATCACTTGGACTCTGTGGAATTTATTCAGTAAGGGTAAATAAAAAATAAGATTAGTCCTAAGATTAAAATTAGAGTGAATTAAGGTACATGGCAATAACCTACTTATAGGGAGCAAAAACGTTCTACCTCTATATTAATCTATACTTGAACAGTGTCTACTACAAATAAAACGGAGTCACACCTGTCTTGAAATCAAAATATATTTATTCACCACTAGATGGAGCTGTGGGTATCATTTTATTTGCAAATGATAACAAGGGACTGTTTACTGAAATGTAGAACCATCTATTAAGAAACCTGTCGACAAGCTTTGTCATTTCAATGATGAGGTCGCATGTGCACCGTATAGAGCTTTGCTTATTTTCAGAAAGCAGACCCCGTACCATTTCAGTCTCTGAATTATGTAACATTTTGCTATAATTTCATATCTTTACTTTTAAAGAGAGCAGATTTGCAGCAGAAACCTGCATTACCAAAACCTTAAAACACACATTTAAAGAAAAAATGTATTTAAAGAAAAGTTTAAAAAATATATATATTATTTTAATGTACTTTAACAAGGTAGCTAAAAACAAAAAATATATATACTTTTATTTCTTAACATTTTTTTCTAAAATCTCCTCTTCTGTGGGTTCTGCAGCTAAACTGGCCCACAATCATTTTTTTTTTTTTTTGCTCAGCACATACATCCCTTTTTCTTTTTTTTTTTTTTTTTCTTTTTTTTTTATTCTTTTTTTTTTCAGTGCATGGTATATACGTTACAGCATTCCATGGAGATTGGGTAGTATGTGGTTGTTGTGTAAGTGGGTTCACATTGGGTTTCCGCACCATTTTACTTTTAAACAGGTTTGTGTGGGTCCTTGTGTCGCCCTGAGGATCTGGGTGTTCAAGTGTGGTGTGGCTATGCCGACCAGCGGCTGAGTTGTCAATGCGCTGAGGTTGCAGGCAGAGTGTCTCGAAGTTGGGACATTCAGCTGATATGCCTGTATGGTAGGGTGTTGTGTAGTTTCAGTGAATGCATAGTGTGTGGACCGTGGTGGTATGTATCCCGTCCAGGGGTGAGTTAAGGTTGGGTGGTCACGGGGTGTCCGGTCCCACGCTATGTATTGTGCTTAGTGACTCCTAACCGTGGGAATGTGGGGGGGGGGGGGGGGGGGGTTGAGTGTCCGGTAAGATTTGAGGTTGCCCCCAATTTTATGTGTGGAGGGATGGTTATGTGCCCTGTTGTGGGGGGTTATGTTGTAGCTGGTTCCTAACCCTGTATGTTGTGCCTGGGTGTTGGCATTTCCTCAGTATATGTAAGAGTTGCGAACAAAATCATAGCATTAGGATATAGGGGGGAAAGGGAGAGACAGAGAAAACATAAGGATAAGATTTATCTGTAAAGTGTCTCATATAAAGACCCGATCAAACAGTCCCGTGGTGAACTTGGAACCTGCAGGTAGGGCTGGGTGGTCGGTGCCTCACGCCGTCCACGCAGACCTCAGGACAAAGGGCAGCGTGTGAGCTGGGTCCCAAGTGGAGGTTGAGGTGGTGGCTTTCAGATGTGTGTTGTCCGGCGAGTGCTCTAGGCCCAGGGCCTCAGGAACGGTGATGCGTCTTCTAGCGATGTGAGTGTGTGCACGTTGCCGTTTTGGGTTTTGCGCCACAGGAGAGTTGCCTTTGAGAGGTCCTGGTAGAAAGTCAGGGGGGATTTTTCAAATTGTAGTGGGGTTTTGCACTTTATTGCTGTAATTTTTGTTATTTTGTTGTGGGTTGTGGAGCACCGGAGAATGACATCTCTCGCCACCGTGGTCGATGCCCCTGCTGGTCCTGGTAAGCAGTATAGGTTTTCACTGGTCAGTTTTTTAGGCACCGCGTGGGATAGGATGGAGGTCAGTAAGCGTCTGACATAGTGGGGTAGCTCCTCCGCTGTAATTGTCATTTAATGTTGGTGCGGCGGTGACGGTCTTCCATAGCTGTGACTTGTATGGAGATGGCTCTTTGGTGGGTCCATAGCTGTTGCACCGTATTCTGAAGCTCGGCCATCTGTGATTGGACGTCCGCAATATCTTTCTCTGAGGCCTGACGTCCGCCAACAGGACCTTCAGATCGTGCCTGGTCGTCGGTGCGGTGTCAGTGGGAGCTTCGGGTGCCACCGGGTGAGAGGTTGCTGGCTGTTCAGCCCCTGTTTGCTCAGACTGATATGTGTGTGTGGTAGGCCGCACGATAATGGCGGGCTGCGGGGTTTCCGCTGGAGCTGATGCAGGCTGTACGGGTCGTTGGAACATTGTCCCGATGTCCTTCTGTTCCGCCGCCGTCGTTTTTTGTGATCGGCGGCCCATAGCTGGCATATGGGCTGGGCTGTCAGGTGTGGGTTGGGGTAAATCACAGCTCACATGCCGCAAGAGTAGTGCCTGCAGGCCCATGAGGGACAACGTGGGGTAGGCCCTGGCTTTCCGTCTCCGTCTAGGCTGGACCTTTGGTTGGAAAAAAAGCATCTATCACCTCGGGAGACGTTGAGGAGTATTGCTGGGAGCTTTATGGGTAGAGATGGGCTTTCGATTTCCTTTAATTCGTGCTTTAGTAAGTTTGTACTGAGGAGCTCGCAGACATGGCGTCTTTTCAGGCTGGTGGTCAAGCTCCGCCCCCGTACATCCCTTTTAATGCTGGCCAGTATCCAATCAAATGTATCACATAAAAAACATTTTAAACAAGCTAAACACATTTGGAAGCTAGAAAAACATGCATGAAAATACACTGATCAGCCAAAACATTAAAACAACCGGCCTAATAACGTGTAGGTCCCTCTCGTGCTGCCAAAATAGCTCTGATGCATCAAGGCATGGACTCCACTGGGCCTATGAAAGAGTCCTTTGGTATCTGGCAAGACATTAGCAGCAGATCCTTTAAGTCCTGCAAGTTGCAAAGTGGGGCCTCCATGTTGTTCCAGCACATCACACAGCTGTCCAGTCAGATTGAGATCTAGGGAATTTGCTGCCAAAACAACACCTTGAAATCTTGTCATGTTCCTCAAACCACTCCTGAACAATTTTCGCAGTGTTACAAAGTGCACTATTCTGGTGAAAGAGGCAACTGCCATCAGGGAACATCATTACCATGAAGGGGTGTACGTGGTCTGCAACAATCTCTAGGTAGGTGGTATGTGTCAGAGTAACAACCATATGAATGACAGGATCCAAGGTTTCCCAACAGAACATTGCTCAGATGATAATACTGCCTCCACTGGTCTGCCTTATTCCAATGTGCAGGTCAACACATGTGACCATCCACCTGACCATCAGACCAGGCCACCATCTTCCATTACTTTATTATTATTATTATTATTATTATTGCCATTTATATAGCGCCAACAGATTCCGTAGCGCTTTACAATATTTTGAGAGGGGGGGGATGTAACAATAAATAAGACAATTACAAGAAAACTGACAGGAATAATAGGTTGAAGAGGACCCTGCTCAAATGAGCTTACAGTCTATAGGAGGTGGGGTATTAGAAACATTAGGATAGGAAATATCAAGTAGGAGTGAAGCAGAGCTGGAGGAGAGAGCAAAGCACTATTCCATAGGGACAGGTATGTAAGGGAGAGATTACTCTGGGAGGCCATACGCTTTCCTGAAGAGATGGGATTTAAGGCCCTTCTTAAATGATTGAAGACTAGGGGAGAGTCTGATGGCAGTAGGCAAGTTATTCCATAGGAGAGGAGCAGCCCGTGAGAAGTCCTGCAAGCGTGAGTTGGCCGTACGGGTGCGAGCAGCGGTCAGGAGGTGGTCGCGGGCAGAGCGGAGGGTACTTCATGGTACTTCATGGTTAAGTTCTGAAGTTCACATCTACTCATGGGCACTCTGACCAGTCTGCGGCTATGGAGCGATTATGTGCAGCAAACTGTTGCACTGTGTTCTGACACCTTTCTATCATGGCTAGCATTCATTTTTTTAGCAATCTGAAGCTACATTAGTACTTCTGTGTGATGGGGCCGAACAGGCAAGCCTTTGTTGCCTATGTGCATCAATGAGCCTTTGTCATCCATTACCCTCATGACAGTTCACCAGTTGTCCTTCAAACAGTCAGAAGAAGCAGGGCTAGTTGGAAGCAGCAACGGGCTCAGAATCCTCTGCTACCTGCTGCCTGATAGTAATAAACAAACCTGGGTGTGCTGTCACCTCAGCTCACCTCTCCTGAGGCCGTTACGGTTTTCCTTCCTCTGATGAGTGGCCTAGACTCTTGTGGCCCCGCTGCTTTGCGCCTACTGTACCTGCAGTAGTTCCGCCCCTGCTTACAGCCTTCAAGAATTTCTAGAAATGTAAAAAGGAAGAGAGCAGTTCATTACATGGAATAGAATATTGCTTTTGAAATAGCAAGCAGTATTGCAAACCAGCCAAAAAAACAAACAAACAGATAATAGTGAGTATGTTCTCAACAGCAAGAATTCTAATTACAAAATAATAGGAATCAAATAGCAGTCCAACATATAGGTCATATAATACTTTAATAATATATATATAAGGAATCATACAAACGATTCCATACATATAATAAATTACCATATTCGGGGGACCTTATATGTGATAAATTTCGACCAGTTTCTCTTACAGTCTTTAGATTGTAAGTTCATTGGAGCACAATCTGTATTAGTTTATCTAATTAATTGTTAATGTTTCCCTTAATATTATGAACTCTGGAATTTGTTGACACTATATAAGTAAAAACCAAAGAAAAGAAAATGTTACTTGCGCTTTTTCCTTAATCCCTATGTATATTTAGACAAATGGAGGTCATTTAGTTGCTCCAATGGCCATTATAAGTGCCAATAATAATAATGTATTTATAAAACAGACAACAGAAAGAAAAAAGTAAAATAAGCTACAAATACTATAATCTCATTATTATATAATCTCATTATACCCGGATAATCAGAACACCATTAACTACTCCCAACATCAGTGAGCTGTGGTTGTTATGGTGCTTACAGTGAACTTTCAAATATAAACAATATAAACTGCTCTCATTTTGCTTACCAAACATTTAGAATCTTAAAATCAAGTAGCATCGTAAGCATGCATGTATTTAGTTGCATAAAGTAGATTATATAGAAAGTTCTTTCACAAAGGTTGTTCACTTAAATATGTTTTGAATGACTGACATAAGTGGAAATGGTTTTGCAGGTTTCTGTATCAGAACATTTGTAGCCAGTTGAAACTCCTTATCGCACATTCCAGTGTAAGAAACTCAGCCATATCTGGATAATTCCAATTTTCCGCTACTCTAACCTTGCTACCTTGTTATTATGACTTGCTGACAACTGCAGCTAAATATTTAATTCTCATAATATTGTCAAGGTTTAAAGGACATTCGCTAACCCATTGCATACCTGGGAGTATTTAACATTTTATAATTACAATATAATGAAACTATCTACATTTATGGCATAAAAGAAAAATACATAAAAATTTTCTTTAAGCGGCACTGTCAACCCCTATGAAAAATTACTATTCATAATTTTGACGGTGTTGGAATCTCACTGAAATTCCAACCCAGTCAAGAGATATACAGAGACGAAGTAGGGACTACTTTGTCTCTGTAATTCTCCTAGACTCAAGGCGGAGCTATAGAGTCAATCACGACAGCCATCACCAGTGACGGCTGCATGGAATTGGCTCTGTCTAAACCACCAGGGAATCCATAAAATAAAAACTGCTCGCCCCCACCCACCCAACACAGCCCCACACTACATACACAAACACACACACTGCATCCACAATACACATACTGCAACCACTATGTGTATGCATGTTTTTGTCTGTATATGTGTATCTGTATGGGTGTGTGTGTATCTGTATTTGTGTCTGTGTATTTTCATGTGTGCGTGCATTTACATGTGTGTCTGTGTTCGTATCTGTGTCTGTGTATCTGCATGTGTTTTCCTATGTTTTTTGTATCTGTATGCATGTTGTGTATCTGTAGATATATATCTGTATGTGTGTCTGTGTATCTCTATGTGTCAGTGTTTGTATCTGTATTTGTGTTTGTAACTGTGTGTCAGTGTGTGTCTGTATTTGTGTATGAAAGTGTGTATCTGCATAATTGTAACTTTTTGTCTGTTTATCTATATGTGTGTTGTGGCAAGGTCAGAGAGGCTTTCTATGTTAGTAATAGATTGGAGCGCTCTCTATTCCCAGCATGATGGGGTTAATTGGGGGGAGTCACCCCTTGTATGTTATCAACCAGGTGAATGTAATTAACCAGCCCTAGGGTTTTAAAAGGTTAGCCTCTGAAGACATCAGAGAGTCTAACAGCTGGGAGAGAGGAGGTAGTTAAGCCTGAGACTCTGAGACAAAGGTACTGTGTGAAACCTTAAAGTGCTGTATTTCATTTTGTCTAAAACTGGGAACCAGATTAGCTGGCAGTTGGATAGTTAGTAACTCTGTTGTTTAGTAAGTCTCCAAGTTGGAGTAGGATTTATTTTCTTTTTGTTTTATTTTGTGGGAGAGCACAACCTTGTATAAATTGTGGAAAGTGACAATAAACGGCAGTACTATTTTATCCTGACTGTTGCATTTGAAGTTTATTGTGAAGAGCCTGACCATCCTGCCACAAGTGGTGTCAGAAGTGGGAATAGCTGTTTGAACCCTGTATTAACATGGAGGATGTATTAAAGGGAAACTCCAGTGCCAGGAAAACAACCGTTTTCCTGGCACTGGAGGGTCCCTCTCCCTCCCACCCCCCAATCCCCAGTTGCTGAAGGGGTGAAAACCCCTTCAGTGACTTACCAGAGGCAGCGACATGTCCCACGTCGCTGCTTCCTCCTCCCCCGCCGCTCCTCCTTCTGCTTACGTCGGCCGGTGGGCGAGACTGATCTCGCCCGCCGGCCGAGGAGACCTAATGCGCATGCGCGGCAATGCCGCACATGCGCATTAGCGCACCCCATAGGAAAGCATTGAAAATGAATTTCAATGCTTCCCTATGGGGAATAGAGCGACGCTGGAGGTCCTCACACAGCGTGAGGACGTCCAGCGACGCTCTAGCACAGAAAACCTGTGCTATAGAGCAGGAAGTTCCCTCTAGTGGCTGTCTAATAGACAGCCACTAGGGGAGGACTTAACCCTGCAAGGTAATTATTGCAGTTTAAAAAAAAACTGCAATAATTACACTTGCAGGATTAAGGGTAGTGGGAGTTGGCACCCAGACCACTCCAATGAGCAGAAGTGGTCTGGGTGCCTGGAGTGTCCCTTTAACCCCTTAAGGACACATGACGTGTGTGACACGTCATAATTCCCTTTTATTCCAGAAGTTTGGTCCTTAAGGGGTTAAAGGCCTTGCTGCATGCTACCACAGTGCAACAGGAAGCTAACCAGCTGATAACTGCTCAAATGGGGGCTGTGTTGCAGGCACAGCAAGAGGACAGGACTGTCCTGAAGGAGATTGTGCAGCAACTCTCAAAAACTACCAGAGAGGAGCAAAGCAGCGGTTCAAAGCCAATACGTGCAAATCAGTATCTGCAAAAGATGACGCCGCAAGATGATGTGGAAGCATATCTCATTGCTTTTGAGCGAACTGCTATCAGAGAGCCATGGCCTCATGCTCAATGGGCTGGCATAGTTGCACCTTTTCTGCTTGGTGATGCTCAAAAAGCTTACTTTGACCTAGAGGAAGAGGCGTCTGCAAGCTATGAGGTTCTTAAAGCAGAGATTCTTGCAAGGACTGGCGTGACTCCAGTGATCCGGGCCCAAAGGTTCTACAACTGGAAATTCCAGGAACAGAAGGCACCCAGGTCACAAATGTTTGACTTGGATTCATCTGGCAAGGAGATGGTTAAAACCAGAGCGTTCAACACCTGCACAAATAATTGAGACATTAGTTTTGGATCGGTTCTTGCGAGGATTACCCCATGGTCTGCGACAGTGGGCAGGACAGGGTAGCCCTACCACTTATGATTCAATGGTGGCACTGGTTGAAAGATATACAGCAGTGAGAGAGTTAAAATCTACAGCACCACCTGCAGTACAACATAACCAAGGACTGAGTCCAGGCTCAAAGACCTTGAACTATGGCACAATTCAAAAGCCTTTGATACAGACCAGGAGAACCCCAGTTACCTGCTTTGAGTGTGGGGAGCTAGGACACATAAAGGCTGTGTTTCCACATTTGCAAGAAACTATGGAATGTGGGTATAATTCTGTAAATGAGGACTTTTGTGGACTGATCTGTTTGGTGGGGAAACATACTGAAACATGCATATATGATAAAACTGTTTTGTTAAATGGGAAGGCAACCATGGCTCTTGTGGATTCAGGTAGTGACATTACCCTAGTGACAAGCAGTTTGATTCAGCCTTCTCAATTGATCCCAGAAAAGAAGGTTAAGGTATTTTGTGTACATGGCTGCACTGTATCATACCCTACTACCTCTATAAAAATAGGCTATCTTGGCCAAACATACCCAGTATTGGCAGCAGTTGTGCCTAAATTGCCACATGCTCTTATTCTCGGGCGCAATTTCCCAGGCTTTGAAAGCCTTATTCAGACCCAGTGCGAATCCATAAGTGAGAGCCCTCTACGTATTTTTCCATTTACACACCCTGACTTGTTTTATGATCAATTTAAACGGCGCAAGTCAAGGCGTGAACGAAGGGAAGATAAGCATAGGGGAACTATGAATTTACAAATGGCTTTGATTAATGAAGCTAAGAGTAATGAAGGTGTGGTCTTACCTAGTCCAAGTACTAATTCCACACCTTCAACTGAAATATTGATTGAACCCCATGTCCAAACCCTACAACAGGTTAATACTGAGGACTTGGGCATTGGTTCAAGTCAATTTGGAAGGGAACAAGTTCATGACTTAACATTGCAAAATGCCCGTAACCAAGTTATAGAAATTAATGGTACTATGGTTGATGGGAAATCCAGAGAGATGTATCCTCGTTTCATTCTTAGAAATTACTTGCTTTATAGAGTTATCAAAGATGGGGGCTAGAGATTGAACAGCTTTTGGTACCCAGATCTTTCAGAAGGAAGGTGTTAGATCTGGCTCATTCTCACTTATTTGGTGGGCACCTGGGGGTTGAAAAAACTCAGGAAAGGATTCTAAGGAGATTTTTCTGGCCTGGGGTATATGAAGAGGTCAAGAGGTACTGTGCCTCATGCCCAGACTGCCAACTAGCAGCCCCAAAACCTCACTTAAGAGCACCCCTAATCCCATTGCCTATAATTGAAACCCCTTTTGAGCGAATTGCTATGGATTTGGTGGGACCATTGAAAAAGTCAGCTAAGGGTAATCAGTACATTCTGGTTGTATTGGATTATGCCACACGCTATCCAGAAGCTATTCCACTTCGCAATACTGCTTCCAAAACCATAGCAAAGGAATTGCTCCAGGTATTTTCTCGGGTAGGGTTACCAAAAGAGATTTTAACTGACCAAGGTACCCCTTTTATGTCCCGACTAATGAAAGAGCTATGCCAATTATTGCAAATAAAAGCCTTGAGGACATCAGTGTACCATCCTCAAACCGATGGCTTAGTAGAAAGATTCAATAGAACCCTAAAACACATGTTGCGCAAGGTTGTAGGTCGAGATGGGAAAAATTGGGACACTCTCTTACCATACTTGCTGTTTGCTATTCGGGAGGTTCCCCAATCTTCTGTAGGGTTTTCCCCTTTTGAGCTCCTTTATGGTAGACACCCAAGGGGCCTATTAGATATAGAAAAGGAAGAATGGGAAGAACAAACAGTACCTGGAAAGAATGTGATTCACTATGTAGATCAACTCAAAGAGCGCATTGCACAAATTTCTCCAATAGTCAGGCAATACCTGGAAGAAGCTCAAAGGAGCCAACAGGTTATCTACAACCGTCAGGCAGTAGTAAGGTCCTTCCAACCTGGGGGCCGAGTGATGGTACTTGTTCCCACAGCTGAGAGCAAACTCCTGTCTCATTGGCAAGGCCCGTACGAGGTTATTGAACAAGTAGGGCCAATAAACTATAAAATTAGACAGCGTAATCGTAGGAAAGTTGAACAAGTTTACCATATAAACTTATTAAAGCCCTGGAAGGATAGGGAAAGCTGTATTATTGCTGTAGATGAATCCCCAATTGTTGACGTTAGTATATGCGCTGATCTCACCCCTGAACAGCAGATGGAAGCCAAAGAAATTATATCCAGAAATAAAGATGTATTTTCTAGCATTCCTGGCAGAACTAGCGAAATCTGCCATGACATTATCACAGAACCAGGAATTACAGTAAAATTAAAGCCCTATAGAATTCCTGAGGCAACAAGGGGGGCGATACAAACGGAAGTAGCAAAAATGCTTGAACTAGGAGTTATTGAGGAGTCACATAGCCAGTGGTCTAGCCCCATAGTTTTAGTACCTAAACCAGATGGGTCAGTATGTTTTTGTAATGATTTTAGAAAACTTAATGAACACTCTAAATTTGATGCCTAACCTATGCCCCGAGTGGACGAGCTTATTGAGAAACTGGCACAGGCCAGGTTTCTAAGTGTTCTAGACCTAACAAAAGGATATTGGCAGATCCCGCTGACAAAATCAGCTAAAGAGAAAACTGCGTTTGTGACCCCTGAGGGTCTATACCAGTATACGGTCTTACCATTCGGGCTTCATGGAGCCCCAGCAACCTTTCAGAGGTTAATGAACAAACTGCTAAGACCTCACTCCAAGTATCCTTCAGCATACTTAGATGATGTAGTCATCTATAGCCAAGACTGGGTCTCCCATTTGGAAAAGGTAGAAGCAGTATTAAACAGCATAAGGAAAGCTGGTCTTACTGCTAATCCCTCCAAATGTTCCATTGGTTGTATATCCAAATATCTTGGCTATACTGTAGGGAGAGGACTGGTAAAGCCGCAAATGACTAAAGTTGAGGCAATTGAAAATTGGCCACGCCCTCTGAGAAAGAAACAGGTTAAAGCTTTCTTAGGATTAGTTGGCTATTATAGACGCTTCATTCCCCACTTTGCAACCCGAGCTGCCCCTCTCACTGATTTGATTAAAGCAAAGGCGCCAGATACAGTAAAATGGAATGATAATGCAGAAACGTCTTGTACAGCATTTCTTTTTGCAAACCGATGCTTCCGATGTAGGCCTGGGGGCGGTACTATCGCAGATGGTTGGTGATGAAGAACACCCAGTGCTATTTCTAAGTCGCAAGTTATTGCCAAGAGAGCAAAACTATGCGACAGTAGAAAAAGCGTGTCTAGCCATTAAATGGGCAACGGAAACATTGAAATATTATCTGTTGGGCAGATCTTTCACCCTTATCACTGACCATGCTCCACTACGGTGGATGCAGAACAATAAAGACAAGAATGCTAAAGTCACCCGTTGGTTCCTCTCTCTGCAACCATTTAAATTCTTTGTAAAGCACAGGGCTGGTCTACTGCATGCTAATGCGGATGCATTATCTAGAGCGCATGACTTTTCGGCTAAGGCCGCTTCACACACCAGTGTTAAGCTGGGGGGGAGGATATGTGGCAAGGTGAGAGAGGCTTTCTATGTTAGTAATAGATTGGAGCGCTCTCTATTCCCAGCATGATGGGGTTAATTGGGGGGAGTCACCCCTTGTATGTTATCAACCAGGTGAATGTAATTAACCAGCCCTAGGGTTTTAAAAGGTTAGCCTCTGAAGACATCAGAGAGTCTAACAGCTGGGAGAGAGGAGGTAGTTAAGCCTGAGACTCTGAGACAAAGGTACTGTGTGAAACCTGCTTAAAGTACTGTATTTCATTTTGTCTAAAACTGGGAACTAGATTAGCTGGCCAGTTGGATAGTTAGTAACTCTGTTGTTTAGTAAGTCTCCAAGTTGGAGTAGGATTTATTTTGTTTTATTTTGTGGGAGAGCACAACCTTGTATAAATTGTGGAAAGTGACAATAAACTGCAGTACTATTTTATCCTGACTGTTGCATTTGAAGTTTATTGTGAAGAGCCTGGCCATCCTGCCACAGTGTATACGTGTCAATGTCGGGATCCCGCGGGCGGCTGCGAGGGGAGGCTGCACTCCAGCACTCCGCCCGCGTCTTCCTCCACGTCCCCCAGCGGCAGCATGCATGACGCCGCACGCTAGGAGACCGCCCAATATATTACACGCCGAGGTCAGTCACCTGACCCGGCGTTAAAGGCACAGTGCCTCAATCACAGTGGGAGGTTTAGATATCTCCCACGTGTGATTGTTAATGCTGATTGGAAATTATCCAATTAGAATTAACCTTATGGTTTAAATACTTACCTTTCCTGTTCCTCCCTGCCCTGTTGTGGTCTTTGCTTGCTAGTATTGCTACTGAACTTGTGCTTCTGGTTACGTACTCTCTGGCTTGTTAATCTGACTTTGTGACTTTCTCCTACCCTTTGACCTCGGCTTGTTTCTTGTTATTCTGTCTTCTGGTTCCCCTTACTCGGCTTGTCTCCTGACTATTCTTTGTGTGCTTAGCCCGGCCACTCTAAAGTCCGGTACTGCACCATTTCTGTGTGTGTGTGTGTGTGTGTTAGCGTGTTGGGTTCCCAGAATCGTGACAGTCAATGTGTGTAGCTGTGTGTGTGTGTGTATCTGTCTGTCAATATGCATCTGTGTATCTGTGTGTCTGTGCATCTGTGGTGTGTATATGTGAGTGTATGTGTATATGTGCATACATCTCAGCATTTCGCCAACACTACACACGAATACACCCCTGCATTCAAATGTCAACAGTACATACAAACACACCGCCACATTACAAAAAAAAAAACACTACACACAAATGCACGCCCCCATATAGAACCCAGTGATTTCATTTTGATTTGACCTATTTTTGTCATTATTTCTTTTATTGGGGCAAATGATTTGCAGTGTACTGAAAAAAGAAATGAGAAATATGTATACATAACATGAATTTCAAACAGCATGAACAATATACTCCTAAAAAGAGCAGCCTATTTTTAAAAAAAAAAAAATATTAGGACAGAAACATCACCAATTTGTCAGTGGTTGGGTGGTCAAGAGGATGGTTGAAACAGGCTATGTAAACTGACAATGTGAGTAGTCAAGATGGTAGAGTTAAAAATAGCACATTTTCACTGTCAGGGTCGGCATGTAACAGGTGCTTTCAGTCAGAAACATGAAAGGCTAGTGTTGAAACAGGAGTATTTTACAAAACTGTAAGAAATGGTTTCAGGCTAGAAATGCCTAACTAGTCACAACCTAAAGCACAGATTCTATAATGCTGAGAGCTTCCCAGGTTGTCGTACCACAGGGCGCCCAGGACCATGGATAAAAACAGCACACAAACAAATAAAACCAAAAGTAAACTATAAAAAAAGACATTGGCATAAGAACAGAGACAGACAGTCAGGGCAGATGGGTATTAAAGTTCACAATATCAGACAGAATAAGTATGTTACGATAGGTATTGTAGAGTACTCAGCTTCTGCCATTATCGCAGATGGATCAGCTGATCCCCAACATTGGTAAAGGAGATGTACAGTTTGGATCCGCACCATGACAAGGCTCTTCCCTGGCCCCAGGCCTGAGCTAGGGCCGGCATCATAAGCCCACGGACTCAGGTGCACTCGGGGGCCAAGTGCTTTATTCGTTTGGGGAAAGCGGAATATGTGGGTGGTGACATCTGCCGATGGCGTGTGATCTTCCGTGCATGTGGCAGATGCAGTAATTCAAATGGCTCTTAGCCCTGGTAGATGAGTGACTGCAATAAAAGGTGTCTGAACGACAGGAGGACTAGAAAGCCCAACTGGCTTTGGCGGCCCATTCCTTACCTGACACTTGTGTGGCTTTTGCAAACCAGTTTCTACACATTCCAGAATCCTCATCCAGAAGGCCTGGAAAATGTCATCTTGATGAAGAAGCATGCTTGTGATAGAGCTTTGATGAGGTACATAGGGTGAGCACAGGCCCTGCTCAGCTTGTCATGGGGAAGCCACAATCTTGCTTGCAGAGCCCTGCAGCAGGCCTTAATTTTTTTTAGCAGTGTAGTTGTTGCCGAACAACCCCCAACCTGAGAGGCATCTATGAGCAGCTTAAGTCACTTAGTAGCTGGAGTAAATACCCCTTAATTAGACTAAAGTCAAGAGCCCAGGCACCACAAGTCTAACCTGTTCAGTAGCTAGGCCCCACTCTTCAATTTTAACTATTTTTTATTGTCTGTGTTTTGCACTAATAGAATATTTTTGGTGAATAATCTTATATTTTATATATATATATATATATATATATCTCATCTTTGGAAGTGGATCGTGTAGCCATATAGGGAACCCTTGAGCCCTTTATACAGAGCCTTGAACGGCTCGGGGTCATGTGAGTTGTATTTCAAACCCTACCCCAGTGCTGTATATTTATAACAGTTCACACTATGTTGTTGGTTTTTGTTTCATTGTAGATTTGTACTAGCCGAATATGTTTGTATATTTTTGTAATTTATTAATGCACCTTTGCACTTGTTTTTTTTCTATAGCTGGCATATTTACTTTCTTTTTGCTTTTTATATTTGTTTGACTGGTGCCAAAGAACTTTATATACCAGTTTTACTATTTGTTTAGTATCTACACATATTCGTTGAAGCGTCTTACACAATTATTTCCTTGTTTGTAACTTCATTGAGTGTATTTGTTATTAATATATATATATAATTATATATACAGGTATGTATAAAATATTTGTAGATTGACACAAGTTTTGTTATTTTATCTGTTTACCAAATTAAATTCAAGTTATTTTAAAAATAATAATATGGACTTAAAGTGCAGTATCTCCGCTTTAATATGAGAATATTCACATCTAAATTGAAAGAAGAGTTTAGGAATACCAGCTCTTTAATATATTGCCCCCTCTTTTTCAAGGGACCAAAAGTAACTGGACAATTGACTCAAAAGTGGTTTCATGGGTAGGTGTGGACTATTCCTTTGTTATTTCTTCAATTATGCAGGTAAACGGTCTGGAGTGGATTCCAGGTGTGGCATACTCATTTGGAAGCAGTTGCTGTGGACCCATAACATGCGGTCAAAGGAGCTCTTCAAGTGAAACAGGCCTTCATTAGGCAGCAAAAAAAAAAAAAATCCACCAGAGAGACAGCAGGAACATTAGGAGTGGAGTGGCTAAATCAACAGTTTGGTACATTCTGAGGAAAAAAAAGGAACTCACTGGTGAGCTCTGCAACACAAAAACGCCTGCACGTCCACCGAAAACAACAGTGATTGATGATCATAGGATCCTGTCCTTGGTAAAGAAAAAAAACCCACAACTCCCAGCCAAGTGAAGAACACTCGCCAGAAGGTAGGCATACCATTATCCAAGTCTACCATAAAGAGAAGATGTCACGAGAGCAAATACAGTTCATAAGCCTCAAGAATAGAAAGGCCAGATTAGACTTTTCCCAAAAAGCATTGAAAAAAGCCAGCCCAGTTCTTGAAAATCATTTTTTGAACAGATGAAACTAAGATAAACCTGTGCCAGAAAGATGGGAAGAAAAAAGTATGGAGAAGGCTTAGAATGGATCATAATCCGAAGCATACCACATCATCTGTAAAACACTGTGGAGGCAGTGTGATGGTATGAGCATACATGGCCTCTGAGGGCACTGGGTCACTTGTGTTTATTGATGATGTGACACAGACAGAAGCAGTCGGATGAATTCTGAAGTGTATAGGGATATATCGTCTGCTCAGATTCAGACAAATTCAGCAAAGTTGATTAGACGATGATTCCCATTACAGATGGACAATGACCCAAAACATACTGTGAAAGCAGCCTGGGAGTTTAAGTCCAAGAAGAAAAAGGTTTTTCATCCTTTTATCATTAGAGGTGGGGAGGAGGAACCTATAAAGTTAGGGACAGGGACACTATAGCGTTAGGAATACATTTTTGTATTCCTAAATCTATATTGTTTCTTCAACTCAGCATTACCATGCACGGCCGTAAACCAAGAGGACAAAGTCAAATAAATAATTGAAGATGTAATTAGTTCATTTAAAGCGGCACTGTCATGCCGAACTTACCTTTCCTCAATCTCTTCCTCTTCTCCCCCTCTCTCGGGATCTGTTATTCTTTTCTTCCTGTCTTCTTTAGTTTTCTTTAAAATCATAAGACAAAGTAGGGACTCTTTGCCTTATGGAGGATTCCTCCGCTTGACCAGCGTAGGAGCAACGTGTGCTTCATTTCCGCTGGTCAGAGCAATTTTCCCATGATCCATAGCTTCCCTCCCTGTTCCCACAATGCTTCCTGTCAGTATTGCTGAACGTACTGTCACTTAGACAGAACGCCGGCAAAACTGCCGAATTGCATCCTAACAGAATGAGAAGAGTTTCTCCATTGGTGTTAGGATGCAATTCGGTACTTTGTTTGTATCGGAATTTCATTCTAATGAATGAAACTCTGATCATATTCATTGCCGCGGCTGCATCTTGCAGCCGCTTAGTAGATAGCTCCCTAATTCCCACGGTATCAGGGAGCTATCTACTAAAAGGCTGAAAGACCTAAATTGGTCTTTCAGCCAAATTTACTAATACTAAGTAAAGATTACTTAGTATTAGTAAATAATATGCCCCTACTCGCTATATCGCGAGTAGGGGCATGTCTAGTAAGCAGTGAGCAGCCTATAGCTGCTCACTGTAAAAAACAAAAAACCTAATAACCCCCCCTGCGCGGCTAGTGTCCTAATAAAACAATAGGGGGGGGACCTACTGTCCTCCCCCCTGGCCCCCACTCCTGCGCGGTGGGTGGGGGCCCTAATAAAACAATAAGGGGGGCCTACTGTCCACCCCCCTGGCCCCCACCCCTGCACGTTGGGTGGGGGCCCTAATAAAACAATAAGGGGGGGACCTACTGTCCTCCCCCCTGGCCCCCACCCCTGAGCGGTGGCTGGGGGCCCTAAATAAAGATAGGGGGGGGGACCTACTGTCCTCCCCCCCGGCCCCCACCCCTGAGCGGTGGGTGGGGGCCCTAATAAAACAATAAGGGCGGGGACCTACTGTCCTCCCCCCCCCTGCGCGGTGGGTGGGGGCCCTAATAAAACAATAGGGGGGGACCTACTGTCCTCCCCCCGGCCCCCACCCCTGAGCAGTGCGTGGGGGCCCTAAATGAAACACCCCCCCCCCCCAATCAAGGTGACTAGGGGTCCCAAGCCCCTAGTCACCCACCCCACCCAAAACAAACAATCCCCTACCTACCCCCCTCACCCTAAAAATAGTGAGGGGGGGAATAAAATAACTAACCTGTAAAAAAAAAAATTAACTTACCATTTGACGTCTTCTTTTTTCTAAAATCTTCTTTCTTCAGCCCCCAAAAAGGCCAAAAAAAATCCACCATACCCGTCGAACTAAAAATAAAAAAAAAAAACGGACGAAAAAGAAAAAACCCGAGCGCAAAAAAGATAATCCATCTTCACCCATGGAGGGCTCCGCGCAGACCGAGCTCCGCAGGGCGGGGGAAGGCTTCTAAAGCCTTGCCCCACCCTGCAATTAGGCTAAGAACACTCTGATTGGTGGGTTTAAGCCAATCAGAGTGCTCTTTGCCATTTTACACAGCGTGGGAAAATTCCAAAGAACTTTCCCACGCTTGTAAAATGACACAGAGCACTGTGATTGGATGGATTTCAAGCCATCCAATCACAGTGCTCTGTGTCATTTTACAAGCGTGGGAAAGTTCCAAAGAACTTTCCCACGCTTGTAAAATGACAGAGCACTCTGATTGGCTTAAACCCACCAATCAGAGTGTTCTTAGCCTAATTGCAGGGCGGGGCAAGGCTTTATAAGCCTTCCCCCGCCCTGCGGAGCTCAGTCTGCGCGGAGCCCTCCATGGGTGAAGATGGATTATTTTTTTTGCGCTCTGGTTTTTTCTTTTTTGTCGGGTTTTTTTTTGCGCTCGGGTTTTTTATTTTATTTTTAGTTCGACGGGTATGATGGATTTTTATATGGCCTTTTTGGGGGCTGAAGAAAGAAGATTTTAGAAAAAAGAAGACGTCAAATGGTAAGTTAATTTTTTTTTTACAGGTTAGTTATTTTATTCCCCCCTCACTATTTTTAGGGTGAGGGGGGTAGGTAGGGGATAGTTTGTTTTGGGTGGGGTGACTAGGGGCTTGGGACCCCTAGTCACCTTGATTGGAGGGGGGGGTGTTTCATTTAGGGCCCCCACCCACCGCTCAGGGGTGGGGGCCGGGGGGGAGGACAGTAGGGCCCCCACCCACCGCGCAGGGGTGGGGGCCGGGGGGGAGGACAGTAGGTCGCCCCCCTTATTGTTTTATTAGGGCCCCCACCCACCGCGCAGGGGTGGGGGCCAGGGGGGAGGACAGTAGGTCCCCCCCCTTATTGTTTTATTAGGCACCCCCACCCACCGCCCAGGGGTGGGGGCCGGGGGGGGAGGACAGTAGGTCCCCCCCTCATTACCATTATGGCCCCCACCCGCCGCCCAGGGGTGGGGGCTGGGGGGGAGGAGAGTAGGTCCCCCCCTCATTACCATTATGGCCCCCACCCGCCGCCCAGGGGTGGGGGCCTGGGGGGGAGGACAGTAGTCCCCCCCCCTTATTACCATTTTTTTTACAGTGAGAAGCCACAGGCTGCTCACTGTTTAGTGGAGATGCCCCTACTCACAGTATAGCGAGTAGGGGCATTCGGGAGATTTTAATGACCCCCCCATATTGACCCCCATAGAGTGAGGGGGTGGACCTGGGGGGCTTATGAAGTGGTGGGGAGCACAGCTCCCTGCCGCTTCTATCTTTACATATTACAAGGAGGGAGCTGCACGCCGGTAGCTCCCTCCTTGTAATAAACCGAAGAAACAAACGAACACTGATATTCAGTGTTTGTTTGTTCGTTTGATTTTTTCTATTCATTCATTCGTCTGTCTGATGAATGAATGGGTGAAATTCCCGTTCGCATGTCCAGGTGTTTCACTGGGCATGTGCGGGAATCTCACAGTCTATCTAGTGGGGGCAGATGACGTGTCCCTTAGGGACTTCACCTACCCACACAAAGATGGCGGCGCCCTGAATAAAGATCGGGGCAGAAAATAAAGAATACAAAATAGGTAATGTGGGGGGCTTAGGGGCATTTGGGGGTGCCTAAGGGGGTCAATTGGATGTAGTGGAGGCGGGAGGGGGGTTAAAAAAACAAAACGGGATTCGGCATGACAGTGCCGCTTTAAATACACAGTCCAGTGTGGGTTTACCAGCAATTTTAAAAACAAGTTCCTACCTACCTTCGTACCTCTGTTATGGCAAATTTCAGTTAAACTTTGGCCATATCCCCTTAGGAATATTTTGACTCTGCCTCATTATAATTTCTAGATTATAATTATAATCTAGTTTTCTGAAATGTTATTTCCACCAGGGCACAGTATCTTCTCAGTTTTTGTTACTGGACTCATGATGATCATGTTCTTCCTATTTTTAGACTCCATCAAGAAAACAAAACTAGGGCTTCCATAATGTAAAATGACAACTGGATTTCACAGTGGTTGGAGTTCTCATGTTATCACAATTTTAGCGTGAGAGCATTTATTCTGATTCAGCACTGACACATGTTAAATTATAATCATTTTAATGTGTGCACAACAAAGGCTTCAAACAAATAGATATATTTGAAAGAGCTGAAAAATAATTCATCTTAGATCACATCAAAGATACCCATTAACAAATAAACATATCCTGCAGCTACCCCGGCATGTACGTACAGAGTTCATTGTTTAAAGGAATACACTAGTCACATAAAGTACGTATGCCAGCTTGCAGAAGTGATTAAGGATTTTTTTTAGATTCCAAGAGAAATTGACACTTTTATAAATCCTATTTGTCACACCCTCCTAGCTGTCAATCAGCAGAGGGGCTTTGAAGTATATTCGAAAAGGAAGTGAAACGTGTAATGATTACAGGGCATTTGTCAAGGGCACACATGCAATTAGAGCTGTCTGCTGAGTTTGTGCAGACTGTAAGGCACGCACGATTGGTGAGTTGAGCAGATTAATGAGGATGACGCCGACTTGCGCATACACAGCACATTTGCCTCTTACACTCTTTTCAATGAACTATAATATGAGTTTAGCATCATTATGCTGTTTGTAAGATGCGTTCGTCGTCATCATCAAGTTGTGTGTAAGATGCGTTCGGCATCATCATCATCATGCTGTGTGTGTAAGATGTGTTTGGCATCCTCATCATCATGCTGTGTGTGTAAGATGTGTTTGGCATCCTCATCATGCTATCTGTAAGATGCATTCAATGTGGCACTTTTTAATTTTTTTAATACAAGTAAATCACCACAGACACCTGTTATTTGGTTACCATGGTAATGTGGCACAGAATGCACGCACTCGCACTGGTGGTGGTGCTTCGACCTCACGCATGCGTGCACAAAATGGGATGGTGCAAGGGGAATTGCACTTGGGACCCAGAGTGCTGGATTATCTGTGCCTTGTATATTTGTGCTACTGGGCAAGTATTCTTGATGGGAGTTGGAGTGCAAAGTACCTGTATCACTGACTCCCAATTCAAAAAAATATATTTTGCAAGCCAGTTTTATGAATGGGAAGCCACTGATTGGCTGAGAGCACTACCTGAAACTTTGTAAGAGCCTCCGGTTGAAAGATTTTGAGAAAACGGAGGACAGAGAGGCAGAGAGATTTGGTGGTTCAACCATTCAAGAACGATTTAACCCCCAAGGCTAGACAGAACCCGGGAACTCCTGGCACTAGAACAACTTAATTTTACTAAATTTGTTTTGGTGCCCAGAGTGTACTTTTAAGCTGATGAGTATAGGTAAATAAGGAAAGTAAAGTTGTCTTTCAATTCTGCATTGTATGTAGGACCATGTAATGTTCACGTAACCCTGTTTTCTGCCACTATCAGTTTATTTGCCAACATATGAGAGCAGATGGCAGAATTTTTTTTGTTTTTTAAAGGGTCGGTGATTTCAGGTGGTCATGGTGGTAGGAGTCTGGATGTGCAGTGTTTGTGCTGGGAGCTATTTGTAGCCCAGGCACAAGTAACTGTGGCAGCGCAAAACTGCCTAATGTGGAATTTTATTCTACACGTCAGTATCCCCTCACAGGTAGTGAGCTTGTTTGATATGCTAAGTGACCATTAGCAGTCAGGAGACCATTGTCTTTGAATGTCATATTCAAAAGAAACATTAATAATAACTCACAGTTTAATAATCAGCGCCCCTCTTGTGCATATTCAGAACGTGGAAAGCAAACCCTACAAAAAGCTTATAAATATGGCTAGCACAGCTTAAGCCGTTTGGAAGAAAGAGTAAAAAGTCTGTTGTACCTCCTATAGACGATAAGCTCATTTAAACAGGGTCCTCTTCAACCTATCGTTCCTGTAAGTTTTCTTGTAATTGTCCTATTTATAGTTAAATTCCCCCCTCTTATACAGGTGATACTCGAAAAATTTTAATATCGTGAAAAAGTTCATTTATTTTAGTAATGCGACGTAAAAGGGGAAAGTATTATATGAGAGACGCATTACATGCGAAGCAAAATAGTTCAAGCCGTGATTTGTCGTAAGTGCGATGATTATGGCTTACAGCTCATCAAAACCTCAAATCCACAATCTCAGTAAATTAGAATATTACATGCAATCAATAAAACAAGGAGTGTACATAGAACAATATCGGTCCTCTGAAAAGTATAAGCATGCATATGGACTCAGTACTTGGTTTGGGCCCCTTTTGCTTCAATTACTGCCTCAATGCAGCGTGGCATAGAAGCTATCAGCCTGTGGCATTGCTGAGGTGTTATGGAAGATCAGGATGCTTCAATAGTGGCCTTCAGCTCTTCAGCATTGTTCCGTCTCATGTCTCATCTTTCTCTTGGCAATGCCCCATAGATTCTCTATGGGGTTCAGGTCAGGCGAGTTTGCTGGCCAATTAAGCACAGTAATCCCACAGTCATTGAACCAGGCTTTGGTGCTTTTGGCAGTGTGGGCAGGTGCCAAGTCTTGCTGGAAAATGAACTCGGCATCCCCATAAAGCTCATCTGCGGAAGGAAGCCTGAAGTGCTCCAAAATCTCCTGGTAGATGGCTGCGTTGACCCTGGACTTAATGAAGCACAGTGGACCAACACCAGCAGATGACATGGTTCCCCAAATCAACACAGACTGTGGAAACTTCACACTGGACTTCAAGCCTCTTGCAGTGTGTGCCTCTCCATTCTTCCTCCTGACTCTGGGTCCTTGGTTTCCAAATGAGATGCAAAAGTTGTTCTCATCAGAAAATAGGACTTTGGACCACTGAGCAACAGACCGGGTCTGTTTTGCTTTAGCCCCGGTAAGACACTTCTGATGTTGTTGTTTGTTCAGGAGTGGCTTGACAAGAAGAATACGACATCTGAAGCCCACGTCCAGGACCCGTCTGTATGTGGTGGCTCTTGATGCACCGACGCCAGCCTCAGTCCACTCCTTCTGAAAGTCCCCAACACTTTTGAATGGCCTTTTCCTGACAATCCTCTCCAGGCTGCTGTCATCCCTACTGCGTGTGCACCTTTTTCTTCCACACTTTTCCCTTCCACATAACTTTCTATTAATGTGCTTTGATACAGCACTTTGGGATCATCAAACTTCCTTCGCAATTACCTTTTGAGGCTTTCCCTTCTTATGGAGGGTGTCAATGATGGGTTTCTGCACAACTGTCAGGTCAGCAGTCTTCCCCATGATGGTGATTCCTACTGAACCAGACTGAGAGACCATTTAAAGGCTCAAACCCTTTGCATGTGTTATGGCTTACTTAGCTGATTAGAGTGGGACACTGTGAGCCTAGAATATTGCACCTTTTCACAATATTCTAATTTACTGAGATTGTGGATTTGGGGTTTTCATGAGCTGTAAGCCATAATCATCGCACTTATGACAAATCACTGCTTGAACTATCTTGCTTTGCATGTAATGCATCTATCGCATATATTAGTTTCCCCTTTTACGTTGCATTACTGAAATAAATTAACTTTTTTACAATATTCAAATTTTTCGAGTATCACCTGTAATATTGTAAAGTACTACGGAATCTGTTGGCGCTATATAAATGGCAATAATAATTTTAGGTCATAAGTAGGAACTATATGAATTAAAAAAATGCATTGATGCAATACTTATTTCTGTGGCAAGAAAAATAAAGAAAAGAAAATCAAGTTTGGATTGGTGTCGGTCTGAAACTCAAGGGGGAGATTACTTATTGTTTCTATAGGTACACCTTCCCTCCACCTATTCCACCTCTGGGCCTGCTTAGAAAATGTAGATGAATATAGAAGGTATAAATTCAATGATGTGTAAATGCCTAGTGTGCTTACTAAGGGGCAAGATGTAATTGTTATTAAGTCGCCATCTTTCCTTCCCAGAATCGCTCGGACAGAAAATGTTGTTACTTTACCAGTTAAATGGAGTAGTTAGGTTTTCTGTTAATTTCTCCTTTTTATTTTGATCTGTTGTTGGTGTAAATTATACATTTGTCATCTATTTTCTTGTATGCACAGAGACTATTGTTTTATTCATAATAAATATTCCTTTATTAAGGTCTGCCTTTGTCTGGCAAAAACTCATGTTACTGGATATGGCCAATTTATTAATAATTTGAATAGAGGAGTGGGTGGAATATCAGTACTTGTAATTATAGTATGTGGCTGCTGAAACTTCCCAAAAACCAGAGTCTCTTCTTTTCTGGTGGTACGATGGGTGCAATTAGTAGGATCGGGGAGCAGCGCTTGTTATGGAATTCCCACGCTCCAAGTGATTTTGGAGGAGGGAAGGAAAAAGACACAGATATAGTGTAGTCAGTGGTGTACACACGACCCATGGGCGAAAATTGATCCATGGGCCCCCCCCCGCGCTTATTCTGCGCGGCTGCGACCGCGGTATGTATGCCAGTGCATGCAGATACACTTAAAGGGCCACTATAGACACCCAGATCACATCAGCTCAATGAAGTGGTCTGAGTGCCAGGTCCCTCTAGTTTTAACCCTGCAGCTGAAAACATAGCAGTTTCAGAGAAACTGCTTAGTTTCACTGAGGGTTAATCCAGCCTCTAGTGGCTGTGTCACTGACAGCCGCTAGAGGTGCTTCCGCAATTCTCATTGTGAAAATCACAGTGAGAAGACGCTGGACGTCCATAGGAAAGCACTGAGTAATGCTTTCCTATGGGCGGTTTGAATGCATGTGCAGATGCGCATTCGGCACTGAGAGGCGGATCAGGGCGGAGGGATCCCCAGTGCCAAGGGAGTCCAGCAATGGAGAAAGGTAAGTTCTAAAGGGGTTTTAAACACACACACTCTCACGAACAGACGCATAAACACTAGCTAACAGACACACATTTACTGACAAACACACACTCACTAAGACACCAGACTCACTAACAGACACACACACACACACAGACACTCAGTAACAGACACACACAGTAACACACTCACTGAAACTCACTAGCAGACACACACACTGACACAAAAACTAACACACACACACTCTAACACTAACACTTTTTTTTTTCTCAATGTGATCCCCCAGCCTCCCTACCTTTGTGGGTGCTGAGGGGATTCCCTGGGGTCCAGTGGGGCTGCCCGGCGGCCGGTTCTGCAGGCGCGCGAGGGAGCACAGAGCCTCCTGTTAAGCTCCCTCACGCGCCGCTTACTGATGCCAGAGCCGGAATTACGTCATATTCCGGCTCCGGCATCAGTGCGGTGCGCGCGAGGGAGCTGGGTAGAGAGCACTCAGGGGAGAGTACTCCCTCGCCAGCCTGCCGACACCAGGGCCAGCCTCGGGGGGACTTGAGGTGGCCAGCCCCTGGGCCCCCCAGGAGAAGAGGGTGGCAAGCTGGCGTACATACCGGGTCGCAGGGCCCCCTGGTAGATGGTATTTAAAAAATAATTCAATGCCTGCTAATTCAATCGAAAGGAATCTTTTGGGCAGTGGTCAACATCAGTCTGCAGGACAATACAACATAACAGGATTTTTAAAAAGTATTGACAACCTAAATGTGATACTCAGAGATCAAAGTTCAGTCCGGAGCATAAAATGTATTTGCCACCTTGACATTCCCATGAACTTAATTTTGGTTTTGATATATGGCATGTTCTTGACATGGAGTATTGGTGTGAATGTAGGTATGTAGCACGAGTATTAGGTAGGTTTATTAATACAGGAGTATATACGAATGCATATGTATTTGTGTGGAGTGTAGCAATATATTTGTATGAACAGTGTGTTTGAATGCTGGGGTACATTTGTGTTAAGTGTGCAAATGCAGATGTATATTTCTGTGTAGAGTGAGAATGCAGAGGTTTAGCTGCCCCCTTTCCAATAACTCCCAACTCCAGCTGCTCTGGTCCATTAAAAGCACCTGACCTGTAAGATGCAGTGCATTTTACCTTGCCCCTAGCTTGCCTGTCAATGGAACTTTTGATTCTTGAGAACATACTCCAAGCTACAAAGATTAATGCGGCACTGGCACCCCGCCTGCAAAAACAAATTGCGTGAAGTTAAAATCTTTATGAAATACTCATATTGACCATTTTGGAATTTCACTGAAATTCCAACCAAGTCAAAAGATATACTGAGACAAAGTAGAGACTACTTTGTCTCAGTATTTTTACTATGCCTGACACTTGGCGAGGGTAACGAAGTGTCAGTCCCCCAACATGGCAGAGAGTACAGCAGTTCTGTCAGCTCCTGGCACTGAAACACAGGGACAAGAAGAGGACCGACTAGAAGAAGATTCAGATAAGTTAAACACTCTTCTGCCCCCTCACTCCTTGGCCACCCACCGGCAATGTCCTTGAGTGGGGTCTTTATAAAGGGACATTACAGTCACCAGAACCACAGCTTACTGTTGTATTCCTGGTGTCTATTACATGTCCCTGCAGGCTTTTCAGAGAAAAGGCAGTGTTTACATTGCTACCTAGTAACATCACTAGTGGCAGTCACTTAGACGACCACTGTTGATTCAATGCATCTGTAGGAGGAGATGCTGATTGGCGCATGCCAATAAATTGTTATAGGAACACCCCAACCTCAACCCCAGCAACAACTTTTGCTCTTTAAAAATGTTATGGGGACAGGGATGTATGGGTGTCTTCATACCTGCAGGGGTTACGCCATGGGGACAAGGTGTGCCAGTAATCGCATAACAATGGAAATATCAATATTTAACAATATGGACTATCTTTTGCATTAGCTGCCATTAAAACTGCGAACAACAACAACAAAAAACGTTCATTCATTTTCTTGGTTCAGCATTGTTTTTTATTACTGTCCAATGTCTGGAATGCATATAAAAATAAGTTTTAAAAATGCAATAATGGAAAGTTCTAAAAATCCCAAACATAAAAGAACACAGCTTTTCAAAAGAAATCATAAATAATGAGCTATTTGTTACACTTACTAGCACAGAGTATGAAATTAACTTAGGCAAATACATACATAACAATTATTGTACTAAAAAAAGACTAAACACATTGTTAATTTAATTCTCTCAACATGTAAGTATATAACGAAACAGATGCTATGCTATTAAAAGAGTGTACTTAAAAATTAAGGTGTCCAATAGTCTTGGAAATGCTTTTTGTTTTGTTTTTTTCTGTGAAAGTGCTCGGAATAGTTACAAGGATAAATAGTATACCCCAAATTTTGCATCAGAAGAAAGTTGTTTATATATACACACACATTAACATATATTTTTTCTTTGCACATTTATGTGTAAGTTATGCGCAAAAGCATAAAGGCTGTCATACCCCATTTCCACACGTGCAGACATCCCTAGTAGAAAGTTTTGAGGGCATTTTAGATACTGTGCATGTTCACTCTGGTTCCTTTGTGTTGTGATAAGTCCAGGCCATTTAACAGCAATCATAAATAAATAGGAGCATGCTCAGTGCCTTTAACCTTTGTCAGTACTTGTGTTATATAGAGTAGATATTGCAACAGAATGCCTTCAGCCCTAAATATCATCTATAAGGGGAGGGGTGGTATAACATCCTTTAAGCTTGCTCTCTTTACATAGCAATATTACCAACAAGCAATTTATGAATAGGTGCACATAAGTTCTTAAAAGGGAAATTTCACAATTGTATTTAGTTACATATCGATATCTAACTGGATATACACATATCTTTAGTTTAATATGTTCTATCGTGAATCTCAACTGTAGCTTGCTAAAAGGAAAGATGACTGTTTGCCAGATGCAGGATTTATTCAAATTATAATACTATCTGCTATAATTTGTTCCTGTCATTGGATTCTGGTCTCTAAATACATAATGTCTGTATGGCATACCATGGTTATTGATCACTGATAGCACTATAAAGTCCTGCTGGCATCCCAAGATACCTGGCAATACATTTCAAACTAGATATTTGGGCCTAGAATAGACAGTCAAGCAATTTGGGATCTATAGTTTTCACTATAATCTACCTTCGTTCTATACAATAAATAAAAATATTTGGAATTTCAGTGATATTTCCCCTTTAAGAGCCATGCTGCTGGTATAAGACCTTCAATACTGTATTCCTTAAAATTGTGCTCATCTCACTTAGTGACCAGGTTTCCAGGCCCCTTTCATGAATCATGTTCAGTCTATCCTTGGGGAGGGGGTTATACATCATGTTCATCTTCAATTCTATTTTGAATGTAATATCCAGCCCTGGACATTAGGGCGTTCATTGTGCAATGAGTTACATTGGACCTTAGAAATTATACTAAATTTGAGAAGTTAAGAGTAATTATCAGCTTGACTATATTGGATATGATTTTTCTTGATAAACGAATTGCAACCCAAGGTTAGGTGTAAAGACTTTATAATCCCAACAGTTCTCATGTCAGTTTTGAAAACATGACCAGCTGATTAGAACTTGTGGGCAGTGTCGTGGAGCACAGTTATAAAGAATCAGCAAGATAACCGGTTCAAGATATAGCCTTGCTTAATATAAGAAGCTCAGCTAATCAACGGAGATAGATGGGCTCGAGCATTTATATCCATAACCTGACCTGTCAAAAATACATAAACACTGTTCCATAAGTAGAAGACAAAAGTACCGATATAGCAGCACTAAAACCCATGTCCTACAGTTCAGCAGCCCACTCACTGATCATGACATTAAGAATGTACAATTAACATATAAAGGCACAGCCACATATAGGACCAGATGGAATTCATGGTAGCATTACAACAAATAGGACAAAAGTAGGCGATAAATGTATAGAATAAAATTAAACACATCTAAAGCTGCATTTCAAAATATTTACATTGTCTTAAAACCAGTCATCTAAAGCCAGCTGACACAAAGGCTTTGTGCATTGTAACTACCCATGATGGGCATGGAAACTCACCCTAAAGTTGCATGATATTGCCACAGAAAACAAGCTTCAAATTGAGAAAACGTTTGGTAAAGTTATAAAGGTCTTTAAAGCTACATCTGGTTTTTAAATGCATAACATTCGTATGTAAATTCTACAACCAATTTTTGCATCCAAAGTGTTTACAGCATATTTTTAGGTTTTCGGAAGATTCTATTATGATGTATTTTCAGTTACAGAGAGAGCAGTTCTAGGGCAATGTTGTAGAAATCAAGCACGGAAAGCAATGTCCCACATTTAAAATGATTGCTCTTTAAATAAATCTATTTTCTTTAACTCAGATAATTAGAAGAGAGGTTTGAGAAAATAAAACATTTAAAAACATTCAATAGTATGATTACGTTGAAGGAAACCGTTTCAGATTAAGTAAGTCAAACCACATATTTATGGCCGTTTCTGAATGGAAATACATTGCTTCTAATCTATGCTGGCCCTCATTTGAAAATAGAAACACTATGCAGGGTATAGTAATTAGAAGAACTATAATTGACCTATTTCTCACATTTATTTGGATCGCTTGCCTCTTACTTTAATAAGATTTCACAATAATTTACCAAGCTAATCACAAAAAAAGGATGTAGTCTATGTATGCCTTTCACAGAAGAACATATTGTGAAATTAGGGATAAGTTACCTGTAACAGGTACAGTGATGCATGATAACTCCCATAGTTTGCAGTCACCATAGCATAGGTTGCCTACACTTGCCATGAACATGCAATTACTCCAATTGTTCATTGTACCACAATATTTGCAATACTTTTGTTAATGTACCTTTCCAGATTTCTTAGAAATGGCTATTTCTGACTTGGGTAAAGAAAAAGACAATGAAGTTATATGAAAAAGAAAAACATAAAAACAATTCCTGGCACCATTATGAAAGCTGGGCCATTTACATATTCCACAGCTTTCCATGGCAATTGCATCACTTTTAGAACTTTGATGCAGAATTGCTCATTATGCATAAACCGCAATGTTACTGCATGTGCAACAACATATTTTAGAATCCAAGTAGCAACAAAAACATAACTAAGACATTCTTCAGGCATCCGTAGCTTCACTACACTATTCCTAACAACAGATTGCAAGTTATAATTGATGGTCCACCAGTTAGTTTAACCAGTTAGAGACATAACCGTTAGCGTATAAATATTACTATACACTGAGACACTAGATGGGATGGCTTGGTGTGACCTTTAATATGATAAAACAATATTGGTCTTCACTTGCACAAAACAATGACTTGTAATTCTTAACTTCACACATATTCTGTTCATTTGTTTATTTAGACTAGGGGGCACATAAAATATAATCCTCCATCACCCACTAAAGAGTAAATTATTTAAACTGTAACAATTTATTTTATTTTGACTGGAAATGAATGGGTTAGAGACACTGCCAAGTTGCACATGCAGACATTTTTTCAGATAACTTCACAGAGCTATAACTTACCCTTTAAATGACTGAATGGCATACATTTTCTCACCCACATTGCAATCAAAGGCTTAAAGGAAACACATTGTACACACTTTTTTTTTTTTTTTTTTTTAAAGTAACAATAAAGTAGAATAAAACTATTCCAATTGTTGGGATACACCAATACAGTTTCTTGAATCTTTTTCTAACTTTATATTTTTATTATGGAAACAACTGACTTGTTCAACCCCATGTGCATTATCTTACAAACAAAAGTAAAAAAAAAAAAAAAAAAAAAAGGAAACATTTATGACATATAATAGGAGTGAGTAGCTTAATGGAAGACGGAAAAGCAGCATAAGTTATCAATCAGATGGAAGAGATTAGAAACTAGAGGGTTTTTTTGATCTAAAGTCGTAGATAAAGGCAGATTATACATTCTATACAAGTTTATAAAAAAGGGGTATGGATGAAGTTTGGTTAATTTTCAAAAAAGGCACCTCAAGGCTAAAGGCTTTTACAAATCTAGAATCCTTTCACTGGTCAAAATAAAAACAAACACACTTTTTTTTTTATTGCTGCCGTTCAAGTAGCAGAGAAATTAAACTTCCATGTATTTCAGTCCCATACATCGGAATCTCCCTTATAAAGCAACGATTCACCTGTTATGTAACAAAAGCAGTAAGAACTGCTCATTTCCCAACCGTGGAAATAAAATAATATTTTCCTTTGTGTGCTTTCAAGTCTGTGGAATCATGAAAAGTCAAGTTCTGCAAATATGGGATACAAAGTATGCAATGAAGCTTGCATTTCAGCCACCGAAGTACCATCTCCCCAGGGCTGTGTGGCCATGACTGCTTAAGAATAGAATGTAAGGACGCTCTGATGGTTCCCACGGACAAGAAGGATGGGTGGCAAATCTTTTGAGAGAGCCTCAATCCAAGCCATATAAAGTGCACTAGACACTGCTCCTTTCCTTGCAACTGGAAAGCTCCTATGAATACACATAAAAAAGGTATAAGTTTAGTGTGAAGAATATTATTCAATAATGATTTGTCAAAGTGTTTGTGATCTTATAATATTCTAACAACCCTCACTGTCTTTAAACAATGAAACAAGGTGCTTGCTGCAGAATACTGAGAATATATACAGGATTTCAACTTACATAACAATGATATTAGATGTACTTGAGTGCTCTTTCAACAACTCGTTTAATCGAATTTGGCGATGTGTCTAAAAGTGGAAAAAAGAAGATAAGGCGATTTTAGTAATCAATTATTTCAAACAATGCGCATCTATAAAATATATTTATTTTTCTATGACCTTGATACTTGTATAACTTGGCAAAATAGGTTAAAGTAAGTCTTACATGCAGTCTTATTTTCTAAGAGAATGTACTTTGGTGAACTGGATTGAAATACTGAGGCAATTTTTTTTCTCAACTGAGCTATTTTGGCTTACATTTTGCAATTCAGTTTTTAATTTACTGTATGTCACCAATTCAAAACCCCCACATATTATGATAAACATAACTAAATAAACTTCAATATGGCACTGGATCAATGGCAGCATTAGAAACCACAACTACCATTACACAGATAAATATAAATAGTAAGCTTGATCAATTCTGTAATGGACCTACTGAGGATCAATTATACATAAACAGGGCTCTGAATTACTTCTATGTGAGCATGTGAGCATTTAAAAAAAAAAAAAAAAAAACATTTTTACACCTAGTCATCACAAAAAATAACCATGTTCATAAAAAAAAACAAAAAAAAAACCTGAGTCTGTGGAAAATCTACCTTAGTTTTATAAAGTTCTAATTCATTATCTGTAATCCTCCAGGGTTCCTCTTCCTTCATTTTGTCAGCTACGTCTTGCTCTTTTTCATCTTCATGAAGTCGGAATGGTTCAATCATCTGTTCAAAAGCTGCAACACTGAAAGATAAAAAAGGTAAATGTATAAACAGAAAAAAAATGAAATAAAGTAGGCTCCGGGTGGAATTTACTTCTTAACCAACTTTGAATGAGAGGGAGAGACAAACTTAATTATTTCTGTACTTCCCACATTTGCTGCCAATCTGCAGTCCTTCAGCACTCATAACTCAAAAACAAATGACTGCCGAGGATAAGTTTGTGTGATACAGTTATGTGTTTGTTAGCAGATTAATGAGACCACTGTGCAAGGTATAACATCTATAATCTTCCAAATAGCCTAATTTATTATTTTTGATGGCGGCTCCTGTGAACAAGAGAGTGCATACAGAGAGAAGTAAGAAGCATAGACGCTTGGCATAATCTTTTAACTCCACAGATCTTCACTTTACATTAAATTCACAAAAAGAAATGGTATATTCAACAGCTGTAGGTTTATGTATAATTCAAATGTAGGTGCATGCAATGAAATAACAAAACTATACAATGCCATAAACTTGTGCAGGCTGTGGAAGATATACTTGTGTTTTTATGGAATCTTGATATATATTTGTGAATTAGACCATGAATCTCAGCTATATTCGGAAGGTCTGGAAGTTCTAAGCCCAATGCATGGATTCCACAGAGATCAGTTCATTAGTATACCCGGTCATGTAAGAGCTATTTATAGTAATGCGTTACTAAATCAAACTTAAAGCATGTAGAATATTAAAGTAACTACAAATTGCCTTAGATGCTGTGGTATATTTAGCTGGGTATCTTTGAATTGTCATTTCATAGTCATTAGTGGGAACTTGCTAGGTTATTAATGGCCTTCTTAAGACTCCTTCAGCAAAAAGTATGAAAATCACTTTTACTGAATTAAAGCAAAAGAGACAAAGATGCCATTTAGTCTGATTAGCACCCAGTGGAATCTCTTGATTCCCATACAGATTTGTTTTACCGAAAAACTCCCACCGATAATTTGAGTAGTAAGAAACAAGATTGAACATATTTTGGGGCAGAGACCTCATTAAAGTACTAAATCCAAAGATTTATCCAAAGTTCAAAAATGGTTTGGATGCTGCAAGCGCATCTATCAAAAATAGGCTGATTGCACTTGGCAAGCTATCCACTTTTTCAAAGTAATGAAACTTAAGTTGTTTTAATAAGCTTTGTATATTGCAAGCTAATTATAGGTTTAGTTACATTTACAAAAAAGTTAAAATAAAAAAACAGCTTCAAGATTAAGTCAAGTTTATACTAATGTCTTTTGACAATCACAGCGCAGCTTAGTGCTAGCAGTAATACGTTTGTGTAGAGATGTAGCCAAGTCAGTTATCACAACCGCTTTAATGAAATAAGCAGTGCCATGAGGAGCAGAATAAGCAATGCTATGAGCTGTGCAATTTTTCCAAAATGGCTCTTGTTCGATTGTAAATTACTCAGAAACCATTTTACCAATAAAAATCTTCATCCAGTGAGAATCTGAGTGAATGCATCTAGTTTGCATATAAACATGTGAACTCTTCTACAAAGTCTGTTATTTCTTCATTATAGGGACACTCCAGAACCCTAAAGCCATTTAGCTTGCTGCAATGCTTTATCTGTGAAGTGTGTCCTTTTTTACATTTTGCAAAAAATGCAGATTTCAATACAAATCAAGCAGATAACCAGTCCTGTTATTGTCCTGGTTTGGTTGGCTCAATGGAACTGAAATCAAGAGGCAGCAATTGCTCAGAGCACCTGCAGTAGAAAGACCTCATTTAGCTGCATTGGGAAGCCTGTGATTGGACAACCACGGCATGTCTGCGCAGAGTTAGAAGGGGAGGGTTTGCAAAAGCAACAGACAAGAGAAATGCAAGTTTTGCAAGCTGTTAGATTTACCCTGATGAAAAAAAAATACATAGTTAAATGCATGCAAGTTTTTATTTGGGGTTTCAATTTAATTTATTAAACAGTGATATGTATTTATTTTATTTTTAGACAGTGAATTGTCCCTTTAAGATCCTGTGAAAATTTGTGGTATTTGGTACATAATGTCCGCTTTTAAACCTTAAAACCTTCAATGGTCCCTTCTCTAGAATTTAGTGTTGAGTAAAACATTGAGAAATATCTATAACTTGAATTAACCTATTTTTATATTAAACTTTTGCAGATTACATGATTATCCAGGGCAAACAAGGCAAAGACAGGACAAACGTTGCTAATGAGTAGGAGAAATAGAAATATTGTTTAAATTTCTCCTTTGGTCTGTGCGTTATTACTATAAATATGTTATTTATATAGTGCCATCAAATTCCGCAGCACTTTACAATGGGTGGACAAACAGACATGTAGTTGTAACCAGACAAGTTGGACACACAGGAACAGAGAGGTTGAGGGCCCTGCTCAATGAGCTTACATGCTAGAGGGAGTGAGGTAAAATGACACAAAAAGGTAAGGATAGTATTAGACTAGTGACAGTTGCAGAAGAGGAATCAGTCAGGAGCTATTAACAGTTTAATTGATACGCTTTTATGAAGAAGTGGGTTTTTAAAAAAATGAAAGGATCTTTGATGCAAAAGGCAGTAGCGAGATAGGACGATAGTTGGATGGGGAGTTAGGGTCAAGATTGGACTTCTTTAGAATTGGGGTTACAGTTGCATGTTTGAAGGGCGATGGAAATATACCAGAGGAGAGAGAGATTTAGAATTTTAGTGAGAGGTGGAGAAAGAGAAGAAGACAGAGTACGGATGAGATGGGAGGGAATTGGATCTAGGGAGCAGGTGGTGGGGCGGGAGGACTGGAGCAGAGCAGAAACCTCTTCCAATGTAGCGGGTGCGAATGAACATAGAACAGCAGAGGGAGTGAAGTTAGGGGAAGTATTGTAAGGGGAAGAAGAAAGATGAGAGATATCTTCTCTGATTGTAGAGATCTTGTCAGTGAAGTGAGTTGCAAAGTCTGAGGCTGTCAAGTTAGTAGATGGAGGAGGAACAGCAGGGCAAAGAAGAGAGTTAAATGTGTGAAATAGTCATTTGGGTTTGTGGGAGAGTGTGGTTATGAGGGTATTTAAGTAATTAACTTTTGCAGAGAAAAGAGCCAAGCTGTATGAGCTCAGCATAAATTTATAGTGGAGAAAGTCAGATGCACAGTGAGACTTTCTCCAACAGAGTTAAGCAGTCATGGAGCATTTTTGGAGGTATCGAGTGAGCTTGGTGTGCCAGGGTTGTTGTTGGGGGCGCCTGCAGCGTTTTTTGAGTGTACAAGGTGCCATGATGTCTAGTTGAGAGGAGAGGGTGGAATTGTAGAAGGAGGTTGCAGAACTTGGACAGGTGAGGTTTGAGATAGGTAAAAGGAGAGTTTGGAGATTAGTGGAGAAATGCTCTAGGTCAAGACATTGGAGGTTTCTTTAAAAATGATGTTCAGACGGTGGTGTCAATTGGGTCTTAGGTATGCCAATGTCAAAAGTCATCAGATGGTGGTCAGATAGAGGAAAAGGAATATTGGAGAGATTAGAGGCAGTACAGAGGTTGGTGAAGGCAAGATCAAGAGTGTTTCCCGTTGTATGGGTTGCTAAATTGGACCATTGTGTAAGGCCAAAGGAGGAGGTTACAGAGAGCAGACGAGAGACATCAGTGCAATTGGGGTTGTTGATTGGGATATTGAAATCCCCAAGTATAAGGGAAGGAGTGCTAGATAAGAGGAAGTGGGGACGCCAGGAAGAAAAGTGCTCAATGAATAGTCTAGGATAACCGGGGAACGGTAGATTTCTCTATACGAACTGCCTGGTGTAACAGACCGTGCTTATAATAATAAAACACAGGGAGCCAAGATGGGGATGCCAGTTGCAGGATAAAGAGATGTGGATTTCAAAACTTAATTATTCACACCTAATACATATATATATATATACATATACATATACATATATATATATATATGTGTGTGTGTTAAATACAGAGTTAAACAAAAATAATATTAAATCCCGGGAAAAGCCCTTTAAAGCCCAGGGTTTTTCAACTACCTTACCAGGACGTGACTGAGCCACATTTTAATACAATATTTTCCTTCACAAAATCACATCAACTACTTTATTGCAGTGAGGACATGTTTAAGGACTGTTTAGCGAATCTAAGTACTAAACAACACATAGAAAAGTATTGCTTAATTAAAAAAAAAAAAAAAGAAAAAAAATATCCACCTGCAAAGAACTTTTGAGAACATGCAATGACTTGCAATGCACACAACACCCATTTAATTAAATGAGAATGCATTTCCAAATATTAGTGTGCAGCACTGTAGGTTTGATTATCATCCAGAAAAAAATGTTTTAACGTTATTATTATTATTGCCATTTATATAGTGCCAACAGATTCCGTAGCGCTTTACAATATTATAAGAGGGGGGAACGTTACAAGATTACAAGAGTTCTAGAACTCCCAAATGTGCTACAGAATGCATATACCAGCAAAAAAGAATAAAAAAATGCAAATGATCAATTACAAATTACAATACTCAAAGAAGAGAAAAAAAAAGAAAACATACTTCTCTTTTTTTGGCTTTGTGTTGATATCACCAAGCACCATAATATCTGAGAAATCAATTCTGAACTTGCTGAGTAATGTTGCCATTCTGCAAAGAAAGAAGATAAATTAACTTTTTGGGGGATGGAGGTTGATGAGGGATTCCACAAGAGTGCACTACTTTCCTTCTTCCTAGGTGTTCAATATCCTATACCAAAGAGCCCATTCTGTAACTTGAAAAATTTGGAGCACTTACATTAAGCTTTCAAAGGAACACACTGCCCACATAACAACTAAAGTTTATATAGTACTATATACGTACTATTCATGTCACTATCAGTGGTCCCATGAATAAAACTTCCTCCTACTGCAATGCAGAGGAAGGCGGAGGTAGAATACTATAGTCACCAAAACAACTTCAGCTTAATGAAGCAGTTTTGGGCTGTAGATCATGCCCCTGCAGTCTCACTACCAAATTATCTGCCATTTAGGAGTTAAATCACCTTTGTTTCTGTTTATGCTATCCTAGCCACACCTACCCTGTTTGTGACACAGCCTGCATGAAACAGGTGTTTCCTGTTTTCAATCAGATGTTAACTTACTTTAGATGTTTTTATCTCCTGCTTGTTAAATGAAACTTTAATCACAGACAAGAGGTCTAGCAAGCTATAAACAGTGCAGAGGATAAGAAATACTAAATTAAACTGACTGTGCAATAAAATGAGTGTAAACATTAGCTCTCACTTTACAGGTGTACATTACAAGTGTTTAGGAAGGCTGTACAAGTCGCATGCAGGTAGGTGTGACTAAGGCTGCATAAACAAAGTGATTTAACTGCTAAATAGCAAAGAACTGAGCCGTGAGCCTGCAAGGGCATGGTCTATACACAAAAACAGCTTCATTAGGCTAAAGTTGTCCATTTAAACCATTTTTATGGGGGTCAGTAAGTTCTTTTTAACTTCATCTGTACCTTAACATGAAATGTGGTCGTATGAAATACTTTAACAAAGGGAATATGCCATAGGAATAGGCCAAGTTAGGGTATCTGGTGCCTATTATTCAGTTTATTTTGGCTAAGCATAATTAACCATAGGCAATTAATGATATCTACAATAACATATTTAAGCACAATATTAAAATGAAAGGTGTAACAGAAAGGAGTTCTACTTGTTTTAAATTCATAAAATGTCCTGACTGATAATTACTGCTGTAGCAGTTTAACAAGGGTGTATGGTATGATGGATTCTATTGCAAGCAAAACCTCTATAAATTACCATGAAAATAACATTTTAAACTACCGTATTTATCGGCGTATAACACGCACTTTTTCTCCCTGAAAATAGGGGGGAAATGATGGGTGCGTGTTATACGCCGATATACCATATTTACTTACCTGTCTTGAAGCGTGGGCCGGTGTTCAGAGCACACCGCGGTACTGGAACTTCAATTTCAGGTTCCGGTTTCCGACGGTGTGCACACTTCCTTTCAGTGCCGCCGGAAACCGGAACCTGAAATTGAAGTTCCAGTACCGCGGTGCGCGCTGTGAAGCCGGCACGCTTCAAGACAGGTAAGTAAATATGGGACAAGGGGAGGGAAAGTGCACTAGGGGACACTATGGGAGGGGGGGGGAGAATACTATGGAAAGAGGGGGGACACTATGGGATGAAGGGGGGAAGACTATGGGAGGGGGTGGAGAATACTATGGGGGGGGGGGGACAATACTGTGGGAGGGGGTGGAGAATACTATGGGAGGGGGTGGAGAATACTATGGGTGCGGTGGAGAATACTATGGGTGCGGTGGAGAATACTATGGAAAGGGGGGGAACACTATGGGATGAGGGGGGGGGGATACTATGGGATGAGGGGGGGGGGATACTATGGGATGAGGGGGGGGGGATACTATGGGATGAGGGGGGGGGATACTATGGGATGAGGGGGGGGGGATACTATGGGAGGGGGGGAAATTTCCTTCTTAAAATGAGGTGCGTGTTATACGCCGGTGCGTGCTATACACCGATAAATACGGTAGTTATCATTTGTACTTATAAATCTTAAAATTGAGAAACCAGAGGTTAATCCTGGAAAATATGTGGGATACCAAAGTTAGCTCCGACTGGGATAACTACCATTATGTATGAAAATAGGTAGTTATCACATACACATACATCTGCAATCAAAGCATCTTAAATGCCATTTTCCTCGTTTGTTCATTTTCAAAACTGACTGATATGTAAATTAGAAGAAAACTCTTTACATTTTACAAATTCATAATACAAACAACAATCTGGCTGCAATTCAATGTGCAACCTTTTGACCATCTTGCTTTCATTTGGAGAGGAGATAAAATAACATTTGAGATTTAATTTACTTTAAGCTGATTGAGACTGATCAAAAGGAGTCATTTCCCACACTCCTCTAAAGGAAGAATCCAGATTAAGAAAAATATTCAAGCATATTAAGGACAAATTGTATTAATTAGACTTGCTTTTACACTAATCTTTTGTAATGATTCTGAAGTAAGGTCATACCCACTGCTTAAGGACTATATTGACAAGTGACCCTTTGGCATTAGAGCTTAGAATTTTGCTCTGGGTATTGCCCACCTTTGCCTTTTTTAATGCTATTGTAGATCATGATATTGTGAAAAAATCATGTTCTGGACAGTAATATTAAAAATAATTTTTCAAACTGTGAGTAGTGTCTGCCCGAAGGTCTTAACCCGCAAAGTTTGTGTTTTCATTATGTACTTGGTTTCTCAAGTAGCTACTAACGTTATTAACCAACGTGAATTAGGGGAATTCCTAGCAAATTTCACATTTAAAGCCAATCAGGGTTATTATTTATTAAAGTGAGAATTCAAAGTGAATTTCAAATTTAAGGCAAGAGTAGCTAAACTGAAAGCATAGTTAACTTTGCAATAACATTATGGAACAAATATTTGTTCCTCATTCAGAAACCTCTGCATTTGCAATCAAACCATGCTTTAAAAACAGCTAATGTCTATTTTGGTAAAGGTTTTATACACAGAAACCTATTAATGGTATTGTATACTTGTCAACGGACATGGTTGGCAAATTAGCTAAATCTCATTTATTCTCCTGATGAAAAAGCACACTGAAAGTTATAGACACCGAAAGTTGTTTGTGATTTTTGCATACAAGAGCATCTTACATGGCCTTTAAAAGAACTGTGATGCCAATTTTGAAAAATGAAAAAATTATTAAAAAATCCAAAACAAAACAGAACAGATTTGCAGATTTTTGAACGGTTTAACTCACGCTCTTCTGTCATGGTCTATTCTGTTAATTTTTCCACCAATAAATACTCGGATTTTGCAATCCTTCCATTTCTTCTTTGTGGTCAGTAGGTATGGTATCAACAGTGTCAGACCTGTGCAAGAAAATAAATAAATACAATGTAACTTATCAACCTATAATAGTAATAATTATTATACACCACTATAGATCAGTATTCCAAATTTAAGAAACAAAAAAAGGTGCTAAACCAAACGTTTAACATGGTACTGTTATTACGTTTTAAAATAAAAAAAAATCTAAAAGGTTTTTATGTAATAAAGGTATTTGGAGAAGTCACTGTGAACAACATATGTCTGAGTCTGTGTCTGTGAATGGTGGCCTCTTCTCAGCACTGCAGAGAGATTGCAGGACTAACAAGAGATTGCTAAATTACATAGAAGTCCATGGCAAGGAAGTGATCAGTTATTTAAAGAGGTCTTCATTTTATTCTTACAGGGACTTTGAATATGGTTTGGAAACTCGTCTTGATGAATTAAAATATAGGTCAATGCCCCTTTCACAAAATAGTTTAATGCTTGCTCTATTAATTATTATAGATGTATAAGAGAACATGCTAGTCCTTATTTAACCTATTATATATGAAAGGAAAGCCTCTCTCAATGCACAAACTTCTATATCATTACAGCAATCCTGAGGTTGTTTGCGAAAAGGCACATTACAACCTCATTCACAATGGGTGATCTGGCTTCCTAGGTCTGTAAATACTAAATTAGACTGTGCAACTCATTTGATGTGAAACAAACTGTGCAGTAATGCCTTGTGAGCCACATGAAAGCAGAAAATAGGACCTTGTTTTCCCACTTCATTAAAAAGATGCAGATTTTGACACACAAGAGCAAGAAAATGAACTAGCTTTCTGCTTCTGCCTGTTGTATGATGTTAGTATGTTTTACCTGCAGAGCTTCTGTTAACAAAGATACATTATCTTGCCCAGCATGGAACACAATGTTAAACTGTGACACTATATTCACCAAAACAAGTGTGACTAGGACTGCATAAACAAACTGAATTAACTCCTAAATGACAGAGAATTGAGCAGTGGAACTTCATGTGCATGATCTATACACAAAACCTGCTTCTTTAAGCTAAAGTTGTTCTGGTGACTGTAGTGTCCATTTAAATAAAGTGTTCAATGCACAACTACTTGGCTTTATTGTGAGCTGATCAACAATTTACAGAGCAGAGCACCACGGTTATTTTTGTTGGGAATGCCATCCATGCTAGCAAGTGGGAAGAACATATGTCACTTAAGAGCTAATAACAGAGGGCTATATTTATCATACAACATTAAATAGCTATATAGCTATGCAAGTTGTCTCTATAGAACGCGTATATAAGGCAATATATGAATATTGTCTTCTGTAAACATGCAATAACATGCAATTGACAGAGCACTTCTACAGCTGTGTATAAAATTTGCAGCATTCACAAATCAAACAATGCTTTAAATAGCTGGACATATTCAATAAGCTAGCAATTTTAAAGATTAAAGCATTAACATCCCAGTTTAGCTCAGAATAGCTACACCCACCAAGCAGTTTAAAAAATATATTATATTATTCTGATTTTTTTTTTTTTTAATTTGTGGATCAAAAAGAAATATCATTATATGTATATTTAATGTCTGCTTCTTACATTACTAAATCTTTTTTCCTTTATATATTTTTCTTATGTGAGGCATCAAATATAAAATATATATATATATATAATTGATTTATTTATTTAAAGTAAGCTTGTCCACTCCAGTAAGTAAATACAAATGGTATTTCCCTTACCGCCATCATCAAAAAGCCACCACACATCAATGGTACTTTTTCCTTGCTTCTTCTGGAACTGCAAACTTGCATCCAACAGTCTTTGGTCAGCTGTATTTAGTGAAATACCCGGACTTTTGGATTCTGCAATTCAGGTGAAAAACATAAGGTCATTAATACAGGTCATTTATATTCAAAAATCCTTAATATTTAATTGTACGGTTTCACTTAATACTATGGCTTAAGGCAGCCTCCTGCTCACACACTACTCACTCATTTAGATAAATTAACAAATTACATCCCTTTAAAACAGTATGCTTCCCACCCCATACCCCTGTTTAAGTTATGGCAATTTACACTTGTTTATAGTAAAGGGAAAACAATTTAAAATTTAAAATTAATAACTTCAGAGACAGAGGAGAGGGTGTGTGACTTCTCTCTTGCAAAAGAAACATCTTACACCATGCAATCTGTAAAGCTAGGAGCGGAGGACCTGGATAGAGTGAAAGGGACTACAACAATGAAATGTCCCTTGAATTGAGGTTACTGTGGATTGTGTTGAAGTGACTGTTTGTTGTGGTCTGGTCCAAAATGTGCAGTCAGTAGGTATCATGAATGTAAGGAGAAAAAGAAAATTGAAAGCTTATGTAAATTAAGATGTTAATCCAAGAGTGAGTCTCAAGGTGTAAGAATGAGTGAATACTAGACTACACTAGTTAAAAAAACAAAAAAACACACACAAACAAAAAAAAAAAAAACAGCCTGCCCATATTGACATTGTAGTTGCTCAAAAGGTAATGAGAGTGTGGGGAATAGGACAAGCACATGACTTGAAAGTCATTTATACTTTCAACGTGAATTCTTGTCTTTTGTGGTGTGTAACTGTGTTTGTAAGTAATAAGGAATGTGCCTTTCTCATCCAATGTAATGCAAGTCTTAAAATATATATTTAAATTTGAATGATGTAGATTGGGTACATTTAACCCACTTCAAAAGGCTGATTCATGCACGTCTTCCAGCCCATATAAAATATCTAAGGAGGGTGTTGAGTTTTGTGTCCTTGCTTGCTGGGTTGTCCCTACATATTTCATCTCCCTGTGTGAAAGGTGGCAATAATATTCAATAGTGAGATAATGAGCTCCCCCAGAATCCTAAGAGCTGTGCATTGCCTTTTGAAAATGTAAGATAAATATGTCATAGAGCAAAAGACAGTTTTTCAAATATCAATACATACCAATAAAGCAGAATATCAAACGTTACACTTCAAAGTGGAGCTGTCACATCCCAAGCATTTAGCACGGTATTAAATTATTTAAGGAACCTCCACATAATGTGTGCACTTATGTACTCTCCTGAACATCTCTAGATAATGTTCACTACGCCTTCAAAAAAGCAGCTTCTATCCATTATAGTATATATTTTTTTTAAAGACATTTAATATACCGTATTTTTCGCTCCATAAGACGCACTTTTTTTCCCCTCAAAAGTGAGGGGAAATGTCTGTGCGTCTTATGGAGCGAATATGAAGCTTTACTTACCTGTCTTGCAGCGTTGGCCGGCAGCACAGGGCGCACCGCGGTAGTGGAACTTGAATTTCATGTTCCGGTTTCCGGCGGGACTGAAAGGAAGTGTGCACAAGCTGAGTGCGCACTTCCTTTCAGTCCCGCCGGAAACCGGAACATGAAATTCAAGTTCCACTACCGCGGTGCGCCCTGTGCTGCCAGCCAACGCTACAAGACAGGTAAGTAATTATGGGACAAGGGGAGGGGGACAGTAAGGGGGGGGGATGAAGTCTATGGGGGGGGGGGGGATGAAGTCTATGGGGGGGGATGAAGTCTATGGAGGGGGGGGATGAAGTCTATGGAGGGGGGGGATGAAGTCTATGGAGGGGGGGGATGAAGTCTATGGAGGGGGGGGATGAAGTCTATGGAGGGGGGGGATGAAGTCTATGGAGGGGGGGTGAAGTCTATGGAGGGGGGGGATGAAGTCTATGGAGGGGGGGATGAAGTCTATGGAGGGGGGGGATGAAGTCTATGGAGGGGGGGTGAAGTCTATGGAGGGGGGGTGAAGTCTATGGAGGGGGGGATGAAGTCTATGGGGAGGGGGTGGATGAAGTCTATGGGGAGGGGGGGAGATAAGGTCTATGGGGAGGGGGTGGATGAAGACTATGGGGATGGGGGGATGAAGACTATGGGGATGGGGGTGAGACTATGGGGATGGGGGTGAGACTATGGGACAGGGGAGAAAAAAAAGTATTCTGTACAAACTGTCCCATAGTAAGAAACACTATGGGACAGTTTGTTCAGAATATTTTTTTTCTGGGTTTCTTCCTCTAAAAACTAGGTGCGTCTTATGGAGCGAAAAATACGGTATATATATATATATATATATATATATATATATATATATATATATATATATATATATAAAGAGTCACATTATAATGTGGATATCATTGCATGTGTTTAATATGTGCACCAAGCTCTTAAGTGTAGAAGTTGAATGTGACAGCCACTTTAAATTGTAATTTGTTAGACACATTTGATTCTAAATACTATAACTACCAGCACAATCTACTTTAATGTTTATGAAATGTATGAAAAGTAAAAAGAAAAAAAAAGGAATAAAAATGCAATACAGTAAGACGTTTAAAACAGAAAAAATGAAAGGTAGAAAAAAAAGATAAAAGTAGAGAAAAATAATTCAAATAATATGATAATGCCTGCCTTTTTTCAATAGTGGCTGTGTTGGAGTCTTGCCATCATCTTCCTCATCTGTATTATATTTTTTATTAAAAAAAAATATATTGAAAGGCAATGTTAAATGATATATAATGTAAATGTAAACAATAAAAAAATCATAAAAATAACAATGGTAACAACAGTCAAATGATGCCCCTTAGATTTGTTATTTAGCTCAGACACCAGATCCTTGTTAATTCAAAACAAAGGTATTGATTACACGAGGAAACTAGGGTTGCCAGATTCTCAATGTTTTCCTGCACATATGTAATATTAGTAAAGGACAGTAATACTCTGCAGTATATAGAATTCATATGTTGCAAGAAGAAAATAAAATAATCAAAGTTTCTTTAAAATCACTTCATATTAACTTTACATAGTGGGGGGCACACATTTTCATGTCTAAGTGTTACGTGCCCAGGAACATATGACGTATCTGGGAACCCTTGATAAGATTGATCCTAATTTACCAACAACTACATAATACAAGGTTTTAAAATATGTTCTACTTTGAACAAAAAGGGCACTATTGGTAGTAGTATGAAAGAGGATGTGTGCCAACATTTTGGGATTGAAATTTTAATTCGAACAATGTGGCAGAGGACAAGCTACAGGTGCGTAGCCTGTTTTTTGTCAAATGGTTTTACTTAAAAAAAAAAAAAAAAAATACACATGTAGTTTTTATGGTGCTTAGAGTGCTTGCTTAATTTGAGGACACCGAGCAAATGCAAATCTTTGTAAGAAGCAATGTTGGTTAGAAAAAACAGAACTAAAAAAATCAAAAAACAACTGAAATGACCTTGAAGTGCCCATGATAGGCTACTGTGGACACATGCGACACTGTATGCAAATGTTCAAGGCAAATAATGGTGCTAAATGAATTCTGAAATACTCATGAAATTGTAATCCATTATATCTTGTCAACATATCAAGCACAGAAACATAGTGCAGCTAGTGCAAGGCAGATTGTAGAGAGTAAAATGGGCTGAAAGCAACAGCAATATGCAATATGAGTTTTTTGTTTTTTTTAAATAGATTTACAGATTGCGTTCACAGACATGTAATGAGAATTCTGTTTTTGCAATTTGCTTTGAATTTCTGTTTTCTATGATGCTTTCTCATGAATAGGTATGTAAGCGGTGGATGAGTCCACTTTTGCAAACTTCCAATGACTGATGGAGTACGAAGCTGCATAAAGTAAGGATAAGGAACATGACTATGGGTAACAATCTAGAATTGTCCACACTCCAGAGCAATAGAAAGTAGATATTGATAATGCTAGAATCCCTGCTACTGCTGTCAGGGCTCTGCTGATTTGCAGTAGATACAGTAAGAGTTGGTATTGTATATGCACTTGCCTTTTCTCATCATAGGACTGCTGTCACTTGAGAATGGCCTAGAAGATTCAGCTTCTGTGTTTTTACGGTTTTCCACATTGACCACAACATCTTTGGTAGCGGGAGATTTCTCTTGCGAGGATAATAACTCTTCTGAAATTAGCAATTAAAACATTTTATTCGTAATGTGCAATGAGTGTTTCTTAATACCAATATTACATCATTATTGGACTATTAAATCTACCCAACATCCCACAATGATCTAAGTTAAAAATGAATGGTTTCCATCAGGGAGGCAATACACTAAGGATTATTTATAATGAGCAAATAAGGAGCAGTAACTATGAAAATCAAAAGAATGTCTATTTATTGCACCACATGTCGAACCCCAGGTTTGCTTTGCTTTATAAATAATTGGTTTCAGAGGAGATATATTGATTAGTGGGAAAGAGAGTATCACAGCTATTGCAAGGAAACAAATTAATAATAATAATAAAACAGAATAGTTAAATTTGGCAAGTAAAATTGTGGCATTTTCAAATAGAGGCATAAAATAAAAGACTACCATCAATGTTATAGTAACGGCACAAAACTACCCCTCCCTCCTCCCCCCCAAAAAAGATCCAACAATCCAAGTGCAAATTCTTTTATCATGGGTACTGTCACTTTAAATTGGTTTATGGAATAGATAAAGACAACTTGATGTGACTCTTTAAAGAATCATTGATACATTCAGCTTTGATTGGACGGTAGGATGTGGTTAAGGGAAAAAAAAAAACCCAGGAAAGAAAGCTACTAAAATAAAAGAAGAACAAACAATGTACATGTAGACAAGTAAGGACATATGTACATGTTTGTATCATTAACCCCTTAAAGACAGTCAATGATATTTCTCAAGGTCAATCGCAATCTGATACTGGAAAGCCAGTTTATTACACATAATCGGCCACATACAGCACTTACCATTTCTAAATGAGTGTGGCATCTTATTTTAAGATTTTTATGTCAGTAAAGACAGTTATTGGCACTTTATGGTTTAAATATTAATAACATAAAAAAAAAACCCCAAAAAAACCGACAAACAAACCATAAGAGATTGGTCATTTACAATGAAAGTCAAAATAAAAATATAAAATGTCAAATACAATGCCTCTGTACTATATACATGGAATTAATGAACATAAGCTACGTTTACATACGCTGGAAATTTAATTAGGAGCGGTCAGGGTGTTCGTTCCACGCATTATATGGGAATGAGGTCAGATTGTGAATCTGGGCCACTGAGTTTTAATGCATTCCTGACATCAACTCACTTGGGCATCTATCGACTTAACTCTATTGATCCTTTAATTTTCACTCACACACTGTAAATTGGCACCAATATTTTAATTAAACATGTTTCTAGAACTAAATCACTAGGCTACTGGTAAGCCAAAAACAAGTTAGAAAACACATTCTAAAAAAAACATTTTAATTATCTGTGTGCAGAAATGTGTTAATTACTAACAAAGGACCCAGAACAAAATGGACATTAAAATCACACCTCTTTTTTTTTTTTTTGGAGTATCCAAAAGTTCAATAATAAACCAGATTCAATAATCCTCTTGCAAAAGATGTTTATGTTGTGGATAATTTAAATACACAATCACTGAATATACTTATCTAATCTAGATGATGCAGCTTATTATTAATATAAACCAATGCCAATTCACGGTGTCATCTCTTTTATATCTGCAAATATGGAGCTACAGTTTATTCTAGTTACAAACTCCTCCTGCTCCAATGATAGATGTAACCACATGGGAAAGTAATAAATGTTAATATTTTACAGATACAGGAAGGCTACTTTTAAATGTGGAAGAGCAATTTTGCAAAGAACTGCCAAGTGGACAATAAATTGTAGACAGAGATTCTATTCACCAGGACATTCCTTAATATAATATATAATTCATCCTTTCACATGGAAAGGTTTCAAAATCATCACATAAACTAAAAGTTCTACAAATTCTAACTGGAATTAAGTTTTCAATTCCTGTTTTGGTATGTACATCCGCCTGAAATAAGATGGTTTAACTCAGTGTTCTACTTCAAATACTATTTTCAAATTAAAAACTGTATTAAGTTGCACGTACCATAACAACCACTATTCATTACAGCTTTCACATAACCCTACAGGACTGGCATTTGTCCACATAAAAATATATATATATATATATATATATATATATGGCTCATAAGTAATTAATGCTGCTACTAAAACAGTTAAACATATGAAACTGTTCATATGGGAAGAAAACAATCAATAACAAAGTCTGTGTTTTTAAATGAAAAATGTAAAGATTGTGGACCAACTGGCTTTTATCTGCTTTCCAAATCTCTGCATTTTTTTTCTTTACTGCTTGAAGGAGGTAATTGATCTCATCTTGCAGTATTTTGGAGACTATACGTTTAATACCAATAATAAGAGAATGATCAGTGAAGCAAAATTGTTCTTTATGTGGACTCTTTAGACAACTCTAGTAACAAGCACAACTTCACATTTAAAGTTTGTTATCTAGAAATCACATTATTTATTGTAGCAGGTGTGGAATGAGTCACTTTTCAGCAATTTAATAAATCCTTGTGTTAATAATCAAGGTACAAATGAAATACATCTATCCTCATAATACATACAAACTTCTCCTTTATAAATGTACAACTAGAAGTGATTGAGCTTGAGAAACCAAAAATGTTTTGAACTGCCTTATAAAGCAGCACATTCATCCTACAAAATCAGAATTTCCTTTAATAATAATAAAAAAAAAAAAAAAAAAAAAGACACAAAGGGTTTTCCTTCCGGAAATGTGTCCTTCCCTCCGTTGTCCATTCTGTCTATAAATAAATCTGTGATGCAGCCTGTTGATAGAGCAAGGTTACTCTTGGGAACGATCTTCTCGGAATGCACAGAGATGATGCATAATGCCTCTCATAAAAAAAAGTTTCCACAGAGGTGTTTTCTAATTCCCTTTGGCAGAGACTGGTAACCTTGGCACTGCAGATGTTTGTGCACTACATTTTATGTTAGGTTTGGCCACCCTAACATACACACACTCATCTGCAGTACCAAAGTTAGCCACCAATGACTTGTGGGAACCTTTTCAAGATGAGTGAGACACAGCAATGCAAATCTGCTAAATTAATTCTCCTTTGTACATAAATATAAAAAAAAATGTTTTCATACAGCACTCTTTGGACATTTCACGCTATCCTATGAATAGTGGGATTAAAAAAAACAAACAGAATAATAATAAGAAATAGAAAATTAAAATAAAAATTAGTATATACACCTTGAAATAAAGCATGTATGAAATCCTTTTTTCATGTTTCCTTTGTGGGTATATGAAATCTTGGCTTGAAAAGCTGCAGATCTAGTATCTGCAGTTACTGCAAGCCCTCTTTCTTTCCCATCACAGGCTCTCTCGTTTCTGATGGGGAATAATAAATCAGAGGCTTTCACTTGGCTGTTCAATCAGACTTCTCAATGAGCTGTATTACAGCTGCTTTTGTCCCTTGGTATGGCATGGAACTTTCTGGATTTTTTGTGGGAGCAGGGCGTGCACCATGGAGATCCAGGTGTCTGTTGATACTGGTGGATCTCCTCTTTCAGCTGAGACTATATATAGTGGCCCTCACATTGATGATTAGCTGTGTGCAGCGCTCAAAGCAAATGCTGCACAAACACCTTTTAATTCCTGAAGAGAGAGACAAGAGAGAGACACGCTTGGAGCCTGACAAGTCTCCCAACATGCCACATTGCTGACAGAGATTGGCTCAAGGTTGTGCATACTGGCCAGCACCAATCCCTAAGTGATCAGCAGGCACAGCCGGTGCTAGGTCATTACAGAGAGAGAAGTTTCAGAAAGAGTTTCTTCCAGTAAAGTTGCTTCTATCCGTTTTCTTGTTATTCAATGACCTATAACCTTGCCCCCATTTTAAATAGTGCTGTCAAAACACTAAATGCAATTTTTGGTTCACTGCTCAATTAAAGCACTTTTCATAATACTTCAATTTTTATGTCAGCTTTTAGGTTAGAGAACCATCCATATTATATGATAGCCAACCATGGAATAGATTTTTTTTTTTTGTTGCAAGCTTATGCTGCACAGTCTATACATGTATGCATTCTGACTTGCTTACTTTCTATATAAGGACTTTCTACATCCTTTGAGTTTGTATTTTTAAATTTACATATTCTACCAGAAGAAGCTGAATTCATTGTCTATAGTGTAATTTATTAGTAAATTAGTGTGACATGAAACACGAGAAGCACTGTAGTTACCAACAACCATTTATTGGGAGTCATGTGCGTTATTATATAGGCTATTATGTCTTTAAAACTCAATATTTGATAGTTTAGATTAACTTGTTTTTTCCTATTTTTTCATGGCACTTATATGCACACATGTATTATCTAGTTTTCTTTCCAGCTAAGTATACACTTAACTAAAAGGTTATCCGAGAATTATAGAATACTTATTTACAAACAATATGTGTCTTACTATTGTACCCAAGAAATACAAATTGTCTACACTGTTGTCAGAGCATCTGATCAAATTGATATAATAAAACGTTACTTATAAATTGGCTGTGGTGCTGCCCAAACACATAATAAACAAACAAACCCAGAACTAAAGATCTTTGCAGTGAATGTGTAACTGTAGTTGTTCATCCTGTGGTATTTCTTCGATGGCCCAATTGAATATTCTGGGCAACTACTCTCCACTGCATCAAAGCAGTACTATAACGTTTTGACCTTGTGGGTCTCATCAGAATGGCACAGCATGGCACAGGTGATGACAACAATTTTTTTGCCATGTTTGGTCTCACCAAAACTTGTTTGTTGTACCTTGCTATTTGCTCACAAAGAGACTTCAACGTCTAGATCAGAGCCGGTGTCATGTTGGTGAGATCCAAAAAGTGGAAATGGTACAGTCTGGTCATTGATGTTTTTGGATCATGACCTGTACTTTGATTTAAATAAACATTTAAAATAAAACAGTGTCCCACTGCTAAGGGTGCCTGCAAAAATGCAGGATGTTGAGGAACTGTATTATATACGCACAGTCACACATACAAATAGTTAAGAGAAAAAAAAAAAAAAAAAAAAAAAAAAAATATATATATATATATATATATATATATATATACACACACACATACACACACACACGTCATGTTTGTGTATAGACTTGATGGGCCAATTGCAGCACAAGTCTTACATGCACCACTGCCTAGCAGTGTGCTCTGATCCCGGCTGGCACTGAAAGGGTCAATACACATCTGTGCCATGTCATACATTCTTCCTATTGTCAAAAAAAGCCAGACTGGTTATAGTGAGAGGAGAGCACTATTACAACACAATGTGCTATCAGTCAGCAATATTATTATCCACCAACCCTATCCCGTCTGAGCAATTAGGTCCTTTCAGCTATTTTGGCTTTGGTCTCCGTTTCCTTTCACTCGATGAAGGCTATAAACTTCTTTGTGTAAGAGAGGGAAGGAGAAACCTTTAAATAATTTCCTGTGACGCACCTCTTTCTTGCGTCCTCTTCTTGTAACCTTGATGGTGCTCTTATCGCAAAGTATTGTGACGTTACAGCTATAGGAATGCTTAATGTGCTTCCTTTTATTGAATGCTTTTGATGTCCTATCTGATTGCAAACTGAATATATTAATGAGCAGAAAGGATCTCTCCAACAGGTTCAATGAGATACTTCACTATTGCCAAGTAATTAATGTATAAATAAATAAATTCCTGTCTGCCTGAAAGAAAATGCCGAGCAGCAATATACATTTATACGTCTGTTTCATTACAATCTGTTGTATTTTTAGTAGAATTATTATTGCTTACATTTGAATTTAATTGTGCAAGTATAAAACTGAATTGATGTTTCACAATTAATTATAAAAAATAAACAAGTTTCACAGTTGTTTAATTGAGGGCCACCTTAGAAGCCGAAAGGGACTTCAGCGTTCAAGAGCAGTTGTCCAACTCATTCTACCTAATTTCTATTATAGTCTAACAGATCCAATTCTGGACAGGAGAGTCTGTAATTTTCTTTAGGAAATGTGGAAGCTGAAACAAGGATCACAAAATCAGGAACTTGGGAGTGAAAGAACTCTACAGGCACGCTGGTGCATTTAAATTAAATTAACTCTTACCTCAAGCCAAACATATGTTGGAAAATAAATGTTCCCACTATCTGAGATGGAATCTGAATTTCTATAAAAGTTTGGCAGGCAGATTAGTTAGTCTACTTTACAGCACAGAGCAATAATAACCATGTCTCAGAAAAGGTTAGGAGAATCTTCTAGAAGAATAAGAAATAATACACTTGTTTTCACAGTATATTGCTAGTGCAGATCTGTAACAGAGAAGAAGCTTATTTTACACTGAAAAGTAATGTTACACCAAGAAAAGCAAACAGAGATAACATTCACTACGTCAACACACACACAATTAGTTATGGTATAGTGCACTTATACTAACTAGTATGAGTGGCAAGATGACGGATTTAAAATTATTCAATAAAGCAAACCATAAAAACCTTGCTATGGAAAAGTGGGAAGGCATTCATTACCTTAAGGACACATGCTTGGAGTAAGGTTGGAGCAATTATTCAATGTAGAGACCAGATGCTGGCATAGTTACTATGAAGAAAATTCAACTAGGGTGTAAAAGCTGAGTGACAGCATATCATAGAGGCCTACACTGGCTACTGGACGCAATGTAAAACCCCATGTGTTTCCCACAACTGAGAACACTCAGACGTAAAGAAACACTGCAGAGTCCAAATACAAAATAATAAGAAAAAAAAAATCACTGTTTAGTAGATAAATCCCAAATGAAAAAAGGCATGCATTTAAATCTGCATTTTTACATTGGGTGTATATATAAAAACAGCTTGCAAAAACTGCAGATCTTTTGTCTGCTGCCTTTGCAAGTCCTCCACTTCTAACCCTAAGCCCACGCTTTCTTTGGCTGTCTAATCACAGATTTCCCAATGCAGCTCAATGAGTAGTATTTGCAGGGCAGGTGTTCTGGGTAATTGCTGGCTGCCTCTTGAGTTTAGCTCCACTGAACTAATAAAATCAGGAAGTAATATTATTTGTTGTCTGCTTGAAAGCCAAGGGGTGTAACCAGGTTAGTTATTTAAAAACATAAAATAAATAAATATATATATGCTTTCCACATGAAGCACTCCAGCAAGCTAAAGTGCTTCATGGGTCTCATGTGTCCCTTTAAGCTGTGAAACCTGGTCTTTGTGACATTTGGCATTTTTCAGGTAGGTAAGAGGCTTGGAGCTCCATTGAGCTCTCATATCCTTGGGTTGTCCATTTCAGCATTGTTCAGTTCTTTGTGTGACTGATTTGTTCTGCCTAGGATCAGTTCATTTCTCTCCTCGAAGGGGAATATATCCTGGAGACACACCTGGGAAAATTTGAAGGGTATGGCCTTATGGTATTATGCCCAGTGCTATTCATGGCATTATGTGGCAGTGTGTTTATGCCTGATAGGAGTGTTGTAGGCTAATTTGCATGTTAAGCCCCTCACTCACATACCAGCTGCCCATGGTGTGCTTTGACAGGAACAGAGGCTGCAAGACTCTGGGATCGCTGTGTTCAGGTTGAGGGAGCCTCTGTATGGCCTCACCCCCTCAGGCTGAACACAATGATCTCCAGGAGGATTGGCTGGAAGAAGGGAAAAGACTGGGACCAGAATGGCAGTATACAAAAGACAGGTAGACACACCCACTGCTCGACAATATTTCTACCCACACTAAACATACACACAAACACAATGCTACGCATACTACATAGATTTTAAAGGATATTTAAAGGACCACTATAGTGCCAGGAAAACATACTTGGTTTCCTGGCACTATAGTGCCCTGAGGGTGCCCCCACCCTCAGGGTCCCCCTCCCGCCCGGCTCTGGAAAGGGGAAAAGGGGTAAAACTTACCTTTTTCCAGCGCTGGGCGGGGCGATCTCTGCCTCCAATCCTCCTCCGTTCCGCCCGTCGGCTGAATGCGCACGCGCGGCAAGAGCTGCGCGCGCATTCAGCCGGTCGCATAGGAAAGCATTTACAATGCTTTCCTATGGACGCTTGCGTGCTCTCACTGTGATTTTCACAGTGAGAATCACGCAAGCGCCTCTAGCGGCTGTCAATGAGACAGCCACTAGAGGATTTGGTGGAAGGCTTAACCCATTAATAAACATAGCAGTTTCTCTAAAACTGCTATGTTTATAAAAAAAAAATGGGTTAACCCTAGCTGGACCTGGCACCCAGACCACTTCATTAAGCTGAAGTGGTATGGGTGCCTAGAGTGGTCCTTTAAAGATGAACTAGGAGCTAGGACAGGAAGGAGGCGGCCTCAAACAAGACTAACTCAGGTTGATGATGGAGAGATATGCCCTTTATTCTCAGCAGGTGAATCAGAATGAGTGTCCGTGGCAGGAGATGACTGATGAAACTTCAGTTCACCCTCAAATCCCTCACGGTGCAGCAGATATATGAGAGAGTGTTGAGAGTAGAAGAATCCTTGAACAATCAGACCCCAATGTCTTTCTACTGAGATCTTGCTGCCCCTCGTCTGAGAGTTTACCATGGATGTGGATGCTCAGAAGGGCAACATTGTCCAAGTTAACAAGGTAGCAGAAAAGGCCAACATAAGGCACAAGGCAAGAATGACATCTGCCATCTCACATGATGGTACAAATTAATTTTATTACCACTGGAGTCCCTGTAATAGTATCACATTTTCGTTTAATGGACAACACCCTTTTCCGTCTATGCCTGACTTTTTAGAATCTCTTTTTAAAAAATTGGTACTAAAACCACAAAATAAAATCCCCTAGTTTCATCATAGTCCACCAGGATTGGATGTAATTATTGTAACCCAAGGTTCCTTGAATAGCTGGACATATCTTGGTATTATTACCGTAAGACTGCATTGATGATATTATTTGTGAACATCTAACCTTTTACCTTTTTTTTTTCCCACTGGCAGATAATGTTTGAATTATGCCTTTGTATTCCATTTACCTTGTTTTTGTTTGTTTTTTGCAAAGACGTTTCTTGCCATGGACCATTGATGAGTAATTATTTAGCCATAGGGAGTAATAATTTAGCCCTAGTCCAGGCTTGCATGGGTAAGTAACTCTTAAGGTCTGGCGTGTATGCCCTTAAAAAGGCAGTTATTTACTTACATTACTATATCATCTTGTGAATTACACAATATAAGTATACACAGGATAAGCATAAGTTTAAAACTAATGTATTAAACACGTGTTTTGGTAATTTAAGAGTGACTAACTCTTGGTTAATCACTATTAAAATTAGATATTAGAAGGTAGGCTTATTTACCTTGTCCTTGGAGATGAGAAACATCTAGGCCTTCTCTTAACCTGATGACGACCACACCATACTGGAAATCAAATGCATCACTGAAAAATATGAAACCATTATTGCAGAGCCGTGGCTTTTAGTCACAGGGTTGGCACCACTAACTTAAGTGCCTACACTGTGTAAGTCTGTAGCAATACAAATTCCTTTTGACATACAGAATAACCCAAAATAATTAGCAAAAAATGGTTATAGATTAAAGCTAAAATATGAGCTCTAAACTTATTTCAAAGTGAATAGTTGCCAGTCAAACGAATACCCAAATAATATGCATGATATCTGCCGATGACATTTAAAAAGCATTGTATGTACAATACCTACAACAACTTTTCATGCACAGAGTGTTTGGGAGGCATGACATCAACAGGGCAGCCCACGCGGGTCTTTTTAAGTTTTGCTGCCCTGTGTGTAAAGTGCAGGCATGCAGGGAGATGAGTGAGCAGGGGGGGCAGACATAGAGCTGCAGGCAGGCTGCTGGGAATGGGCTTCCCTTCTTTTAGCTGTCATTGGCTTGCTATCAGATCAGGACCTTAAAGGACCAATATAGACACCCAGACCACTTCAGCTCAATGAAGTGGTCTGGGTGCCAGGTCCCCCAGGTTTTAACCCTTCAGATGTAAACATAGCAGTTTCAGAGAAACTGCTATGTTTACATTGCAGGGTTAATCCAGCCTCTAGTGGCTGTCTTCCCGACAGCCGCTAGAGGCGCTTCTGCGACGCTGAATGCGAAAATCGCATTCAGCGTGCAGAACGTCCATAGGAAAGCATTGAGAAATGCTTTCCTATGGGCGTTTTTAATGCTCGCACGGTTCTGGCCGCGCATGCGCATTCCGCTCCACTTGGGAGCCGACGTCAGTGTGGGAGGAGAGGTCACCAGTGCCGAGGGAGAATGGTGCTGGAATAAAGTAAGTACCTGAAGGTGTTTTAACCCCTTCAGCCAAGCAGGAGGGGGGCCCTGAGTTTGGGGGGGACCTAAGGGTTATGTCACTGTGTGTATCAGCATGGGTCACCGTGTGTGTCAGTATCAATGACTGTGTGTGTGTGTGTGTCAGTATGGATCAATGTGTGTGTGTCAGTATGGATTATTGTGAGCCAGTGTCTGTTAATGAGTGTATGTGAGTGTATGTGTGGGCATCATCATAAGAATAATTTTATAAATTCTTATGTTAACAATATATAATATATTCATGCACAATACACTTGGAAATTACACACAAATATATAAAATGTAAGAAGGGTTTAACATTTGTCAAAGGGTTTTTACTAAATTTTGAATATTAGGAAGGGAAAATCTAAATTGCATAATTTTAACCAAAATAGCGGATTTAAATTTTTTTCCAACTTGCTATACTAGCAGCTTGACTATTGTAGCCTAAATTTTGCAATTTACATGTTCATTCACAAAATTATTAGTTTAGTGGATCACCCTGCAGAGAAACTGCTATGTTTACATCGAGGGTTAATCCAGCCTCTAGTGGCGGTCTCCCTGACAGCCACTAGAGGTGCTTCCGCGATTTACACAGAGTAAATGGCACTTATTTGACGCTGGACATCCTCACGGAGTCCAGTGTCAAAAAGAATCTCCCTAGGAAAGCATTGAGCAATGCTTTCCTATGGGCGGATTTGAGTGTGCGCGCCTCTGGCCGCGCATGTAAATTTGGCTCCATTTGGGAGCCGACATTGGCGGGGGAGGAGAGATCACCAGCACCGAGGGAGCCGGCGCTGGATTAAGGTAAGTGACGAGGGAGGGGGGAGCACTCCAAAACCCTATAGTGCCAGGAAAACGGTTTTGTATTCCTTTAAGGAAATGAAATTGTAGCTACCTGTAAATATAACCATATTCTACTTGCCAAGCAATTAGGTTCATCCACTAAACAGTATGTCTTGGAGATGACATTTTTCATACTTTTGCAATCTGCATAGGACAGCCAAACACTGTACAGTACTGATATTTTTAATGTCATCATAAGAGATCCTAAGAAATGTATTGCACATCTGCAGGGAGCATTTAATAGAAAATTAGGAAAAAAATTATTGCTACCGAATCATGTGCATTATATGTAAATGGATTAAAACGTACTACAAACAGCTTGTTATTTTATTGAATTCTAAATAAATATTAACTTTTTTTATTTTGTTATTCTTTATTTAAATTCAGTTGAGAATTTAACATATAGTAACAATAAAATATGTCTGATTTACTTGTTCAGGCTGATGGCCCTTCAAAAATCTAATAAAATGACTACCTTCTTGGTCACAGGTGATTATAAATGTTGCTGGAATATATCCATTTGCTGCGGGGCCAATTAGTAGATGATGAGCACACTATTCATTTAACACTATATTTGCCAATATCAAAGTGAGATGGATCATTGTTATGTGACAATGGCAGAGCTTTTGTAAATGTGGCATTTAGAAAGGCTATTTCACACATGATAAATTTAATTCTTATATTACAACTGGGTCGGTATAAAAAAAAAAGCTGGTGCATTTGCTGTTTGGCTTTAAATGAATCACATCATCTACCTACCCGGATTTAGAGACAATGTATGCAATTTAAAGCTAATTTTGCACTGAATGTCTTGAAGCCTAAAAGACAATCATGGATCACATGAACACTCTGAGCTAAAGGCATGTGTCCTTAACTGATGTCATGGGGAATACAATACACCTTCTGATCAGATTAATCTGACCACCATATGTCTCTCTTTATACAATGCCTATGATAATGTGACTGTCCTCACAGAGATCTAAGATTAATCCCCATTATCTATATCTCTGTAACACATGGGGGATATGTATAAAGATCAGTTCTAGAGAAACATTCTTAAAGTGAAACAATCATCATGGAATCCAAATGAATGCTTTCTCTGATTGCTCTATTCCAAGACCCTTGCTCCAGAATTGTGCTTTACCAATTGAATGGGTTTTGTAAGGTTTATTTATAACCTTCATGCACTGGTAAGCACAGCCCAAAGGATGATTCTACTTACTGGAAAATATTAATATAGGTATCCACTTCTTTCATATCACACTGCATCCAGTTGTTTTTAAAGCCCACCACAAGCGTATTTGGTCTCATTCTCCCTATACCAGCAGCCTGTGAAATGTAAATTGAGCATTAAATCAATCCATTATAAGTATAAAAATAGGCCTACAGAAAAGTAGATATAGAGGAGACCATAATCAATGAATGATATTTAACTTCTACAGATCCGTCCAAATGTATTTGAATGTATGTTGTGTGTTTATATGGGTTTTTACTTTCAGGCTTGCAGCCAACCTCCACTGCAGCACTGAAAGGGTTATGTCAGAGTTTGCAAAGAATGCTGTGCATATATGTGCAGTGAGGTTTAAAGGCTCTGATAGCCTATGCTATATGAGGTTTAATTTTAATTGTTTGTAATTCTGAGCACTATTTAGCACCTGGTATTATCAATGTTCCAAAAATAATGCAGTTACAGCACAATATATTTATTGCGCATTTGTATAACTTTATAGAGAGTAGGGGAATTGGAAAATAGAGAAAATGAAAGCCCAGAATCTCTGAAAAACTATTTGATGCAAACAAATAAATACACACAGGTTGAGGAAAATAAAATACTATGACACATAGTAATCACTTCCTAAATTCTGAATATACCCTCTTTCAATCAACATGTATCAAGGGAGAGAAAACAGACAGCAGGTAATTTTAAATCTGAACTTTTTTTGTCTTTAATTCATTTACTATGTTCTTTCCACTTGATTTAGAATGTGCTTGCTTATTTGAATACTACTTTTATGCATGGTGATGCAAAACTACTTTCTAAATGGAGTGTCCCTTTACAGAAATTATAAATCCTCTAAATCCTATGACAAACAGTGTGGCAGTTAAAAATATATTAAAAATAATAGCCAAATCCCATATGTCAGTAACTGATTGGGTTTAATGACAGATCAGGATGTGTGTTATTGATATAAAGACATTAACCCCCACCGAAAGGTTGTACTTGTTGAGATGTATGCTTGGCCATTGCGAAAGATAAGCACTATAAAAGAAAAAGGTTTGAAAAACTAGATATTTTCTCTTTAAAGTAAGATTATATAATAACATATTTTACCTGCATAAGATATTGAGCTCCATCTCGTAAATCTTCTGCATGAACTGGTGAGTAGAATGCTTTAGTTTTGTTCTTAATAAGCCACCGTTGGTATTTAGCCTGATCTGTTATTAATTCTTTCATAGCTTGTCTGCGAGGACCCTTTCATAAAAAGAAACCATAATTTGTAATTAAAAAACTGTTCCTATCAGGGCGTATGGCCACATGCTCATTGGATAAAATACATGGTAACTGTGAGTTACTTAGAAAAACATGAATAAATAGATAGATAAAAGTTTACAAGCGCATACCATATGAACATGTCCACAGATCATCAAACCAACATTCTTTGTAAAGGCATGTACTAAGTGAAGGAGCGCAGGCCGTGAATTTGGTGCACCTATTAAAACAAGACACTGCGGCCTGTTTTAGAAAGACAAAACAGAAGGCATTAAAGTGTAACAATCAAACTTTCTCATAATAATAATAATATGCTTTGCATTCATATTCATTTCTATGGTTTAATTTTTTACATAGAATCTGGGCATAAATAATAGAAAGAACAGACAGAATATGAACTGCCGGAAAGATTTGAGCTTCTTTTTTTGTGCATTTAAATGTACCTGAAATTTTTTACATGGTCTTCTACTCCAGCAAGGCGGATGGTGTGTTGCAAGGCATTCAAATACGTCAAAGCTTGTGTTGAGGATCCCCAGTTCACATCTGAAAGATTATTGTTATTTCTTAACAATTCGTTTTACTTTATCCCAATTTTTCCATCAACACAATTTATTTTTAGTATTAATAGTTCAATGGCAGCAACCCACCACTGGGTGACTACTTAATGTCTTTAAATTCAAATAAAATACAAACAGGGACTGAAGGGACAATGTAAACAAGACACATGAATAGCATATATTCCATTGAATGGGGTATCTCAATTATTATATTTTATTTTTAACAGTACACAGCTGGGCTACACGCAATTCTATTGACCTCTGTTTGAAATGCCAATTAGAAATTTTATTGCAAGCGTATAAATTATAATATCTACGTTGATATACATAGAAAATCTCAGGAAATACACAATAACTAATTATTCTCTTGTTCAGTATGCAATTTATAGTGGTTGTTTATATTCTGGTCAAGAGGTCAGGGGTTACACTGTCCAAAAATGGAGAAAAATCTTTTGCGGGCCATGCAACTGGTACATTTGTGACTTTACATGTGCTGGAATAACAACACTACCTACAATCCGAACAACGTGCTCACCTCCCTAAGCTGTGGATTCAGTTAGTTGTTTTTAAATACAATACAATATATGCTGCTCGGCATGAACAGGAACAATGGGCCGTAAACACATGTATTAGCCTTCTATACTAAATTTTCCTCCAGCAAAAATAATGGAGAGGAATACTTGCAAAAGCTAATTATGTTTACTCGTGTATTTTATGTCAAATGAAAAGGAAAGGAAAGGAAAGGAGAGGGAAAAAAAATAAATAAAACACAATATGACAGACAGGAAAAGATCAGGGACTAATGGAGCTTTCTGTAAACCATTCAGACTCCTGACATTCTGCAGTGACAGAAGCATCCTGACCACAAATATATTCCTTTATTATAAGTGACTGCCATCTGCCTTGTGTTACAGGTTACAAATTCTACAGACCTGTCCTGCATAAAAAAACAAAAAAAACACTCCTCAGGTGGATTTCAACATCATTTGTCTCCTACTTTTACTGATTTGCCAAGATGCAAATGGGTCTGGAACATTTATTCCAAGACCGTCCAGAGTCTGCATGTGAGGAAATATAGGACCAGGAATTTTGTGCTAAAAGAACACTCCAAGCAGATAACTGACAATTTCAGCCAATGAGCAATCCTTGCATTGCAGTGCTCAGCTCAGAAGAACTAACTAAAATAACTTCTTGCTCTCCTTCCGTCGGAGAAGAGAAGTTAAGATGTGCCAAGTAGACCACAGTTAAGCCGTCAAAAGGCTGCTAAATGGGTTGACTCCTTAAATTAGGAGGAGTGATAACAGGGCACTCCTGTCACCCTAACCACTATAGTGCTCTGGTATTTGTTATGTTGCTTGGAGTGCTCCTTTACATTAATAAAAAAAATAAAATAAAAAAACAAGCCATAGTATAGCGTAGTTAACAACTATTCATTATTAACTATTCATTATCATCATTATTATTAAGTGTTCACTCTCCATGTCATCATATATATAAACCTCTTGAGATATTTTAAACATAACCTTACTCATTATAATATGTAGTTTCCAAATGGCAAAGCCACATAAAGCATAATGGGAATTATATATTACAGTGCAACAAACTAAAAAAGATACATTCTCTAAAAAGTCTGCAGAGATGGAATACTCATCAGAACAACTACATTTAGCTGTACTTCTTCTGGTGACTATAGTGTCCCATTATTACAGCAAACACCATGATTGCTTGCGAATAGGTGCACAGCTGAGCAGTGACCATTATATGTTTAGAGTTAAAGGTGGTGATCGTCTACACCCACTTACATAAAAACTCTGCTCCCAAACTGTGCTTTATATATAACTCCACAGATTAAAGGGGAAATTAGTTTAGGTGCAGATTAGCAACACCCTCAAAAAATAAACTTTCTCCATGAAAGCTAATAGAACTTTTCCACTTTGTATTTAGTTTTGTATTCATACCAAAACAAGGCAAGTCCATCAGAAATTAGCATTTTTAGTTAAATGTGATGCAATCAGTAATTCTGCTCATTGTGAGATATGAATAAATAAACAATGGTACAATGATGCCATTATGTCTTACACATGTGAAAATAGGGAACAATGGCAATTTGAAACCAGTACAGATGGCATTAGACTTGTAAAATGCTTGAAAGGAATAGCAAATTCAATACAATAAACTGAGTAGCTGTGGTTTTATTTGCCAAGCATTTCATACATATGTGCAGATACAAACTGAATTTCATTGCCATATAAAATTTCAATCCACAACACGAGACTGGAAACCCCAAAAAGAAAGTGCAAATTGGCCCTTTGTTTAATCATCAGCAAGACAGACCTGACAGCGTTTTGACCAAAAGCGTCTTTCTCCAGCCTTGCTTGATAAAACCATATTGCAGATTATAGAATCAAGTACCACTATGCATGAATCTCGTTGGTGTCGCTGGTCTCAAGTTGTGAATTTTCAGATACGTGTTTGAAGTGAGCAGTGACTGGGTAGGGCAGGGTCGATTGGTATGAAATACTTTAGTTACATATTTCATATTTTGACTCTTTTGAAAAGTAAAATTGCTTAATAAAAAAAAAATCTTGGAAAAATCAGCTAGGGCTTTAACCATTTTAAAATAAGTAAATGTAATTTTCTGCTGATTATTAACATGATTATTTTAAAAAGAAAATACATTTAAACAGTCTCTTCAAGGAGTCCTACTGAAAAGTAAGAATCCTTAATGTAAACAGATTTATTTGGCATTAAGGATGTGGACTATACATGGGGAGAAATAATTTAATACATTAAGCATCTGGACACATGACTAGTCTAACAATGTAAAGCATTCGCTTTCCAAACCTAGACAACAAATACTCCAGATTGAAGATATTGGTAATTTTGATTGCCATTAACACATCACCCATAAGATGAAAAGTATACTTACCAGGCTTCTTGTAAGTCACATATATATACAATCCAATGACTATGACATATGTCAAAAGGGCCGCTGACCAGTTAATGACAAACATGACTCCACAACATAGAAGGGCTCCAATGAGTGAAACCCACATGTTGTAGTATCTGAAAGCTGGACGCCATCCTGAAAATAGAAAACACAAAGTCAATGAAACTACAGGGCAACAGCAATGATAGGCAGTAACACTACTCTAATGATCCAGTAAATAATTTTCACTGCACTGTTATGCCTGTCTCTTTATTCTCAGTTACGCTACAACAGAACCAACCACATGACCATTTGACAGCCCTAGAAAGTGAAAATAAAAAATTCAGTAGTAGCGTGAAAATTCTAATCAGAGAAATGTTAGAACAAGAGAACAAAATATGAAGATCTGGTTGTCTTTAAAAAAAACTGAATGTTTTGAATTTGCAAGATCAAAATAAATACATGAATACCAAATAACAAACCAAAAATATATAGATAATAAGCTGTTTGTAAATCGGCAGATTTGAATGGCAGTGTTGTTGATAATGAAACCTATCACTATCCTGCCACTTAAATATACCACATATAAGGTTTTTGGTTAGAAACCGCTCTTTCACAGCCTGGGGATGCAAGTGATGCTGCAGTGGATTTCTTTAACTGATTTTGTGAAGGCTTGAGAAGAATTTCCATGAGGTATGCATGCCTGTATCACATATACTTATGCTAAAGGGGACTAATGGGAAACGAGGGATTGACAAACTCATCCACTACCTTGATCAGTGGACATCATTGGAGGAGGACATATACACATAACACATAACATTTACCTGGAGACTTGGCCAGTGATGCATGGAACACAGAGAAGTTTATTAAGGCATATGAAGCCAGAAAAAAGTTGGAGATGATTGGGGCGATCGTGTTTAGTTCAGCTAAAAATTAAACATAAGACAAACAACAGGTTTCAATACAATATTGTGGCCCTAAATTGCAATGCATTATAAAAAAAACTTCAATCTTTTCAATGCCAACTTTGCAATATATAAGAAAAAAAAAAAGAAAAAAAAAGGATTTTATACTGTCAAGTTAGACATTAAGACATACATACTATATACAATCTATAATAAATACACATAAAATAGGCAAGAAGCTAACAAACTAACCGATTAAAATGAATCCCAGTGCAATTATGAATGTTAGTAGGTAGCCACGCAGGGGTTCATTGTTTTTTCCATAGCCTTTGGCAAACATCAAAAGACCAGGATAAATGTTGTCTTTACACAAGGCCTGGAAAGAAATAAAGAATAAGTAATAAGGCTTGTGGAAACAGATCCAAAACATACACGCCAAAAGGATTGCCCTTTGGTTCTTAAGATATTCATATGTGGAACATTCATGCTTTTGGAACATTGTTGAAACAGCCAGTAAGTTTTTTGTTTTTGTTTACATAAAAACATGACATTTAATACATCAATTCATAAGTTGTACATATAAAAAGTATATATGCCTGTCTTTCACACATTATTTAACCTGCCTTGTCACATTCTTTTCGATTTCATATTCTCTGCCCTTCCCTAGCAATATTCTCTCTCTACCTCCCTAGCCTGCATGTTCTCTCATTTATCATTCTCCATTCAGTTACTGTCCCTTTTTCTCCATAATGAAAATGTTGCCATTCTCCTGCCAAAGTCCTCATGTTCCTTGCTCACCCAACTCCTCCGTCCTCATGTTCCATATCTTCCACCAACCCCAGCTCTTTGGTTCTCTGCCGCCTCACCCTACTAGCCTTCAAGTTCCCTGCCCTTCACCTTCCTTAGCCCTCATGTACCCTTTCCTCCACCTTCCCTAGCCCTCATGTACCCTTCCTTCCACCTTCCCTAGCCCTCATGTACCCTTCCTTCCACCACCTCTCTAACCCTCAGGTTCCCTGCCCTTCACAGCCCTCAGTTTCTCTGCTCCCCCACCATCCATTGCCCTCCGGTTCCCTGCCCTCCACCATCCCTAGCCCTCAGATTCGCTCCCCTCCACCATCCCGTGCCATCACTTTCTCTGCTCCCCCACCATCTTTAGTCCTCAGGTTCCCAGTTCTCTACCATCCCTAGTCCTCAGGTTCCCTGCCATTCACAGCCCTCAGTTTCTCTGCTCCCCCACCATCCCTTGCCATCAGATTCCCTGCCCTCTACCTTCCCTGGCCCTCAGGCAACCTGAGGTGGGAAAAAATGAACTTTTTTCCGCTTCCTGCATCAGCTAATTTGTTTGTTCAATAAAGTACTGGAGAATTGCTGTTGCAACAAAAGGTAGAGAGATGATAGTTAACCTATCTGGATTAAGACAAGCATTAAAAACTACAATGAGTGGTAAGGAAACAATTAATCAAGCCAAATGTCTCCTTGTATGCTAACAGGTAATTTATAACCGGTATTAACATTTTTACAACTTTTTTACGCCCTCTAAAAAAAATATTATTCACACCTGCATACAGTGTTTGTAAGGACAGACATAAGTAGTAACTATATACCAAAACAGAAAGACACTCACAATGTGAGATACTGTTTCCTTAACATGCAAGCACACATATAGCAATACCAAAAAGCTATTATGTTCTTCCACGGGAAGATGATTTTGAAATTATAAACTAAATTGAACGTATATACACTCACGCACACTTTAGTTTTCACCTCATGCACTAATCAATATGAGTAACATGAGAAACTAATCAGAAATAGAGCTTATAAGAACACATGCATTGAGAGAGAGATTAATATATAAACAGGCTATAAGCAATCAAGGAAAGTAGAGAAACCTGGGCTCTCAGACAGCAATGAGCAGAGCCAGCCTGATAGTTCTAATGACCATTTGATTTCTAAAGCTACGGGGACAAGTTACATCATCTACAGCACATGTAGTCTTGCGATTTTAACAGACTCGAAACAGCATAACAGTATGATTTTAGGGTGTTTTCATGTTTAATTGATAAACTAATCAATAGTCCATGAGGCAAACAGAACACATTAAACAGATCAACAACCAGTGGCTCTAAATAATCCATTCTGGTGGATATATAGAGAGGTAGAATAAAGGAACAGACTTAGAACACATTCAATCACAATAGTTTAAATAAAAAAAAAAAAAAAAAACATTTCATCAAGCTTGGCTCTGTAGATGCATGTTTAAATTAAACACCCGACCCCCCTACTGTTTACATTTGAAAATAAATCTTCATTATACATTTAGCAAAATATATACACATACATATTTATATATAAATAACTCATATATAGAGGACTAACCAATCATCCAATCATGCACAAATACACATACAAACCTACCCATTCACTCATGCATTTATAAACAGTTATGCAAATAATACTTCCAAAAGAATGAATTTTGCTGCTCCTGTGCAGCATTCATGAAAGATCAATAAAATTTAATTTAACAACATATATATATATATATATATATATATATATTCATTTTTATTATTATTTATTTTGTTTTTTACATGATCTGCCTGTTATTTCAATGCCCAATATCGTTGCAGTATTCCTCATGTTCCGATAAACGTGTCTGAAGCTATTTAAAATGCCTGGACCTCTTCTCTGTTACCGGTATTTATTATTGTTGGGCTTCTCCTAGCCCATGCTCTTGTTTATTAGTGATATTGCAGAAGGTCTTGATGGTAAGGTATGTCTTTTTGCTGATGATACTAAGATATGTAACAGGGTTGATGTTCCAGGAGAGATAAGCCAAATGGCAAATGATTTAGGTAAACTAAAACTAGAAAAATGCTCAGAGTTGTGGCAACTGACATTTAATGTGGATAAGTGCAAGATAATGCATCATGGACGTAAAAACCCAAGGGCAGAGTACAGAATATTTGATAGAGTTCTAACCTCAACGGAGGAAAGGGATTTAGGGGTGATTATTTCTGACGATTTAAAGGTAGGCAGACAATGTAATAGAGCAGCAGGAAATGCTAGCAGAATGCTTGGTTGTATAGGGAGAGGTATTAGCAGTAGAAAGAGGGAAGTGCTCATGCCATTGTACAGAACACTGGTGAGACCTCACTTGGAGTACTGTACACAGTACTGGAGACCGTATCTTCAGAAGGATATTGATACTTTAGAGAGAGTTCATAGAAGGGCTATTAAACTGGTTCATGGATTGCAGGATAAAACTTACAAAGAAAGGTTAAAGGATCTTAACATGTATAGCTTGGAGGAAAGACGAGACAGGGAGGATATGATAGAAACATTTAAATACATAAAGGGAATCAACACAGTAAATGAGGAGACTATATTTAAAAGAAGAAAAACTACCACAACAAGAGGACATAGTTTAAAAAATAATATCAGGAAGTATTACTTTACTGAGAGGGTAGTGGATGCATGGAATAGCCTTCCAGCTAAAGTGGTAGAGGTTAACACAGTGAAGGAGTTTAAGCATTCGTGGGATATGCATAAGGCTATCCTATCTACAAGATAATGTCAGGGACTAATGAAAGTATTAAAAAAAAATAGGGCAGACCAGATTGGACAAATGGTTCTTATCTGACGTCACATTCTATGTTTAGCACCCTTGGCTTATGTGGATTGAATGTGGTTTTTATTGGTAAATTAATGGCAACTTAAACAGCTGCTGCCCTAGACTTTTAACTCCCACTAACCTTAGGCAGCACTTTACCATAAATGTTCCACTCTTGCCCTTGCCAAAAGTTTCTTTCCTTTACTAAAATAAATTAACCCCTAAGCTACACTAAATATTAATCACTATATGAACAATAATCAGTAAGCTGTAAATTAGACCCTACACAACCTTAACCTTTATCCAAAAATATCATACAACATGAAAGATGCATGTGTTATGAGAAATATGAGAAAAATATTCCACGTTGGGGTGCTTTGGAACCTTCTAAAAACACTCTACCTTTGGTGTCTCCTGAATACCTCAATGAGATATAGGTATATATATATATACATACAGAAACACACAGTTAAACACAGATCTGCACACCAGACAAGCCATAAGACTTGCTTTTCCCACAGAAATCTCAAATTTGCAGTGATGTTGCTACTGCAAGGGATTCTGGGTGGATATATGCAAATTAGTTCAACAAAGAATCAAATTGTTGCCTCATTATTCCATTTTAAACATGGATTCCTTTGAGGTTATGCTTGCTGTATACAAAAGCTTTGAAACACAACTCAGGAAGAGATACAAAGCCAGTGAACCACTCACGTTATTTAACGGTTTCCTTTTTTTTTTTTTTTTTTAAGGCCATTTTTTGTTTTTGTTTTAAACCCTCTGTTTTAATTGAGGTATGACTAATTTCACAACCCAGTGTAATACAAATCAGACCCCAGTAGTGACAACCAAAGTTTGTATTTGTTTTATAGAGAAGGGTCCCTCAAACTCACACCTGCTTGTCATTTCATTGATTGTAGCATCTGACTCAACCTAATCCATCAACTGAGCTGATTATGTAGAGGTTGTGCACTTTTTTCTTTTCAACAAAGAGAGGTAACGCTGGCTCAACAAGTTCAACAAAGATCAGATCACATTAATTGTCAAAGCAATGCAGGTATACAAATTATTCTGAAGGTTTATAAGCTGTCTCCCACAGCACGTGCTCACACACTCTCTCAAAAGCTGTCACAATATTATTGTTTTATTTACAGGCTATTTACATAATTAATTCACTGTACTATGGCATTCATTCATAAATGACATTTCTAAATTTACATACATACTTTACTCACAGAGCACATTGTTTTAATTTCCTGTTCATATTTTTCCTGGTGGGTGGATAACATCGCTTGCAGCCACAAATGTTTAAATGTTACAACTCTCATAACATGTCAGCAGGAGATGGGTTTTTATTTGATTTGGTTTGTTTTTAATAAAAGAAGGCTCAGCTAACAATCTAAAGAATAAGCAGAAATGGCTGTTTTTCATGGAAAAGATGTAAACACCTATTTATTCTGAAGACTATGTTATACTGTTAATATTTATGCACATTTATCAGATTGTAATACTAGTAGAAGTTACACTATTTGTTTTCCAATGATATCCAATCAGTAGTGGCTTGTTCAAGCTTCTAAGTAGGTTTCACATTGGGGAAATTAGAATGTTACTTCAAATAACTAATTATAAAATAAATAGCCCAGATCTATCTTAACGTATTTACCATATGTTGCAGATGCAACAAGTATATTGGTTCCTTTTTGCACATTTCTGGGAGTGTGACAAGCTCACCAAAAGATACTATTTTTTTTAGATGCTCAATTTATTTTACCTCTGTAATGCTACCATCTAGACATGTTCCTGCTTTATCTAACACATTTTAATGCCAGCTAATATTATCCTTTCTGACTGCAACAATTAAAGGTACACTCCAGGCAACCAGACCACTTCAGGTCATTGAAGTGGTCTGGGTACAGTGTTCCTTTTGAACTTAGTGCTGTAATGTTAACCCCTTCAGGACAGAGTCAATAGTGCACGTTCTGATCAAAACAAAACGTAAACAAAAACTGGAATTTGCACTATATGTCTGTTCAACCGTAATTCAACGCGGTCACATTAAGTGCACCCACACTTATTATATATAATTTTGTTCAGGAGAAACAGGGCTTTAATTTATCATTAACTATTCATATATGGAACATAATTTATTATGAATAAAATTTTAAAAAAATGTGAGAAAATAAGATTATTTTTTTTTTAATTTGTATTTCCGTCTGACATTTTAGCTGTGAATGTCATAATACTGTTTGGTTTTACTGCAAAAAAAATGCATATATTTATAATCAGCGATGTCTCACAAGTACAACAGTACCCCCATTAACAGGTTTTATGGTGTTTTGGAAAGTTACAGGGTCAAATATAGAATGTTCCATTTTCACATTGAAATGTGCCTGATTAGTAATGTTACCTTTGAGACGGTGTGGTAGCCCAGGAATGAGAATTACCCCCATAATGGCATACCATTTGAAAAAGTAGACAACCCAAGGTATTGAAAGTGGGGTATGTTTAGTCTTTTTTAGTAGCCACTTAGTCACAAACAGGACTCCAACTGAGACAGGGCGAGAGGAGGAGGTGTCATTGCAAAAGGAGACACTAAATGAACGTTGGGAGAGATAGGAGGAGAACCACGAGAGGACAGTGTCACAGAGGCCAAGGGATTGAAGAGTTTGGAGGAGGAGGAGGACATGATCAACAGTGTCAAAGGCAGCAGAGAGGTCAAGAAGAATTAATATGGAGTAGTGGCCTTTGGATTTAGCTGTGATTAGGTCATTTGTAACTTTAATAAGAGCAATCTCAGTAGAGTGGAGGGGGTAAAAGCCAGATTGAAAAGGGATCAAGGAAGGAGTTAGAATTTATGCGCGTGTGCCATATGCCGTGCATGCGCATTAGCACCTGCTTGTCGCGGGACATTGGAGGAGCCATGACCTAGCCCCGAGGGAAATCGGAGCTGGGATCAAGTAAGTACATAAAGGGTTTTTAACTCTTTATTCACCCAGGCAGGTGGGGGGTGGGGGTGGGGGGGGGGGGTGAGGGAGTGGGGAGGCAGAGGGAGCATTGTACTCCTGGCACTTATAGCATCCCTTTAATTCCACAGATAAATATTAGAAATCCACGATTCATGGCACTATTAACACGTTTCACAATATTGGGGACAAAATCCTACTGGTGATTTCCCTTACTTCTCATTCATATCCATCTACCCCTATTGGTTTAACTTTTTGTTTGTGGGCAGGAGACCGACAATTCCTTCATTGTTTTCTTACCTGGAACACTTTTGGTGCACTGACTAACGATGCAAGGGCAGAAGAGAGGGTAGCAGAAAAAATCCCAGCAGTGATGAGAGGTGCAAATCCAGAAACCATACTCATTACCTGGGGAAAAGGAGCATTACAGAAAATATAGATTATTAGAGATAACATGAACATTTTATTTAAATACAAAACTGCAATCCTAGCATGATAGTGTCCCTGTTCCTATTTCTTTAGGGCCTCTTCCTCCCCAAGTGAATAAAAGGATTAAAAAGCCAAAAAAAAAACTAAGATACCTCTTTCTAGTGCTGAGGCTCCCTCGGCTCTGGCTAGGTCTCCTCCCACGACGCTACGGCAATGGGGAACAAAATGTTGTCTTAAGTCTGCAATGTAAACATTGCAGATTCACCAAAACTACAATGTTCTAGATTGCAGAGTTAAGAGGACAGGGGCACTGCACTAAGACCACTTTAAATGTCAAAAAAATCTGCTCAACTGAAGCATACCAAGTCATATGGAAAAGTATGGTTGCAAATAATGATAAGTAACCATCCAGCTATTGTAGCACTTTAGGTCTTCTACAACGATTTGCCAGTGTATGCCAGCCAAAAAGGAATTCTCCATTTCTTAAGGGACTATGGTCCTGTTTTGATAAGCTTTTCAAATGGTTTCAATAGGATTCGAAAAACTTTCCAAATAATAGATCTACAAAAATTCCCATATACTTTAATGGTAACTTCTGTAGATAAATTGTTTGGAACATTTTTTTACCACAGTTCCAACCCAGCCCAGAGCTTGTAAATTATGGGAGATGTTATTTCATAAAAGCTGTAGGTCTACCTATTATACAACATACGTTTAGAAATACCAATGACAAAGGAAGATAGAGGGTCTGTTTTATCAACCTTACACAACAAGGCTCAGAATTGTTCAAGGTTAGAAAACAAGAAACCATCCTTCTTTCTAGGACATGCATTCCTACTGGTACGGTACCATGAATATTGGAGAAAAATGTTAATAAACTTTAAGACTAAGAGTGGATTAAGCTAGTGTAGAGTAAAATGGTTGGAAATAAATATAAAACAAAATATAAACAAAACAAAAAACAAGGTTGAAAACATCTATTAATATTTATTTGAAGAGCCAAATAAAAGAGCATGCAGTCTTGCATAATAATTCAGATATTCACTTCCCGCTGAAAGATCAGAACAGTATGAATGTTTTGCTGCCCCCTCTGTTTGACTTCCAAAAGCAAAGGAAAACAGACAGCGTGAGCAGGGATCAACATGGCATCTGACTGCATTTATAGGAGGTAAGCAAACACGATTTCTGCCTTAAAGCTCAAAGGAACATCACAACAAGCTCAGACATGGCCATACACATATAGCTGTCTCATGTATTCCCAAGGAAGAGCCAACTAGTTCATTAACAATGAGTGTGACAAGGCGATAACACATAAAAATGTACTTTTATAAAGAACAGTTATATCTTAAAACTATAATGTAGTTTAAACAAAAAGTATATACACAGTACAGTGCATCACATTCTAAATTAAAACCCCTAAACTTCACTATAACCTTATCTAAATTCATTGGGATGCATTTACAAAATATGATTATATAATGGTTTGAAGTGAAACTGCTGCGAAGTACATTCATTTTTCAAGGCAAATCAAGGCCACAATAATGAGACATTTGTTGTGATGGATATGTCTATTAAAGTTGGCCAAACTTCCACTATAAGAGAAAGGACACATGAACACACATACATGAAATTAAAATATGATCATACATGATATAAGCCTACCACTGCTTAAAAGTACCCAGTAGTTGGGTATATGTTTTAAATTGCAGTTACAGACTTACACAATCAGAGAGAGAGTGAATTGAGGAATTGTCTTTATCGTATTACACAGTGATAACCTAAACAATTTCCACCTTAATGGGTTCGAGGGTATACCTGGAAGTTATTCATTAGTCCATATTTACATTCCTTTGATCTACATTCTGAAAAGTCATAATTTAGTTTACACGCTGCTTCAGTGCAGTTTGTTATTGCCATGGAAAGGGTGTCATTAATGTTCCCAGTTGCATCGCGAACAACACATGAACCTGTGAACAAGAAAACAGATGTGGTTAGTAGGAAAATGAAAAAACAAGCCTTTTTTTTTTTAAACTCTGTATTTGTACTCTAATTTTTCAAATTTCTGCATCAAACGCCAACTCCCCCTCCCAAATATACTATATCTTTACTTTTACTTGATACTTTTAATTGTAATGCAGTATATAATGAAAATGTTTTAGGTACACACTTTTCTCCTTTCTTTCATAACAGTTATAAATGTCATTAGGAAGCAGTTCAGTTACCTAACAAATTCTGTAAGTAAAAAGATGGCCACCTCGGCTCTACACAGCACTGTTGTACAAACATAAGGGCACCTGATAGTTGTATCTTACCTACAGAGGCAGCAACACCCATGTAGACAATGGTGGTTATAAGAATGGCCAACATTGTTCCTTTAGGTATGGCTTGTTGAGGATCCTAAAGGAAAAAAAAAAAATTAAAATGCAGTCTTAATGAAAAATGCTTCCCTATAAATCAATACTTACACATTACACCTGATACTCACCGCAAGATCACCTGAGATATTTGCTCCTGCTAAGATGCCAGTTGCAGCAGGAAAAAAAATGGCAAACACTGTGAAAAAGGTTTCGTCATTTCGGAAAGCTGGACCAAAGTTTTCAGAAAAAATTTCAGCTGCCATAAAAAAAATAATAATAAATAGTGTCATATAACATAGGAATATTGAAGTGCACTAACACTTGCAAAACAGAGCTATAAAAACAGGTGCTCCAGGTGCTTTGAATACTAGATCCCGTTTTGCTAAGTTACAAATGGATATATAGGGTGGTAATACACCATCAGTTAGCCCAGGGTAATTAGGTTAGCAAAATCCAGGGTAAGTGATATCAAATTATGGTAAGCATGAAAGGTGCATTTCAAATTCATTCTAACCACAACAAAAGGGATTCTATACATGTTTTTTTTTTGTTTTTTTTATGTAAATGCTAATCTCTCAGTCATATATTCTAGCAATTGAATTTCACGCTGCAGAATACACACTGGAGAGAGAAAACGTGTGCACAGAGGATGCGGTTGCCTGGATTCTGACAGTTCACTTACCTTTATAACCAAAGAACCCTTTTGCTTTCTTGTCCTCCATAGGAATGACTGATCCTATGAAGTAGTCAACAATAGCCAGCAGCAAAATGATTAACAGGACAATCTGGGCCTTGAGAGAAAAAACAAAACAAAACAAAAACAGTATAAACTCATTAACTAGAAAGTAATTTCAAATATATAATTAACAAATAAAATACACCAATTATTAAATATTACATTATTACAGCATTAACATGTATGTCAGATAAAGACTGTATTATGCATGTATCTGAATTTGCTGGGTTCATACACTAGTTTAGATATATACCACCATTAGCAAGCCAGGTGATGTAAAGTGTAATTCCCTTAACAGTCTACTACTACACAATGACAAAATTGAGCCATCTAGGCATTATTGGAGCAGCGGTCCATTAGCATAATAGCTGAAGAGCAAAACCTGCCACATTTATTATAGCTGTAAGACTTGAAAAACACAAACCCAACAAACACTTATAATATGTATACATGATAAATAATTTAATGCAAATGTAGCTTTCCATTTACGTTGATCTAATGCACATTTAAAAATTAAAGGGACAGACAAGGTCAATACACCTATCCCAGAGCAAATCAAGATTAGATTTACTGCCTGAGAAATCTAGATTCCGTGGAGTCTTTCACACAGAAATGTGAGTTAACGTACACTACACCAATGATTTTCACAAATGATAATTTAACACTATGAATGATAAAATGGAAAACTATTAATCATCCCTGCATTTCAATGGTTAATAACATTTCAAACATATTGTGAAACCAGAACTCTGTGTGTGCGAGGAGTCGTGTGCAGGCATGCAAGTCAGGTGGTAGGTCTTCTCACATTAAAATAATGAAACTTTCCTGGATATAAGTAAAATACTCTGGCATATTTGTTTAGCAAAAGTAAAATAAAGTTGGGACAAAGAGTAGATGACTGAAGCATCAGATGCTAGCTTGCAAGCAATGAGTCCAGCAGTGCTATCAGGAAGGCAAGATGTTTAAACAACAATGGATTGATATAGAACAGACCATAATTAAGGGTGTCAGCTTATTTCTGTAGGCTGCAAAATATACACGGAGGAGGCTTCATGGGACTAAACTGCCCTAAGGGCTAAACCGTTGATAATCTCTATGATTTTAATTCTCAGTAATAAATAGGCGTTGAAACATGTTACTACATTGATGTTAGAGAGCAAAAAGACCAAAAACATACATAGTTGCAAACAGAACATCTTAACCTACAGTATCAAATATAAAAATTAAAATGAGAACTAACTGTTGCAATAAAATGCTTTCATACGTTAAAAATCAAACACAAATCTAGATATGCATGCAAAAAGAACCACTTAACAACAGACTGTTAAACATTTCAAATAGCCAAAAAATATGTGGATATTGTGAACATTCCGTTTGAATGTAAAATGGGGAAGAATCTGATTAAATCCTAAAATGTTTGGTTTCAAATCTTCAGTTAAAGAGACTAAGCACCAAAATCATTGCATCGTAAGGAAGGGATTTATTTGTAGGCACACATGCAGCCCCTGCAGTCTTGCAAAATGAGAATAGTTAAGATCCACAAAAAGTAGTGATGTGTCAAGCTAGCTAAAAACAGTGATTCCCCAACACTGAAAAATACTTAAAACCAAAAAGAAGTAGTGTATTATACTAGCCAGGAAGAAAACCTGTGACACAATAAGTGGAGATAAAGTGCAATACAAATGCAATTATACAGACTTTTTTCCTCTAAGTTGAGGGATACAGGTTACCACATGTAACCTAAAATACAATAAAAAACAGCAAAACATAGTGTGAACTGTAAGAGGACTTGTAAAAGTGACGGGTAAGGTTGGACTCTCACTCACATGGCTCAGAATTGGCTCAAGGGTTCCACAAATGGCTGGAACCGTTTTGGTCTCCCCAAAGAATGGAATAATGATGGTGATGGATGGTGACCAAAGAATGGAAAATACAAGTAAAATAAAAATATATATAGAGATTGGGTATTAACTTCCAGAAGAAGGCTACCGGAAGAAGGCCACTCGAGCCGAAACGCGTCTGCTGACCACCGACAACAAAAGCATTTAATTTTGGGTCACTGAACAGGTGGTGAGTGAGACTTACCAAAGAGAGTTGGTCACTCCCACATATTGTATATATGTTAGTACCCAATCTCTCTATATATTTTTATTTTACTTGTATTTTATATAATAAAAGTATTTTATTGAGGATCCATCCCCATCATTATTCCATTCTTTAGGGAGACCAAGACGGTTCCAGCCATTTGTGGCACCCTTGAGCCAATTATACAGAGCCTGGGACGGCTCTGAGCCATGTGAGTGAGAGTCCAACCTTACCCCTCACTTTTACAAGTCCTTTTATGGTTCACACTATGTTTTGCTGTTTTTATTGTATTTTAGGCTACCTGTGGTAACCTGTATCCCTATGGAAAGGCAGTGTTTACATGAAAATGCCTGAAGGGAGCTTTTATACTCACCAGAACAAATACATTAACCCCTTAACGACTTAGGACGGTTCAGGACCGTCATCGGCATTTTTGCCTTGCCGACCGGTGCCGGTCCTGAACCGTCCTAACGATAATATGTACTTACCCAATCGCCGTCGTTCCCCCGGCGGCGATCAGCGTTGGCACCGGTGTGGGGAGACTGCCTGCAGCCCAGACAGTCTCCCTGCGACAGATTAGGACCCCTGTGATCGCTCAACAGAGCGATCACATGGTCACTATAGGTGTCCATGTGTCTGCCTGCAGGGGGACTGTCTGTGATGACAGGCAGTCTCCCTGCATGTGTAAAATCATTAAAAAAAAAATAAAGTTAATGTTAATAAAAAAAATAATTATATATGTGTGTATATATAATATATGTCTATATATCACATATATAATGTCCTACTAAGTGTATTTTTATATTAATATGTACATATATTAATATAAAAATACAAAGAAGAATATGCTTACTATATAATACACTGAAAAAATATTTAGCATTTTGCTATTTTATAGATTCCACGTTCATGTTCAGCCATATTCAGGTTGTATTGTTCCTAACCACCCTCTATTTGTATATATCACCTTTGGGTTTTTTATATATACATTCTTGTGTTTATAATATAAAAATACACATGTGTGTGTGTGTATATATATATATATATATATTAATATTATAAAATACAAATAAGTAATTTAAATTAAATTAAAACATGTAAAAATAATACAAATAAAAAAAAATTATATATCTATATGAAATGTTATTCTAACTGTATTTTGATAGTAATATATATATATTTATATAAAATACACTCAGAATGAAATTGTATATATATATATATATATATATATATCTATGTATATATAAATAAATAAAAATAATACAAAATATACATATGTCCATATACAAAATTACATAAATAATTATATAAATATACACGTAGACTTCAAATATATAAATATGCATATATTTTTTAATTCTACATGCGTATTTATGTAATATTTTTACATAATTAAGTAATTTTATTGATTGCAATTGGAGGGACCTGCCTGCCAACCCAGGCCAAAAGTCCAGAGAATTTAATTTGCTAGCACTATATTTTACCCTGTAACGTTCTATGACACACTAAAACCTGTACATGGGGGTACTGTTTTACTCGGGAGACTTCGCTGAACACAAATATTAGTGATTCAAAACAGTAAAACATATCACAGCAATGATATTGTCAGTGAAAGTTACTTTTTTTTTTTTTGCATTTTTCACACACAAACAGCACTTTTACTGATGATATAATTGTTGTGATACGATTTCCTGTTTTGAAACACTAATATTTGTGTTCAGCAAAAGTCTCCCGAGTATAACAGTACCTCCCATGTACAGAATTTATAGCGTTTTTGAAAGTTACAGGATCAAATGGGTCAAATATTTTCACATTGAAAGTGGCCAGATTGGTTATGTTGCCTTTGAAAGTGTATGGTAGCCCAGGAATGAGAATTACCCCCATGATTGCATACCATTTGCAAAAGAAGACAACCCAAAGCAAAGTATTGCAAATGGGGTATGTCCAGTCTTTTTTAGTAGCCACTTAGTCATAAACACTGGCCAAAATTATCGTTCAATTTAGTTTTTTACTTTTTTCACACACAAACAAATATGAACGCTAACTTTGGCCAGTGTTTTCGACTAAGTGGCTACTGAAAAAGACTGGACAAAAAAATATGTACATGTGGGGTGTTATTCAGAGATTTATGACAGATAATAGTGTTACAATGTCACTATTGCTAAATTTTAAAAATGTATGTTTTGAAACCGCAATATCCTACTTGTACCTATAGCCCTATAACTTGCAAAAAAGCAAGTAAACACTGGGTATTTTTAAACTCAGGACAAAATTTTGAATCTATTTAGCAGTTTCTTCATTTGCTTTTGTAGATGAGTAAAATATTTTTCAAGTAAAAGTAAAAAAAACATGTATTTTTTTCAATTTTTCATCATATTTTTTATTTTATTTTAATTAAATTACATGGGATTATATAAATAATGGTATGTAAAGAAAGCCCTTTTTGTCCTAAAAAAAACAATATATAATTTGTATAGGAACAGTAAATGAGAGAGCGGAAAATTACAGCTAAACACAG